>NW_015386396.1:878783-903679 GCF_001527695.2 Protobothrops mucrosquamatus
AACAGATTCCTGACAAACCTAGCAGACAACTTTGTCTCCCAAAAAGTAGAGAAGGGAACTAGGGGATTAGCCATTTTGGATCTAATTCTCACTAACAGAGATGAAATGATAGAAGGTGTTGAAGCCATAGGAACCTTGGGAGGAAGTGATCATGCAATATTGGAATTCAACATTATGGAAGCACAAGCAATAGAACACAATCAAACTAGAGTCTTGGACTTCAAGAGAGCTAATTTCAATAAACTTAGAGAGGGTTTAGGAAGGATTCCATGGATGAGAATCCTCCAGGGGAAAACAACTCAAGAAGCTTGGGAAATTTTGAAAAGTGAGATAATAAAAGCCTAGTCTAGCACAATACCAATAAAGAGGAAAAATAACAGCTCTCAAAAGAAACCAGCCTGGCTGTATAAAGAACTTTCTGATAAATTGAAAGATAAAAAGGACAAGTATAGAAAGTGGAAAGAGGGACACATAACTGGGTCAGAATATCAGCAAATAGCCAGAGCCTGCAAAGATGAAGTGAGGAAAGCTAAGGCTCAAAATGAACTAAGGCTTGCGACCAAAGTCAAAAATAACAAAAAAGCTTCTTTCAACATGTAACAAACAGGAAAAAAGTGAAGGAAATGATTGGTCCATTAGTGGGTGAAAGTGGGAAGAAGGTGACAAGCAACAGGGAGAAAGCAGAACTATTTAACTCGTTTTTCGCATCTATCTTTACACAAAGGGAAAAAACAGACCAACTTATCAAAAACAGTGCCATAAAAAATAGATTAGAAACACAAGTTAAGATAGGCAAGAAAATGGTAAGTGAGCACCTGCACAGCCTAGACGAGTTCAAATCACCAGGACCAGATGGATTACACCCCAAGGTTCTCAAGGAACTGGCAGATGTGATCTCAGAACCACTGAACTATATTTTTCTAAGATCCTGGAGCACTGGGGAACTACCAGAGGACTGGAAAAGAGCTGATGTAGTTCCCATCTTCAAAAAAGGAAAAAAAATGGACCCAGGAAATTACAGACTTATCAGCCTGACCTCAATACCTGGGAAGATTCTGGAAAAGATAATCAAACAACGAATCAGCGAACAGCTAGAGGCAAACAAAGTCATTACTAAAAGCCAACATGGGTTTGTCAAAAACAGATCATGCCAGACAAATCTTATTGCATTCTTTGACCAAGTGACAAAATTAGTGGACCAGAGGAATGCTGTGGATATAATTTACTTGGACTTCAGTAAGGCATTTGACAAAGTAGATCACAACCTACTACTTGATAAGATAGAAAAATNTACATTTAGGCAAGAAAAACCAAATGTACAGGTATAGTATAGGGGGTACCTTGCTCAACAGTAGTAACTGTGAGAGGGATCTCGGAGTCCTAGTGGACAATCACTTAAATATGAGCCAGCAGTGTGCTGCAGCTGCCAAAAAAGCCAACACAGTGCTAGGCTGCATTAACAGAGGGATAGAATCAAGATCACGTGAAGTGTTAATACCACTTTACAATGCCTTGGTAATGCCACACTTGGAATACTGCATCCAGTTTTGGTCACCACGATGTAAAAAAGATGTTGAGACTCTAGAAAGAGTACAGAGAAGAGCAACAAAGATGCTTAGGGGACTGGAGGCTAAAACATATAAGGAACAGTTGCTGGAATTGGGTATGTCTAGTTTAATGAAGAGAAGGACGAGGGGGGACATGATAGCAGTGTTCCAATATCTCAGGGGCTGCCACAAAGAAGAGGGAGTCAAGGTATTTTCCAAAGCGCCTGAAGGCAGGACAAGAAGCAATGGATGGAAACTAACCAAAGAGAGAAGCAACCTAGAACTAAGGCGAAACTTCCTGACAGTTAGAACAATTAACCAGTGGAACAACCTGCCTCCAGAAGCGGTGAATACTCCAACACTGGAAGTTTCTAAGAAGAAACTGGACAGCCATTTGTCCAGGGTTACCTGCCTGAGCAGGGGGTTGGACTTGATGACCTCCAAGGTCCCTTCCAACTTTATTATTATCTTGCATGCTTAAGATAGTTTAGAAACAGTTATCTATTATTGTAAAATTAGTATTACTATACAAATTTTTAAAGTTCCTGATTGAGTTTTGTTTTCTGATGCAATGGTTTCCCCTTCCTGTCTTTTTTAAATTAAATGTTTTATTCTTGAGTCATAGAAATATGGACTTTACATTGGTGAAAGTATCAATTTCAAAAAGCAGCTTTATTTGGAGCAGCTGAGATCTTGTAACAAAATCTTAAATATCATCAAACAACATCTCCCTATTCCAGGTCCTTGGGCATGACTTGATAGGTAAAAAAAAAATCCAAATACAGTCTAACATCTGATCGTAATTTCACAAGAAGTGAGTTACAAAACATCAATTTATTTAAGTATCATCATCCATTTCTCCCTCCTGCGTGCACTTTCTGCTACCTTTTTTAACATTTCAGATTGGGTTGGATTTCCTATAATGTACAGCTGGATCCTATAGTTAGTATATTCAGCACAGAAAATTTTGTTAACTCTTTGGAATTAAACTTCTGTCTGTATTGCATTCCTAATAAGCTTTCTTTTCCATTTAAAATCATTGCATCGAGGACCAAATTATTCATTATGCTTAGTTTGTGCAAATATGCGATTTTCTGATTTTCCTGAACTGATTTAAAGGGAGGATGGCATTTTTCTAATTGTGAGAGAGAGGTGATCTGAAATTAACATGCCAAGTACTTTCTCTACACCTGTCTTTCATGTATTAGTTCAATTTGTATCGGAGTCCCCTTACCGTGTGACACCTTAAAACAAAAGTTACTGCTGCTGGTTTCATAGTAATTCTGGGGTGAGAAGGAAGTGGGGAGAATGCAGTTTCCTTCCTTGTGATTTCCATCGTGATTGACTCCCATTGCAGTAGAATTCAGGTAGCTCTCGACTTACGATTGCAATGGTGCCCAAAATTTCCAAGGCTGAGCGAGATAGTTGTTAAATGAGTTTTGCCCCATTTTACGACCTCTCTTGCCACAGTTAAGTAAATCAACGCAGTTGTTAAGTTAGCAACACAGTTAAGTGAATCCGGCTTCCCTATTAATTTTGCTTGTCAGAAGATTGTAAAAGATGATCACATGACCCCAGGAAACTGCAACCATCATAAATATATGCCAGTTGTCAAGCATCTAAATTTTGATTACATGACCATGGGGATGCTGCAATGGTCCTGTGAAAAATAGTTATAAGCCATTTTTTGGGGTGCCGTTGTAACTTTTGAACAGTCACTAAATGAATGGTTCTAAATCAAGGACTACCTATAATCCCATAGTCATGTAAAACAATACAATCTACCCATTAATTTTAAATTTTCATTTTGTCTGTACACGGCATCATAAGAAATATTCTTGGCAATTTATATCGAGCAGGGCTGTTACAGTGTTAGTCCCATTGAGGCTAGTGATTACACCATTAAAAACAAATATGAAAGTACACTATGAAGAAAACTCTGAAGCTATGACCCAAAGATTACTAGCCATATAAACCATTCTCCACGGCAATCCGTGGAAATGAGTTGTAATCCGCGGAAACCTACGTCGCAACCAAGGCGTAAACTTTACAAAATCCTTGCTGAAGATTTTTTTCAAGAGAGCCAGACTTTTGCCATCCTGTATTCATTTAAGCAACGAGAGCTGCGGAAGGGAAAGCGTTCGCCAAGCTTCGTCGTGGGAATGGTCACGCAGGGAAATTGGCCGATGGCGGAGGCAGACCAGCCGGCTGTTCCATGCAACGCGCCTCGGTCTCGTCTTTCCAGCACGGCAACTCGTCTCGTTATGAAACTGCCAACTGCTAGATAGCAGATCTCGCAACGTGCTCCCAATGCTGCCTCTTTAGCCGCCGTTGGATTACAGAACAGAAGACGGTGGGTCGCCGTTTCCCTTTGCAGTGATCGCGAAGATCAAAGTATTCAATCAAATCTATGGATTGCCTCCAGGTAGATGCCTCCTCTGCATGTCTGGTTACACACCTCGTCGACTACGAAGTAAATAGTCTTTTTAAGGGGCACCCGCGAGTAACTATTCGGAAGAACTACATTACCCAGAAATCAACGCGCTGTTCGTGCAAAGGACGTCTGCGCACTAAGACACTCGGATCCAAGTTTGGAGCTTTTAGCTGCCAGTCCTGGCCCATCATGTAGGTGCAGCACAGCTTTCCTTCCCATTGCAATAGCGGGAGAAACCCCACTTTGCAATCTGTTTTGCAAGGCGTGCAATTGCAGCTCCTTCCTCTGCAAGGAAATCTGCTGTGAGAAGTCAGAAAAACTCGAGTTGCATGAAGATTGAGCGCTTGCAGTTTGCATCTTTGTTGCAAAACTAGCTACAGAAGGCAAAGTCTTTTGTGTTCCCCTCCCCCATCAAAGCAGAGGGGAAAATGTCTCAGAGAGGTAAGGCTCGGACTTGCGTTATTTGCAGATATGCAAAAAGTCGTTCATGCATTTTGAAATTGCATGCATGCAATTTGCGGGATACCATTGCATTTTGAAGTTTGAGGCGCTGAATAGCTCTCAGTTGCATTTCCTGTTTGGTATCTGTGTGCTTTTTGCAGGCGCACAAGCACACACACACATACATACACACAGACGCGCGCACACATACTCGGGCGCGCGGCGTGCACGCACGCACAAGAGTTCCTGTAAGGCAGGGCTTGCAGTTTAGTTGTGCATTGACGTTATTTGCATTCTTTTGCTGGGATTCCTGAGCTTGCCCCCCCCCGCCTTTTGCAGTCTAGATTGATAAAGGGTTTTGAAAAGCTTATGCATGAGTAGCTGTACCTCCCCCTCCCCCTTTAAGGCCAATGCAGATAAATCTGCAGACAGCTCTCAATGCAGATTTAAATCCTTGCGTGCGTTTTAAATCTCCGGAGGAAATGGAAGGTGAAACTTGAGTGGAGTTACCAAGAATTAAATATAAGTCTCGGTTTCTATGGGAAAGTATTGTTCTGATGCCCAGTGTTGAGCTCATTTTCCATAGACTTGGCTCCCTCTCTCCCCCCCCCCCGTCGCAAGTAGTATGCGTATTGCAAAGGCTAGATTTGAGAAAGTTACGCAGGGAGCTCGCCTCCTTTTACTTTGGAACGCGGATTTATCAGGCGTGTGTGTGTTTTTAAGATGAAGGCAGAGCAGAGAGGCTTCTATGAGTCTTAATGTGAGATACGGTTAAAGGTTGGGTGAAATGGAAAGCTTGCATTTTTGACACGAATTAAGGAGGAAGTGCGGCTTGCCGTGGCTCATTCAAACTTTGGGAAGAATTCGCTGAATCTAGGAGCAATTGTTGTTTGAATTGGGGGCCCCTCTCGTCTTGGGGGGCTATGTTCTTGGAGTTTTCTGGCTGTATCTTGGGAGAAGAGTGTGCATCCGGGACAGAGGCTGCGGGATGAACTCCTAAAGGCCACTTGTAAGAGTTGCTCGGTGAGTAAACACGCCTAAGCCAGACAAGGACAGAGACAGGCGTCGCGATTGCTGTTTGGAAAGGAAAAAGCTGGTGGCCAGTCTCTATTTTCCCTACACGGCAGGCACACACACACACACACACACACTGCTGCTTTTCGGGGTGGCCGAATTGCATAATTGATTCCCCATTTGCTGCAGTGATCTCTCCCGGCCAAATGGAGGTTTTGGTACTATAAAAGCTCTCAGGCAAGTCCTTATGGCCAGGCTGTCAGGATGCTTACACCGAAGGTGGCTTTCGCTCAGGCTTTTTCATCCAACGGGCTAATTTAGTTAATAGTTAGAAAGGGATCCGTCCTTTGATGCGTGGAGGAGGGAAAGAGGTGTAACTTTTTTTCGCCTCTCTCCAAAGCCTTGGAAAAACCAATGAGGGCCGAAGGAAAGATGCGGTGATTTTTCACATTTTATTTTTTTGCCTCCGTCTTCATTTACCGCCAAACACAAGCTAGTCTTTTTGCCTGTCTGCCTCTAGGTTTCTGGGAAGAAAGATAGCTTTGGCCGCGCTGGTCTTCCTTTGACTGCCTTCCAGCCCCATCCAATCTCAGCTTCCTCATATATTTAAATGTGCAATATAGCATTTCAAAGAGAGAGCTATTTTGACATTCTAATATGGAAATGGACATCCTTATCCATAATCTCCTCCCCTCCCCCCCCCTTTTAGAGAAAAGTGCAACCTTGGTTGTACTGAGAACCGGAAGTATGTCATTATAAAAGTGTATCTCACTACTTCTGGGACTTGGTTGAGTGTGGTATCTGGTCTTATCAGTTTCATATTTGTTATATTCCCTATTTGAGAACTAATGTTAAGCAGATTTGAGGATGATCCAGACATTATTGTCCTCTGAAGTGCCCCAGGTTTCCAGGCTATATTGACATATAATGACATTTTTCCTTGATTGCCATATTTATTTACTTTTCTGTAGTAACTGTTTTTAATCAGTTTATGATTGCAGCCCAGAGTCACTTGTTTGAGATGGGTAGCTATAGGAATTGAATAAATAAATAAATTATAAAGTATTTTTTTTTTTAAAAAAACTACATGGTGATTATGAGATGATTTCCTGTTTTCTGTTGTTTGGTTAGCAATCTGTACTTACAAAATAACATGAGCTAAAGACAAATTCCTTCCCCAAAGATCTTAAAATTCCTTCCCCAAAGATCTTATAATCAGCACTTAGCTAGAGAGAGTTGATGCATCTTAATAAAGGATTAATGTACCGGTAAGTAAAAAGCAATGGAATTTTCTTTGGCCTTGCAGTATTTTTCTGAATGGAAAGACTAGGACTTTGTAAAAATGTAAATTGTTGAGGGTCCTAAAGAATATAATATTTAGAAAAAACAGCTTGGTAAGTTTCAATGTAATTTTCTAAAATGGTTGATTAAAAACGTAAAAAAGAAAATAAATTTTGCCACCCAAAAATAATAAAATATACAGTCAGACTTCCATAAATTGCAGTAGGTGTCACACTTCCCAAGAATATCTATTACTGAAGTTGTGGTTGCATTTTGTTTGTGTTTTGAGGTCAATATTGTGGAATTTACTTTAGTCCACAACTCTTCATTTCCATCTGCAGAAATGGTTGGCCTAGATCTATATGGAGAAAATTTAATTTTAGTACCAGTAACTCTAATTGTGGCTTGATCTTTCTTTATTCTATGTCCTGCCATCATTCCAGCACTTAATTACCTGATGTACCAGTACCTCTGTTGTGAGAGTCATCTTTTGCTCTCATAATGCAGAGTTGTTTTAGAAAATCTATGGCTTGTTTCATGTAATAAATACTTAAGGTATGCCAGCTGGACATGCAGTTTGGCGCCTTCCTTATAATGGATTTCTGTGCCATCTTGTTCTCATTTCAAGAAGATTTGGCAGAAGGTTGGAGACAGATTACAGAATGAGAATTTATCCATGTGGCATACCATGTGCAGACTTGGCATGAAGAAGCAGTTCTGGGTGGCCTCCAACTAGCAGTATTGACTTCAGTGGTATTATTTTCCATCAATCATTTGAATAGCTTTCAATTGTGTCAGTGATTGATAGCCTAAGTGTCATCAAGTCATTTTGATTCTTAGTGATCACATTCTGGGGTCCCCAAAGCCTTGACCTCATCAGCTCCCTTCATGAAATTTCAGATTGTTTTTTGATTCCCCCAAACATTCATTATATGAAAACAATTTACTAAATACTACTTAAAGTAATAATACTGTTATTAATAGGTGCCTTGGGTGCAATACCAAAAATCATTGGAGTGCCACTTGAACACTAATGGCATTGACAAATTCACCATCAGTCAATTGCAGAAGGCAATTGGAACAGTTTACATCCTGCAGTAATATCTTGTAACATCATCAGACTTCCACATCTGCCTAACCGAGGTCCTTGGAAAGACCTGATAGGTAGATAAAAATGCCAAATCCAATCTGAACATCTGGATGACTGTGTGACAAACCATAATAAGCTTGACCCCTTGGATAGTCCCATTGACCCTTGGATGTCAGTACTGACCCCTTTGGAGAATGCTGACATAGACAGATTTTCTCCAGGAAGATCTGTCCTCAGCCTGATCCTTCAAGTTTTCTAATGGTGCATCCATCGCTGCAATTGTTTATTTATTTAAAACATTTTTGTAGCTGCCCATTTTATATTGAACTCTGGGTAGCTCCCAATCAACAAAACTCCCATCAATAAAACAACATAATACATATACCTATTAAAACTATATACTTAAAAAAACCTTGGCATTGAAACTAAGCTTCCATCATGCAATCCCTCATTAAATTCTTTCATCCATCTCACTCTATCCCAGTGCTTGGGGGAAAATATTTAAGTGCTTTTTGGAAGGCTAGGAAAGCAGAGACCTGCCAAACCTCAAGGAGAAGGGTATTCCATAGGGTAGAGACTGCCATGGAAAAGGCGGGCTTCCTAGATTTCATAATATAAGGGAAGGGATTACTAGGCGATTGCATCTGATCTGATAGGACAGGTAGATATCCTTAGAGAGAGGTGATCCTGCAGATAACCTAGCTCTGTGCCATATAGAGTTTTAAAAATAATAACAGCATCTTGAATTGCATCTGCAAGGAGACTGGGAGCCAGTGTTTTGAAGGGTTCTGAAGACCTGTTCAAATTATTGCAATGTGCTCTACATAAGGCTGTTTTGGAAGACCACCCAGAAGCTACAAGTGGTTCAGAATGTGGCAGCGTGTGCAGTGATGGCTACCCCAGGTTTACTCATGTAATGTGATTTCATATTCATCCTTAACAAAATTCTTTAAATTCACAGGGAATATGCTCAACTTTTCACGTTTTGAAAACTGGTTGGCTTTCTGCTTCCACTTAGCTTAACTTGGAAGTTTATGATTTGTTCCTCAATCAGCTGCTGACCACATATTTGCTGTTACAGTATAACTGAGCTTTTCTACTAGCAATACAGTTAATTTGATTTGCTGATATCCATCTGTGTGTGCATATGTATACACAATTCTTTTAGTTATTTGAAGATTGTATTGGCAAATGAAGAAATCATTGGATTGCCAAATGTTCATAATAGAGTTCCGAACAAGAATATGAATACAGTGCCTTAAAGCAGCTGTGTGTTTTTATTGATTTGCATAGCTGCTTTGAAGTTTATTCTTTATTTTGCTTGTGATCTCAGTAATGTACATGTCTGTGTAGAAAACCAAAGATGACTTTGAAGCAACTTGAGCTTTACGGTGCAGATGTTTTAATGTTTCAAAAAGAGACATTTTGTTTCAGTTGATGTGCTTCTATAGCTCCCATATATTCCCATTCATTCATTGTTGGACATTGGAAAACTTGATGCTATTTCAGGATTCTGGGAACTGCAGTGCAATGCATCTGGGAAGTGCTTGATTGCAACAGGTTGCTATAGATACAACTTTCATGTCTTTTCAGGATCAGCTCAATTAATTTTCTTCAAGTGATGCAGGTTCAATGAAGAATGATGTAGATAAATATTTGAACTAATATTAGGTGTGTTTTAAATTAGTTGACATAGTTATTTAAAGGATGGATATGCATCTGTAATTGTGAATTACTATGATTCTTCTGGACTGAGCTTGAATACAGCATTGCATGGGGAAGAATGTTAAATAATTGGGTTATACTAGAATATATTCTAGTTGGCCCATCAGGAGGCTTTGCAATCCCTTAAATCACAAGGAAATTAATTTATGAGGTATCACTTTAGTCAATGGCTGAGGAACATATAAACTATTAAGTTTACGAAGATCTATGGGTAAACCACATTTGCTGGTTTTCCACTACATGCTAAGCTATAAGTCATGATTTACACATTGCAATGGCTAGGTTTACCCCAAATCAACCAATCTGCTTTATGGCTTAATATTAGTATTTATCTTCCTGTTATTTTGACTTTCGGATAGCCTCTGTGCTATCTGCAGCTATCTGAATGTGAGAATTTACCTGTACTTTTTCGTACTGTTTAAAAGGCTTATTTGGAATAATCTCCATGGCGTTAATTCCAAAGAAATCTTCATGAGAAATAGCATGCATGACTTCTGCTAAGTGACTGTGCAAGTCCTGTGCCCTGTCTTACACCTAACATATTATTTGAATGCCACTCAAGAATTAAAGTGAGTGTTTGGGCTTGTATTCTATGAGTGGGTGAATTCAATCTTTTTAATGAACAGTCCTTTTAAATGCTGTAGAGCAGGGGTGTCAAACTCAATTTCATTGAGGGCTGCATCAGCATTGTGGTTGCCCTCGGGGTGTGTGTGTGGCCAGAGTGGGTGTGGCCTACTGGGTCGGCATGGACAGCTCTACATCGTTCGCGTCAAGGGTGCCTGTGGGGGCCTGGGCAGGAGTGGGACAGATCTGAGGGTCTCTGGCAGAAGGGGGTGGGACCGAGGCAAGCGCCAAGGCATGGTCCATTTCTTCATTCCTCACAAAGGGTGACACCTCCCCAGCATGCACCCAGGGGGCAGGGCCAACATGGCAGGGGCTGGTTCCTCACTGTTTCTAGACGGCCTTGTGGAGCTAAGACTGAATGTGTTTCAGCATAGATGGCCATGACAAAATTGTACATTGGCTCCTGGCCGGCCTGGGCCAGGGCCAAGACAGCGGGAACCGTTCCCTCACTGTTTCCAGGATGGCTTCGCGGGCCACATGAAACCACTTCGCAGGCCGCATCCGTCCCCAGGCCTTGTGTTTGACATGTCTGCTGTAGAACAAGTCATAAAAATCTCACTTTTTCTTGAAAGCTTATTGAAATTGGACCTCTTCAGAATGGAATTCCACAGGTATTTTGATCACCTCTGAGCCAAAGGGCCTGAGAATGACACAAGGGAGACATAACAAAACTTCTGCCCAAAGATGTTGGCAGTGACCATAGTTGCTCTGCTTTTTGTGTGATCTCAGTCATGTTGCTGGTGTAATGAAATGTGAATTACTATTTACAGAACCGTTAAAAAGGATAAATACTGAAATAACACCAATTCTGTTGTTTTACCAAAGGATAATTAGTTCTGAGTGCTTGCAAATTAGTACTTAGCTGAAATAAGTCACTGATAATTATTTTCAGGTAATAATGAGCATAACCAAGGCCAAGACCTGGAATTCTCTCTGCTGCTATAGAAAATGGGACAACACTTGGATGTTCAAGTGAAGAGTCCTTTCCAATTCAAATGGCATTTTATTAATTAATTATTTATTTGTTAAATTTATTTGCTGTCCTTCTCAACGTGGGGCTACTATGGGCTGCTTGCAACAATAAAATGGAAAAAAATGAGTAAAAATGTAAACATAACAGGAATAAAACAATAAAAGTAAACAGTGGAAGTACAATAATATAAAATTAAAATTAAAAATTAAGAGACAGTGGAGCCATTGGGGGATTGAAAGTTTTCCCTGTGCGAATTAGGTAGATAAAAATCTTGACTTGATCTACATGGTAAATAAAGTTTCTTGACTAAGTAAAATAAGTATTTCTTCCCTTTAGACAATTCCACACAGAAGGGCCTGCCTGTTTGATTACAGTTGTGACTTCACTCTGGAAACTGGCTTTCAGATTTCCAAAGCAAAACAGAAATCTATAAGCTTAAATGTCATATAGAGGATGACCGCAACTTACTTCTTGGTAAACTAGAAAAATGTGGGATAGACAGCATCACTACCAGATGGTTTTGTAACTGGCTGACAAACCGTACCCAATGAGTAGTCCTTAATGGTAGTACAATTATATGGAGGGAAGTAAAAAATGGGGTACCACAAGGGTCTGTCTTAGGCCCAATACTCTTCAATATCTTCATAAATGACTTAGATGAGGGAATAGAAGGGGGGAACTCATCAAATTTGCAGATGAACTAGCAGGAATAGCCAACACTCTAGCAGGAATAGCCAACACTTTAGAACAGTGGTGGCGAAACTTTTAAAGACCAAGTGCCCAAACTGCAACCCAAAACCCACTTATGCATCGCCTGGTGCCGGGTGGACATGGCCACTGAGTGGGTGTGGCCACCAAGCTGTCAGCTCGTGCTCACTCGCTCGCTTGTTCGTTGTCCGCTCCAACTCGTGCTTGCTCTCTCGCTCTCTGCAGCAAATGCTGCTTCTGCCGAAAGTTGCTCCTTTTATAGTCTCTCGCCTATTCCCAGACTGCGCATGCGCGGAGAGCTGCGCATGCATGGAGAGGAGGAGGGAACAGCTCGGCCCAGCAATGGCTCGCGTGCCACCAGAGACGGCTCCGCGTGCCGCCTGTGGCACGCGTGCCATAGGTTTGCCACCACGGCTCTAGAAGACAAGATCAGTATTTAAAAAGATCTTGACAGACTTGAACAATGGGCCCTATCCAACAACATGAAATTTAATGTGGAGAAAAGCAAGATTTTACACTTGGGCAGGAAAAGCCAAAGGTACAAGTACAGATTGGGTGAAACCTGACTCAAAAACAGTAACTGTGTGAGGGACCTTGGGGTGGACGATCACTTAAATATGAGCCAGCAGTGTGCGGCAGCAGCCCAAGAAAGCTAATACAACCCTTGCTTATATATACAGAGGCATAGAATCAAAATCACGTGAAGTATTAGTAACGCTTTATAAAGCCTTAGTAAGGCCACACCTGGAATACTGCATCCAGTTTTGGTCACCACATTACAAAAAAGAAGTTGAGACTTTGGAAAAAGTGCAAAGAAGAGCAACTAAGATGATTAAAAGTCTGGAGACTAAAACAGTGTTTGAGACAGGTTGCACCTGTGATGGCTTTCTGGATTTTTCATGGAGCATTCTTAGTAAAAATACAGAAGTGATTGAACTTTCTTCTGGAATTCTTTTCCTTGTTTTTTATTTCCTAATTTAGTCCATTGCCTTGGAGATCTCCCACCAAAGTATTAACCAGACCAAGGTCTGCTTTTTTGTAACTGAAACAAGGGTAGCCAGGGGCTACTGCCTGTCACTGAATATTGATGTGCCTTCTCAGATTTTCTTCTGGCAGGTTTTGGTTGGTTTAGTCTGATTGATCTGTGATTTCTGTTTTGATTGGAGTTTTATTACTGTGTTTTACCTGCAGTTTATTCTTGTAAGCTCTCCTGATTAGTCATAGACCCTGCAAAGCCTACTTGATAAAACACTTAATACTGTATAAATAAACAGATGGCATGGTGAGGAAGATATGTCCCTAGATACACACACAAATCCCAGTGTGTTTATTAGCGTGATCCTTTAGAATCCCTAATTTTCCTGTTGTTTTGAAGGGGAGGGGTGTAAGGGACAAGGAAAAGATAGCTTAAAATTAAATTGCCACCTTTTTTTCCCTTCCAGCCTAATATAATATTATGCATCTTCTAGGTTAGTACTCTTTCACATCTTGGTATCTGATTTATGTGTTTCCAATGTGGAATTAACCTGACAATTGGAATGCTGTGAAATCTAGTACAAAATATCCACTCAACCCTAGTTGAGCATTTGTTGCATTGAAGA
Source organism: Protobothrops mucrosquamatus (assembly GCF_001527695.2). Lineage (NCBI taxonomy): Eukaryota > Metazoa > Chordata > Lepidosauria > Squamata > Viperidae > Protobothrops > Protobothrops mucrosquamatus. The sequence goes on from NW_015386396.1 coordinate 892,222, forward strand.
AAGTATAATGATTTATATCTATTGCATGGGTTTTAGTTGGTTGTGTCCCTACCTCTTGTTATTGGGAACAAGAACCTCCCTTTTGTTGAGTATCTGGGAGAAGGGGGGGGGGTAGTGGTTTTTATTGTTATTTGAACCATGAAGGCAATACATTTATTTTAGAGGTAAGAAAGATCTGTTTCCAAAATAGGTATGTAAAGGTGGAGAAAAAAAGTATTATAATTGCTGTATCATTGATATTGTGTATAAGAGTTATGGAGACTGACATTTAGGTTTTTGATTGCAGTATTGCTAGGGCTGCTCTTTCCTATGGCTCAGGTTGCTGCTGATTCAGGTGATGTTTAGGAGACAGAGATGTCAACCTACATCCAGTTAAGATTTCTGCATCCTTTATCATTAGAATGAATAAATGTTACATTTCTATTTTATCTTCTATTTCATAAATACAGTATTAGTTAAAAGCCCACGATGTTAGTCATATTTTAAATAGTGTATCATGTACAGATATCCCCCAACTTACAATCATTCATTTGGCAATTGTTTGAAATTACAACGGCACTAAAAAAAAGTGACTTACAATCGGTACTTGCACTTACGGCCATTGTAGCATCACCATGACCACATGATCAAAATTTGAGTGCTTGGCAACTGGCATGTGCTCATGATGGTTGCAGTATCCCATTTGCAACCTTCCCAGCTGGTTTCAGACAAAGCAAAGTCAATGAGAGAAGCCAGATTTAATTAATGACTGCACTTAACCACTGCAGTGATTCACTTAACTACCGTGGCAAAAGTCATAAAGTTGGGCACAAGTCACTTAACAACTGCCGTGCTTAGCAATGGAAGTTCTGATCCCAATTGAGATCGTAAGTCAAAGACTACCTATGTAGCTTCTGTCTTCGGTGTTTTTAGTTAGCAATTTTTAGCTAATACTACAGTCAGCGGAACCTGTACACCAGGGGCGTCAAACTCAATTTCATTGAGGGCCGCATCAGCATTGCGGTTGCCCTCAGAGGGCCGGGTGGGTGGGGCCAGGGTGGGTGCAGCCTACTGGGTGGGTGTGGATAGAGTGGATGTGGCCTACTGGGTGGGTGTGGTCAGCTCTACATCGTTTGTGTCAAGGGGGCCTGGGCAGGAGTGGGACAGATCTGAGGGTCTCTGGCAGAAGGGGGTGGGACCAGGGCAAGTGCCAAGGCATGGTCCACTGGAGGAGCCTCACTGTTCCTTTCAGGCCATGTGGGGGGGGGCTTATGGGGGCTTATGGAGCTAAAACTGAATGCGTTTCAGCATAGATGGCCACCACAAAATTGTACATTGGCTCCCGGCTGGCCTGGGCCAGGGCCAAGGCAGAGGGGGTCGTTCCCTCACTGTTTCCAGGATGGCTTCGTGGGCCACATGAAACCACTTCGCAGGCCGCATCCGGCCCCCGGGCCTTGTGTTTGACATGTCTGCTGTACACCATTATTAGGATTTCTGGTCACTGCTTGAATCATGCCTGACATCAGAATAGCACTTGATTTATTATAGGCATTCAAACCAGACAAGATATTGTAAATATTCAGGGCTTTAATGCTATGGTTTTACATTTGGCTTTGCTTTCATTAGTTTGAGGATTTCAAGAATACATAAAATGGGATTGTATATCATTTATTCAATATCTTTTTAGCTGAAAAGGATCCAGGATGGCTTACAAAAATAATAATAACAAAAACAACAACAATAATAATAACAACCTTAAGTTTATAATCTGAAAGACGCAATTCCTCTAAGGAAAGATTTGGGAGAGGAAAGAGAACCCTCCCCCCAATAAATATAAAAACCTGCTTTTATGATACAAGTAATTCTTGGTTAATGACTACAGGTAGTCCTTGAGTAACGACCACAATTGAGCCCAAAATTTATATTGTTAAGCAAGATAGTTAAGTGAGTTTTGCCCCATTGATGACCCTTCTTGCCACGGTTGTTAAGTGAATCACTGCAGTTGATAAATTAGTAACATGGTTATTAAGTGAATCTGACTTCCCCGTTGACTTTGTTGTTAGATGGTTGCAAAGGTGACCCCAGGACACTGCAGTGACCCCAGGACACTGTAAGCATCATAAATATGAACCAATTGCCAAGCGCCTGGATTTTGCTCATATGACCATGGGGATGCTACAACAGCCATAAGTGAGAAAACTGGTCATAAGGCACTTTTTTTAGTGCTGTTGTAACTTTGAATGGTTACTAAATGAATGGTTGTAAGTCAAGGACTACCTGTATTACCTCATAACTGTTGTAGCATCTGATTTGATAATAGACTACTTTTGTCCAAAGCTGTGCTCCATACATTACAGCAGGGGTCCCCAACCTCTGGGCCGTAGCCCAGTAGTGGGCCATGGCCTGCTGGCCACTGGGCTGCAGATCAGGATGGCCAGTATGCGGGCGTGTACGTGCACACCCCCTCACTTATGCTAGTGCCGCTGCTGTGGTGTGCAAAAACAGGACATCGTGCCATGGGGCGCAAAAATACGCTGCCACTGTGCCTCAGGACACGAAAAAGGGGTCGCCGTCGCACTTTGAGGCGTGAAAACGGGATGTCGTTGCACCTCAGTGCATGAAAATGGGCTGTTGCTGCCGTGCTTTGGTGTGCGAAAATGGGCGGCCGCTGGGCCACAGGGCACAAAAACGGGCCACCGCCACGCTGCAAGGCGTAAAAAACAGCCGCCGGCGGGCTGCGAGGTGCAGAAACAAGGGGCGGCACCATGCAAGAATGGGGCAGGGCTAGTGAGTATCACGTGGATGCTAGCTCCGCCCAGTTTGTGGCACGCACGTGCTTGCAGCCCCATGCTCACACGCGCGAACACGGATGTAAAATGCTTCCCCCTCCCTTTTCCTCCAGTCTGCCAACCGACAAAGGTTGGTGACCTCTGCATTACAGGCTGCTTCCCCTAATATCAGACGTTAATAATCCTTGCAGGTATGCTATGGTGACTGATCAGTTGTGATTGAAATAATACAGATGTTCACTAAAAGGATAGGTTTAGCTCAAGGATGCAAGCTACTAAACTTTTTTGAGGCATTAGTGTAATAGAATGGGTAGAATAATCTTATAGGGGTGACTCTTTGTGCCAGCTTACTGTGGACTGTAGAGGGTGAAGTTTCCTTTTATCACTTTTATCTCTTCACATAAACAGCATAATATGTTGTTTATATCGCTGATCCTGAACAGGTATCACAATCAGCTATAGTTAATTTACAGATTTTTAAAACGGCAATATTACATCTCTTAACGACAGCAGAGAGACAAATTGTCCAGGAGTTTAAAACCAAATTGAAATCTGAACATTAAGGACTGTACCCCTCCATTAGCTATTTATTACTTTTTCTGGGCTGCCATAAACACAAAATGCTCTTTTAAGCCTTTTAACTTTCCTGTGATGTTTTCCATGTATCAAGTTGTGAATGTGTATTGTTATCTATTGTTTGGATCACAATTCTGTAAGTGGAATCATCATTAATTAAAAAAAAGTTTTTTTTTTAATTTTTTTAGAAAAATGCATTATACACATATGATCCCTCGTGTGCATATTATTTATAATGGCTTTCGTACCCAACAAGTCTTTTTTTTAATAGCTATCATCTACAAATGGTTTTATCTGATTGTTACCCTTAAATTTTATTTTCCTCTAATGTCTCCTTTTACTATTCTTCCCTTTTCTATCTTCTCCTCCAACAGTTGATGGATATATAACAAATGTCCTGGAAGAATTCATCTCCATGCATCTGATGAAGCTGATTATTGCCCACAGAAATCAAAGGAATATTTTTTAGACTAAGGAGCCAAAAGACACCTTATTTAAATAACAAAAGAAGTCCATCTGTTCCCTTGTCATTTTTTTAGTGAGTGCTGAAACTTCTATAGGCAATGCTTTTTTTCTTCATCTGGATAGACTCTCTATGCTAGAAATGTTGAACGTACTGCATTTTATACCACAGTCTATAATTTGCTTTTTATCTCTCAATGGCGTTACTCAAAGAATACCACTTAGATGTCCAAAGAGATTTGAAAATATCTGGTTGTTCATTTTACCATCCAAATACTAGCCTTCTCCAACTGGGCATTGGAGTTTTCCCAAAGTGTTTAAATTGAAAGAATAAATATATGGAAAAGGGGGTGAAATCAATAGAAAATGCATTTACTGAATAAATCTTACACCTCTTTGTTCTAATCTGGATAGACTGAGAGATATTTGTTTTGATCTTCTTAGAAACTCCTGCTCATTCCTTTCACACGTGGAGGTGAAATGAAGGCAGATTGGATGGACTTTAAATTCGAAGCTTCCAAACTTTTCACAGTCTTCAGCTACACTGCCGATCCAGAGGAAAACATATGTCACCAATAATGAGCATACTTTGTTCCATTAGATTTTTTTTTTTTTTTAAAGTCAGAAGATAATTTACTTAGCCTTTGTAAGTAAGCCCTGCAGGACTTGGGACTAAGATAGCAGAGGTGGTTTTCTCTGGCTCTTTAAGAAAATTGCTCTGCAATAGTTGCAAGAACTGTCAGAGTTAGAAAGTGGTGGAGAATCTGCAGCTTCATTAACAACCAACTGGCATTATTCTGTTGTCAAGGAGAGAGAATTGTACAACTGCACTGTTAACATTTAACTATTCGGAATAAATCAAATGCATAACTTGGAAATCATTTAAGAATAGACACACACGTATATATGCGGTCCTTGAGTTGCAACCTTGAGATTGGCAATTATGGTCATAAGTCATGATGGTTGTAAAGTGGTTCACCACATGACTGGACCCAATTTTATTACCTTTATTGTGCTTGTAAAGCATACACTGTGGTGATTAAGCAAACGTAGCTGTTGTTAAATGAACTCAATATTTGCTATGAGCATTTTTTTTTGCTGAAAACCAGATGTAATTGGTGAAATAGTCATATATCATAGTCACGTAAATGTAGACTGGTTGCTTAGTGCCCAAATATGGTCGCATTGAGCCCGACATCTGAACTTTGAAATTGGGTCATAAGTACCTCTTTGTGGGTCCATTGTAACTTCAAATGGTTGCTAACTCTCTGTTGCAAATCAAGGACTACACATAAACAGCAACCTAGGGTAAGTCCTTGGGAACTCAGAAAGGCATTTTTGAATCAGGCCTATTTTACTATATGTAATACAACATAACTGAAGACAGTTTTTTTTTTCTCCTAGTAGCCTAGAGTTACTAGCTTAACTTGAATTCCTTATGTGAAAGAGAACTATTTTCTCCATGGGCTTGCTGTAAGTGACAACACCGTGCTCCAAACATAACACTCTTATGGGGACCATGTTATAATTCAGTTTGTGAAAATGGTCAAGAGAATAAACAGTAGGATGAGAATGAAATCAGCAGAATATCCAAATGATAATGATAATTCTGACCAAAATAAGGAAGTAACATTTCAAAATACAAAATTTTGAAAATTTCAAAAGATTTACAGGTACAGTTGGAATCCAGTGTTAAATAATTGATATGAAAAAAAGAAGGCTTAGGAACCTATATTGAAACAGGCCAGACTATTTGTCAATATATATATATATATATCAGTTTTCTTCAAAATGGGATCCTCCAGAAGTGTTGTGACTACTTCCCAGAATTCTCTAGCCAGCACAACTAGAATTCAGTCTGACTGATAATGGTCCTCCACAGTCTTAGTTATGGGTTAGAGAGTAATGATTTTTTTTCATCATGTGTTACCAGATCCTGGAATTGCTAGGAATTGAACTTGAAATATTTTTGATATCAAGCATGTTGACTGTTACTTAGCAATGGTTTTTTACCCCACTACTGTGTTATGGTTGCTTAAGACTTTTAAAAATTGAGATGATGTCCATTGGGATTTTCCATCTGGCTTCTCCATGGGCCATCTTGTTTTATTCTCACTCATGCTTTTGGGGTTGCCTGACTTGTAAGTATGAGAAGCTCTTAACAGATCAAAGAGTAAAAAGTTTTGACTCCCTGATCTGGTGTGATCCTTTAAATCTCTTTGTAAAAAGTGACTATGCTGAGGAGGATACAGGAATAAAGACAAGAAAAGTAGATTTGGTTAGATTCTGGGAGTTGAAGTCCACGAGTGATAAAAGAGCCAAGGTTGCCTACCCCTGGGTTAGGGCAATGTTTCTTAGCCTTAGCAACTTTAAGATATGTGGACTTCAACTCCTAGAATTCCTCAGCCAGCAGTGTTGGCTGGGGAATTCTGGGAGTTGAAGTTCATACTTCTTAAAGTTGGTAAGATTGAGAAACACTGGGTCAGGGCTTCTGTAACTGACTATTTTGGCACATCTTTGCGTGTATGATGTTTCTGGTACAGCCACTTCCTTTTATACTCCAGCTTTTATGGTTGAGATGGGGTGAGGCATTATAGATTGTCATGTGTATTACTTTAGCTGTAAAGCAAACAACTCATTTGAATTGGGAATTGGCACCGTTCTGTTCCAGGAAAGGATAATTTGTTCTTACAGAAAAATAAGAAAAAAAAATCAGCTTGTGGAGCCAGGCTATAAAATGCTATGAAAGAGAAAGAAGAAAGGATGCTACAGCAGCAGGTGTAACCCCAGTCCAGGTGTTGATGCTAAGGATTCTTTGCAGCACCACTATTGTCTTAGCTTCTTGGAGCTTTTTAGGTTGAAGGACTCTGAATCCCCTCCCTGTGTGCCCCATTATTTGCAGGAATACTATTGTCAACAAGATAATTCATTGCAATACTCTATGGTAAACACTGTTCATTGTTATTAGAAAATCAGGCAAACATATAGCATGGATCCTGGGTGTTGCTAATTTTCTGGCATTTCTTTTAGAACAAAAATCAGTTATCTGCTGGGCCAGTACCAAGTGACCCTCAGTAAGCAAGCAGTTCAGACTTCTGGCAAGATAACCTGCTGGCTGTGTTGGGGAAGAAAGCTTAGTGGAGGAAGATACATACAGGTAATGCTTAAGTAGAGCCTTCCCACCCTGATCACAATGGTCGTAAAATGGGTCAGCCACGTGACCAACCCAATTTTACAACTTTGTGGTGGTCATTATGTGAATCCATGGTTGTTAAGCGAAGACCATGGTTGTTAAGTTAAACCTATGGTTTGTTATGGGCGCAGTTTTGCTAAAAACAAGGTAAATGCCAGGTTTTGGCAAACTGTTGTAAAATGTAGTTATGTCACCGCGACCAAAATGTTTCCCTAATTCTGTGTTAGGCTGTCAAGTGATATACTTCCTACTCAACCATTTTTTTCAATTGTTGCTTTGCACATTCTGAACTTCAGAGACCTTGCTCATAAATTAAGTACTTTGGTGCAATTTCTTGAACATAGTACAACTTGTTTCCTAGCCCTCTGTCCAAATAAATTTGTTAATGGAGGGAGGGGCAGGGAATGGGGTTGTACCTTACGCAAGGAAGAAGCAAGTTTGTTTTCTTAAACTTAATTTGGAAAAGGCAGTCTGGGGTGCTTTTCCTTCTAGTCAGGACCTAACTTGAACTGCAGTGAGAACCATGTGAATATGATTATTGTCTATAGAGTTTTTCTTATATAAATGGAAGTTATAAGAGGACTTGAGAGGCTTTTGAGTGATGAATGGGGGAAATAATGTTTTCATTTCATGGAAGTTTCAAGACAAGAAGGCAGAGGAGGGGAGGAGAAATGAAACTCAATTTCACCTCATTGGTTCTTCATTGTCTTAGCTCCTTCTCTCTTCTTATTGGGCTTTTCTGCATTGCCAGCAGAGGGAGCAAATAACAGAATAATAGACTATTAATAGAATAACAGAGTTGGGAGGGACCTTGGAAGATTTCTAGTCCATCTCGGTTTCTCTGATGACCCTGATTGATCATAGATAACACTGTGCAGAACAGTGATATCAAAGAGTTCCATGGAGGTTCATCTCTTTTACAAGAAAGGTGTTGTGGGGACCGGCATCCAGCATGATTTACAACCCACCTCTATTTGCTTAATTATGCTGGAATTCAGTCTTCCAAATATTGGATGATCACTGGACATTCTTATGGTTTTTATCCAGGGTAGTCCAATTCCTTTGGTAGCCAAATGGAACTTTTTCTATCCTCAGAAAACTTCCACTTCCAGTAGATCCTTGAAGTTCACACATCTTAAGGTGGCCCAGGTTGAGATTGTAGAAGGAGAGGACAGCAGACAAAGATGAGTTCAAGTCCTGCCTTAGGGACATAAAAGCCAACTGGGTGACTTCAGGTCATTCACTCTCTCAGTCCAACCCACCTCATAGAGTTGTTGTGGAGAAAATAGGAGGAAGACAGTGTGTTGGATATGATATGTTCGCCTCCTTGAGTTACTTATAAAAACGTAGGATAGACATAAATAATAAAATAAATAAAAGCTGTGGAGCCAACTATGAGATCTTTCCCCTTTCCTGTCCTTCAAATGCAAAGTGTCCCCAGAAGGCAAGTTTGTAAAAATCTGCCTTCCTAAATTATCATTACAAAATATGTGAAGTGGAAATTGCTGGCATTTCTTTTTAAGAGAATCCTTTTGAACTGGAAAACTGAGTCTCCAACTTCTTACCCACTTACTTGGAAGAAGCCCCATTAAATGCAATAATACAGTAATTCAGGCTAGATATGGGCAAGATTACATCAGTATTTATTTTCTACTTATCCACAAAACCCTTAAGAATGTAGTTTGACATATTAATGCATTGACATCTTCAGTGGATTTCGGTGAGGCTGGAGACGTTCTGGTGAAGTGAATTGGCCGACCTAAGGCTTAGTCTACCTAGTTCTCCCTTTAGGGGAGAATTATTAGTTTTTTACTCCTGTTTATGTAAAATAATAATAATAGTAATTTGTGTAAAATTAAATTTCAGTTCATTTTTAGTATAATAAAAAATACATGAAAACATTGTTGAATAGACTATAAACCGCTTCCAAACACTTTAGATATTTATTGTTTCTTGGTCTTCCTGTTTTGTCCTGGCAAACAATACTCCAAGGTAGCCATAATTTGATGACAATGTTTGCATAATGTTTGCACAATGACAGTGTTTGCATAATGCATTAAGTGTGGTTTTAGGTTGACCACAATTAAAGCCAATAAATGCATACCACACAACCCAGCACACCATGGGCAATGATGCAATAGCACTTCTCTATCTTTGTGCTGACCATCACTTCCTGGTTTATTTACAGGCAGTCCTTGACTTAAAATCATTCATTTTAATGGCCATTCAAAGCTACAACGGCACTGAAAAAAGTGATTTATAACTGGTTCTTGCACTTACGCTTGTCGCAGCATCTCCAGTCATGTGATCAAAATTCAGAGGATTGACAACCGGCATGTATTTATGACAGTTGCAGTATCCTGGGGTCATATGATCGCCATTTGCGAGTTTCCCAGGAGCTTCTAACAAGTAATGAGAGAAGCCCTGATTCACTGAGCCTGGTGGCACAGTGGTTAGAATGCAGTATTGCAGGCCAATTCTGCCAATTGCCAGCAGTTCGATTCTCACTGGCTCAAGGTTGACTTAGCCTTCCATCCTTCTAAGGTTGATAAAATGAGGACCCAGATTGTTGGGAGCAAAATGCTGACTCTGTAAACCACTTAGAGAGGACTGTAAAGCACCGTGAAGCGGTATATAAGTCTGAGTGCTATTGCTATTGGCTTAACAACTGTGCAATTCACAACTACAGTGATTCATTTAAAATCCACTGCAAAAAAAAGATCATAAAATTGTGTCCAACTCACATAACAACCCTTTGCTTAGTAGTGGAAGTTCTGGTCCAAATTTTGGTTGTAAGTTGAGGACTACCTAGATTTCCTGCAGAATTGGAACCTTGAAGCTGTCAAAGCCAACCTGTGCAGGACAGAGAAGGCTTAGCTTCCCCAACCTTCTTATTTCAAAAGGAAGTTCTCATGGACCCACGTGGGATAAAGAACAAAGCAGGAGAAGCTTCATTTTGTGGTGGCTTCATTTTGTAAACACTTATGCACTGTGAACTGTTTTCATGGAATTCCAATAAATTGCTGGTTAACCATTAATAAAACTAATCATTAATCTGAGTTTGGACAACACACTAAATTAGTATTCAGGTAAGTACTGTAACCTATAACAAGGTTTGGTTACAGATTGTAGCTAAGGAGAAACACTTCATTGACAACGTGGCCTCATTTGGATAATACATAGTATATTGCTTTACGTTTAGTAGATGACATCTGTTCACGTGAATGAAAAAAAAATAGACTAGTAGGACGGCTCGATGTAACTGGGATGAGATGGTCCCTCAGGTTTTGCAAATAAACATATTTGCAATGCATTGGCAAAATTACTGTACTGTCCTTTTGAAATTTAAAGCCCTTATTACTGAGAATTGTAAGGACCAGCAGCTCTAATTGGAGAATTATAGAATGCTTTACTATTTGCGATTAGCATTTCTTTCTAAGGTGACTTTTTGTCCTGGAAGCAGAATTTGGAATGGAAGCCATGTATAGGGAGACCAGAGGAAATGTATTAATTCTTGCTTGCTCGAGAGCAAAGCCAGAGGTCACTTTCCTAACTAACCAGATTACTAATGTAAAGTCACTAATGTCCCAGACAACAAGAGGTCTGTTTCTGCAGAACTTCAAAGAGAGTTTTGGGGGAACATAGATTCTTCTTTTTCATCCATGCCCCAAGCCACTAACCTAACCCTGAAAGCATAGCAGATGGTATTGCATTTCTTTCTAAAATTAGACAGCTTTGTGACTTAGTAATTATTGGAATGCTTTAAAAGTGCACTCATTTTTAGAAATCAGCATTACAACATCAACTAAAAAGTAATCAAGAGTGTAATTAAAACTACTACCAAATACTGCTAGCCCCTTTTCATCTTCAACTTCTTGTTATTTTTTTCTCTCTCTAAGCCTGCAGATGTTTGTGGAAATGAAATTTGTAGCCAAGTCCTGTATGGGTATATGGTAATCATAACATAAAATTTCCTTAAAGTCTCTGCTGAGGTAAACACTCAGATATGTTTATTTTATACTTTGGAAAAAAAGAAGGGATGAGGGTGTGTGTGTGTGTGTGTGTGTGTCTGCGCATGAATATAAATTAATATTAATATTAACATTTGTGTAGATAAAAGCCTTACATAGAAAAATTTTAGAAATTTAATGCAGCATTAGAATATCAAATTATAAAGGATATATATATATATATATTTTTCAAAATTTGGATTGCTAACAAAGAATTAAGGGAGTACTGAGATAGCTATTTCTAACCTTATTTGGTTTTCATCAGTCAGACATACCCTTCCGAGATTCGAACCTGGGCTGTCTGCATGTTAAGCAGAAGCAGAAGACTTCTTTCTCTCCCATATTTAGGCTGACAGGGTGTTCAAAAAAAAGCACTCATATATATATTTATATATATATATATATATATATATATATATATATATATATATATATATATATATATATAT
>NW_015386396.1:903779-950555 GCF_001527695.2 Protobothrops mucrosquamatus
GTGAAAAATTTTCTCAGTGTAATTGAGGCAAATTGAAATTGGATTTTAAAGCAGTGGTGAAACTTGCTTGGAAGCTATTAATATTGTTATTCTTGTGTGCGTGTGCATGTGTGTTTGTAGAAGATTAAGTTGTTGGACTACAATTAGGAAAAATTAGGTTTGAGCCTCCACTCATTTCTGATATGATTGATTGATTGGAGGCCGATTGCTATTTACTCTTCAACCTGCCACACAGATTTACTGCTATGAGAACAAAATGAGTGGAGATCCATGTGTGTTACCTTGAGCTCCAAAGGCCATATACCAGGAGTATCAAACTCCCAATGTCACATGACATGTTGTGACGTATGGTGACTTTTTCTCCATTGCCGGCAATGGGATGGGCATGGTTTCGGCATGACGCATTCGGCCAGTGGGCTGGCAGTTTGACACCCATGCCATATAGCATATAGTTGATAAGCTGTACTTAACTATATTTTATTGCAAGAAGTGATTGCTGGATCTTTCTTTGTTTACTAAACTGAGTTTTGATAGCAATAGCCAGAATGTCTTTTGAGTCTGCAAGGTCCCTTTAACTTCTGTAGATTAAGAATTGCTGTAGGCAAAAGGAGGACTGGGCTGAATTCATCAACCTCAGCTGTATGAGTTGTTCTTTGGTGGTTTAGAACCTATGTAGGCAGCAGCAAATGAGAGAGAGGTATGGTGCAATTGCTTGGTGATTAGGGCAGTCAGAACTTATTCAGAGCCCAAAAGTGGAATTTGAGGGACATTCATCTAGAACAGTGTTTCTCAACCATGGCAACTTTAAGATTCAGAAGGCTCTTGACAGACTTCAGTATTGGGCTGTATCCAACAAGATTCAGCTGTGTGATGAGAAAAGTAAGGTCCTGCACTTAGGCAAGAAAAAACAAATGCACAAGTATAGGCTAGATCAGCGGTAGGCAACCTTGGCTCTTTTATGATTCGTGGACTTCAACTCCCAGAATTCCTGAGTCAGCATGGCTGGCTCAGGAATTCTGGGAGTTGAGGTCCATGAGTCATAAAAGAGCCAAGGTTGCCTACCCCTGGGCTAGATAGACAGTACCTGGCTTAATAGTAGTGGCTGGGAGAGGGGTTTAGGGGTCCTGGTGGGCCACCGCTTAAATATTAGCCAGCAGTGTGCTGCAGCTTTCAAAAAAGCCAATGCAGACCTAGTTTGAATTGAGTTTTAGGCGTTTCATGCCCAAATTAATTCTTGAATATTTCCGTGTTCATGAGAAAAAACATTACTAAACATTATTAAAATACAAAGTGGCAATAAGTAATTGAAATCAAAGGTTTCATTGTTATCAGTCAAAGGAATCCCCAGGACTGGAAGTTTTCAGCAAAAGACAAAATGAGCAAGCTCCACCCCTCATCTTTATTGGCGCAGTGTCACAATATGCTTACAAAACGGGCACAACCTTGTTTTTGTCGTTTGCCTTCCTGCATTTCTTGTCCCCCTACCTAGCCACAATACTTGTGGCAGAATTCATAGGTACGCTTGCCTACAGTTTATATTTGGCATCTTTCTGATAAATTATTTTTTAAAAAATAAAGTTTGCCTGCATGCAATTAATTTATCTCCATTGTTCTGTTTTTTAAATATATAATTCTGAAGGATATATATGGATGGAAAGGGAGCAATCAAAAATTTTAAAAATAGAGAATGCTTGGTTGCAAATTAAAATTAACATTTGTAGAAATTTGGAATTGATGGAAAAAATAATATATATATATATATATAATATATTTTACTCTACAATCCTCAATTTTTTTAATTATGTGCAAAAGTACACTTAAGTAAGACCATAGTGACATTTTCTAATTGAATTCATTTCAATTTATTTAAAATGTTCTAAATGCTTTCTTCTGCTATTTCTTTGGGCATCTTTTCCCCTTTGAGGCCTACTGAAGAATAGAGCCCTGATCTCTAAATAAAAAAAAATCCACAATAGGCAGACTTACAAGTAAAGCCTTAATAATAATAATAATAATAATAATAATAATAATAATAATAATAATAATAATAATAATAATAATAATAGTAATAATAATAATAATAGTAATAATAATAATAGTAATAATAGTAATAATAATAGTAATATTAATAATAAAGTTGGAAGGGACCTTGGAGGTCATCAGTCCAACCCCCTGCTCAGGCAGGTTTTCGGACAAATGGTTGTCCAGTCTCTTCTTAAAAACTTCCAGTATTGGAGCATTCACCGCTTCTGGAGGCAGGTTGTTCCACTGGTTAATTGTTCTAACTGTCAGGAAGTTTCTCCTTAGTTCTAGGTCAGTGATGGCAAACCTTTTAGAGATCGAGTGCCCAAACTGCAACCCAAAACCCACTTATGCATTATCGGGTGTCGGGTGGGTGTGGCCCATTGGGTGGGCATGGCTGCGGTGGTAACGGCAGACTGGGTGGGACTAAAAAGTTCAATCAATCAATTCCAACTTTACAAGATCTTTTTTTTCCCCGTGAGAAGTTGAAATTGACTGATTGATTGAACCTTTTTTTTTTGTACACGGCAGCGGAGGCCTAAAGTGAAAAGGTTTTATAAAACCCAGCTGAAGAAGGCCTAGGACTGGGGCGACGGCGCGTGTGCCCACAGAGAGGGCTCTGAGTGCCGCCTCTGGCACTCGTGCCATAGGTTTGCCACCACTGTTCTAGGTTGCTTCTCTCTTTGGTTAGTTTCCACCCATTGCTTCTCGTCCTGCCTTCAGGCGCTTTGGAGAATAGCTTGACTCCCTCTTCTTTGTGGCAGCCCCTGAGATATTGGAACACTGCTATCATGTCCCCCCTCGTCCTTCTCTTCGTTAAACTAGACATACCCAATTCCAGCAGCCGTTCCTTATATGCTGTAGCCTCCAGTCCCCTAATCTTTGTTGCTCTTCTCTGTACTCTTTGTAGAGTACAGTGTGAAATTGAATCTTCCTTTTTTTTTGAAGAACATGGCAGTGCCCCAGGATATGTACGTGTGTGACAGAAATGCATATTGATCTTGCATTAGGCAGTTTTTCTATACTATTTTCCCTCTGTATATAAGAACTGTTGATGCTCTAGAAAATATGTAGGATAGCAATTTATGAACCTTGTGTGTTGTGTCATCTATTAGGATAAAAGGAAACCTACTAAAGGCATTTATTATTACTCATTCCAATGTTTTTCAGTTTTTTCCATTTCTTAGGGAAAAAATGGAAGGGGAAAAAACCAGGAGAAATGGTATTTCCTCTCATTATTCTCTCCCTCTCCCTCTCCCTCCCCCTTTATATCTCTAGCCACAAGGGTTAAAAAACTGTAAGCAACCACTAAATTAGACAAGATAATTTTCATTGAAACTAAAAGTTTCAGAGTCTTCCCACAAATTTTATAGTGGAATTCTTGTGGGTTTCCTTGTTTCAGATAAGCAGTTAGGGAAACCATATTTGGGGGATGAGAAATAATTGTTGCCATTGGGCTGGGCTGGAAAGGAAATGCAAGTGTGATTTATGCTCCACTGGGGAATACTATCCCAGCATATACCCTTATGGCTGATTTTTATAGGCATTGATGCAAGAGATGACCCACGGCAGAGGTTATTGTACATGTTTTGTGATGCCCAGAAGACCCTGGATGTTTTCTCTAGATAAATAGAGGGGGAAAAATGTGTGGGTGTGTTTTGGGAGTAGAATAGTAGCAGTAGTTGATGAAAAAACTCGATACCGGTAGTCCTCAACTGATGACCACAATTGAGCCCCATTTTTTTGTTGCTAAGCGAGACAGTTGTTAAGGGAATTTTGCTCCATTTTATGACTTTTCCTGCAACAATTGTTAAATGAATCGCTGCAGTTACTAAATTACTAACACGGTTAAGTGACTCTGGCTTCCCCATTGACTTTGCTTGTCAAAAGGTCATAAAAGATGATCACATGACCTTGGGACACTGCTACCATCATAAATACACGCCAGCTGTCAAGTGTCTGAATTTTGGTCAATGTGACCATGGGGAAGCTGCAAGGGTCGTAAGTATGAAAAAAGGTCACAAGTCACTGTTTTCAGTGCTGTTGTAATTTTGAAGGGCGACTAAACGAATGGTTGTATGTTGAGGACTTACCTGTATTCTTAATGAACTGTGCTTCACCTGACAGCTTGCCTGTTGACTGACTACAGTTCACTTGCTGAGTGCCTCTGTTGCTGAAGCAAAGCTGCTTGCAGGCAGCCATAACATTGTGCGTGAATACTGTATATCTTTCTGACCACAATATAACACTTTTGGTCATAAGGTATTGGTGGTTATAAATCGAGTCATCATAGATTTGATTTTTATGATTTTTAAGTCATGGTTGTTAATTGAATCACATGGTCATAAGTCCGAATCTAACTTATCTGGAAAATGGCAACAAAAAAATGTTGCAAAACATGATCACAAGACTGCAGAGTACTGCAGCTGATCGTAAATATGAGGAGGTTGCCAAATGTCTGAAATGTGATCATGTGACTGCAGGGGGTGAAGCAACCATCATAACTACGAGGCTAGCTGGTAACTTTTTTTTTATCCTGTTATAACTTTGAACGGTGGTTGTTAAGTCAAGAACTATCCATGTGTCTGTTCTGTGCTCATCCTTGGCTTAAATAGCTAGTAGCATGTTAAGATCAGAAAAAATCGGAAGAAGCAGCTGTTACACCAAATTATTGTATGATATACTAATTAACCCATCCATGGCCCAAATCCCTGGTCTGAACAGATACTGTACACTAATTTTTCAGTCATCATCATCATCGAGTGAAGGAGAAGAAAGTTTTGCGGTATTTTGTTTGAAAATCCTGTTTCACTGCAACCTTTGAAATGAGTGAAAACTTTTGCTTTTGCCCTGTGTGTTAACTCAGTTCATCTGCTACTGTTCTAAGATGCCTTTGGTGTTCATCGGAGATTCTTCTTGCAAAAGTGACTAAGCAGTGACTAAGCACCACATCTCACCCAGTTATGTTGTACTTGAGTCTCAAACTGCCCACTTTCCAGTCAACAGCCCAGCGTTTTAACCACTAAGCCACTATGCTACCTTGCCTGGTTATTTTAGCTTTAAAATTTTAAAATACTTGAAGAGCAATGATTTTTGATATTTAAGGATTCCCTAGTTTCCTGAAAACATTTGGTAATAGAGATTCTGTGAGTATCTTTATGAAATGGCTGTTGTTTAAATAACTGTAAGAAAAGCTTTTATTTTCTAGAGACTACACAACTTAATTGTCTCTGTATACAGTATTTTGAATGATATGGCTATGATTCAGGGGTTTATGGAGCTGCAATTCAAAACATTTGGAGGGCACCAGATTGTCTATGGTTTCAGGACAATAAAGTTTATTGTCTCTTGTTTGACAAGATGAACACTGTTGAATAGTATATTTAGTTCCTTCTTGTTCTTCAAAACAATTTTCATCTGAGTCATAATATACTCCTTTTTTGTTTAATTAAAGTTTGTTTCTGATTGAAACAGTTTGCAACGTTTACCTTCTGTAAAGATGTCCCTGCACCACATCTATGAATAACACCTCTTTTTTGGCACAGGAAGAAGGTTGTGTGTGTGTGCGAGCTGCCTGCCTACAATCCTCTGTTTGGCCATTATGTTGTTTTCCCATTTATTTACTGCCCAGGAACTGACGGGACCAGGCTTGTATTCCACTGTTCAGATAACTTTTTCTGGTGGTGGAGACATTTTTTATCAGAACAATCAGTCTTGTTTTTGCAATTCCATGCAGCCCCAACTCTGTGCAACAATTTGGAAGATCATAATGTGGAGGCATTTTTTTTTTCTTATAGTACTCAATTTTTTCAGGGGCACCAGGGTGAGAAGTCAAGCATTGCATAACCTGTCTATGGAATATATAGAAGGAATGTCTGGAAATGTCAAAAGTGGTTTTGATACACCCAGGGGTTTCTAGAACGAATTAATCTGAATTTCTGATGCTACTGATAGTGGTTCTTCTGTGATTTTCTGAGTATGAAACTCAGTGAACCATATTACTGACAATTGGCTCTGAGACAAGCATTAAAAATGTTGAGTTCTTTTCATTTCCAGATCTGTCTGTCTGTCTGTCTACCTACCTACGGTTTTCTCTCTCCATCTATCTATCTGTCTGTCTGTCTGTCGGTCGGTCGGTCCGTCCGTCCGTCCGTCCGTCCGTCCATCCATCCATCCATCCATCCATCTATCATACTTCTTAACCGCCTGTCTCCCTCAGAGTGGGGCTCTGGGCGGTGTACAATCTATATAAATAAAAATGTAAATGTTCGTTTGTTCAAAATCTTAAATCTCCGAAAGTTCTTCACCAATTGCTTTGAAATTTTGACACAACGTTGCATTCGAATACGCGCGTGTTTTTATATACGTATATTATATAGATGTCACACCTGTGACAGGTAAAAACATGCTTTTTTGAAAAACAGCGCCATCTGTTGGACGTAAAAGCAACACACACTTTTACCAGACTGAGCCACAGCAACGCGTGGCTGGGTACAGCTAGTTTAATCAATAAAATTAAGCATTGAAACCAGAATAATTTAAGATTAATTTTTTTAAAAAACATAAAATTACATTATAAAATTACAAAAAATGGAGAGTTCCAAGATGGGGAGGTTAGCAGTTGTTAATACAGTTGTGGGGGGGAGATTTCTCATAAGACCCAACAGCCCCCTGGTTTTGTGGCCCCTGTGTGCCCCCACGCAAGGCTACACAGCCAAGTTTTGCCCCCTTTGCGGAATGGCAAGAGATTGAGGGCTTTCCTCACCTCCAAGGGCAGGAATTTTCCACAGGGAAATTGGGGCAGCAGCAGAAAAGGCCCTCTTCCTAGACTCCCACCAGTCGAAATTCTTTCACTGGCAGGATTTGTAGCATACCTTCCCTACCTGAACAAGTGGGACAAGCTGATGTGATGGGGCAAAATCAGTTCCTAAGTAGGTTATGTAGGTATTTATTTATTTGTTCGTTTGATTGATTTATTTGCCACCTATCTTGTTTCAAAGTGACTCTGGGTGGCTTACAGTAATACAAGCAGGAAAACCACAAAACAAATATTTTTTTATAATGATAACTGAATTGCAATCGAAGTTAAAATTATAATTAAAAGATGGGGAGTGAGTGAGTAGGATGTGCGGGGGGGAGGTGGGTTTGTCTCTTAATTTATCAGCCATCTTCAGTGTGATGCTCTCCCTCTGGCACCCTTCCTGCCCATTCAATTGGTGGCAATTTCAGTAGACGTAATGGTAACAGGAAGCGAGCTCCTGGCCCTTAAGATGCTGCTGACATGACAATGTTCCTGGTGCCATGGGAGATAAAAGGAAAAGGTTACCTACCTGCTGGTGCTGAGCAGATAGGCTATGTGGTACTTGGTTTGCAATTGCCAGCCCAATTTCCCAATCCAAGCTAGAGGAATGCACCAATCATAACACTTATTAGCCGATCTGGCCAATGCTGCAAATACAGGTAGTCCAGGATTTATGACCACTACGGATCCCACAATTTCTGTTGCTAAGTGAGACAGTTGTTAAGTGAGTTTTGCCCCACTTGACGACCTTTCTTGCCACCGTTGTTAAGTGAATCACTGCAGTTGTTAAGTTAGGGTTGTTAAGCGAATCTGGCTCCCCCATTGATTTTGCTTGTCAGAAGGTCACAAAAGGTGATCACATGACCCTGGGAAACAACAGCTGTAATAAATATAAGCATTCGAATTTTGATCACGTGACCATGAGGATGCCGCAATAGTTGTCAATATGAAAAATGGTCATGAGTCACTTTTTTCAGTGCCGTTGTAACTTGGGTCACTAAACAAACTGTTGTAAGTTGAGGACTACCTGTGAAATCAAACTTAGAATGACTTTATTTTCAAGGTAAGCTCAGCAACTGCTTGAGAGAAAAAAAATGGAGAATGTAATATTTTTATGTAGAGGACAACACGCTTTCTGACCACAGGAGCCACCAAGGTTGGGAACGGCAATCTCAGTGGTGGGATTCAGCCAGTTTGCACCACTTTGGCAGAACTGGTAGCTAATTTTTTGTTGCCCAGGCCCAGAACGGACTTCCGGAAGCGGCATCCACACACAGAACCAGTTGTTCACATATTTGAATCCCACCACTGGGCAATCTCCTGCTTAAATTTCAAGCTTTTTCATCTGCTTCAACCACAGCAAGACAAAGAAGGATTGAAATTTGAAGTTGATAGGATTGTGGTCAGGGAATACCTGTTGATTTTGAATGTTTTTCAATCTCTGGATCAGAAGAATTGCATCCTTAGAGAACTAAAGGATCCTCTTAACAGTTCAGCTATAACATTAGAATTATTATTATTGCTGTTATTTATTTGTTTAATGTATTTGTCCCCTATCTCACCATGGGTGGCTTACGATAATACAAAGGAAGAAAGTGAAAGGGGTGTAAACAGAACATAAGTAAAATAGAACAATAAAACAGACGATGAAACAGAACACAACAAAAATATATCAGTATGATAACCAAAGAGATGGCCAGGTGGAGAGCAGAGCCCAAGGGTGATGGGTGGGAGTGGATCCTCCTAGGGAACTAGTGAAATACAAAAGTAGGAGAAACATCATTTCTTTCAACACGGTATTTTATAGATTCTGACCAGCAGGGCAATAAAGGGCAGGCTTGGTGGGATGATAACTAAATAAATATTTATAGGTAATCCTCTAATTATAGTTATTGTACTGGCTTAGCAACTGTTCAAAATTGCAACGGTGCTGAACAAGTGGGACTTAACAAAGTTGCATCCCTTGTGTTTGGGATCTGGGCATTCAGATCTCTGGCTTGCAGTTATGATGTCGCAGTGAGCTACCATCACATGATTTCCATTGCAATCTTTCACAAGCAAAATCAATGGGGAAGCTAGCAGGGTCGGTTGCAAATTACTTTCGTAAGTCTCTCTTACCACTTTTTCTCCCAAGGCTCCCTGCTACAGAGTACAAGATCCAGCATCCCCTAGACCAGTGGTGGCGAACCTATGGTGGCACTCAGAGCCCTCTCTGTGGGCACATGTACCATTGCCCCAGCCTTGCCTCCCCCTGCGACCCCCTCCTCTCCAGCAGCTCCCCTGAAGGGGACTTGCCCTCGAGCGTGGCCCACACACAGCAGCGCAGCCAAGGACATGGCAGCCAAGCAGCGTAGACAAGACTCTGCCCTCACACCCCATCATGCAGTTGATGCTGCAGGGCATGGGCAGAGGGTGTGGCCGCCATAGCGCTGCTGGGCTGCCTGGGCAATCTGGCGGACTCTGGAGGTGGTGAGTGGTCCTGTGGACAGGCGGGGTGGGGGATGGGGGGGTAGAGCGGGGGCGGGCAGGGGGGTGGAGCGGGCCAGTGGGTGGGCCAGTTTTTGGGCACTCCATCTCTAAAAGGTTCGCCATCACTGCCCTAGACTCAGTAGCCCCCAGTGGCCCACTTTCATTGAAAAGTAGCCATCTGGGGCTCTTGCTAGCCCACCTTGTTCAGAAATGACTACCCTAGCCCTTGCTAGTCAGTTCATGCTCTGTATCACCTGCCTACAACATGCCCCTCTCCCCCCCGCCTGTTGCACCTGCATACACAACTTTGTGTTTTGCAGCTCCTGCCCACAGCAGCTCCCTAGTGGCACCTGTACACAACTGTGCAGTTCTTGCCTAGGCTTCCACCTCTTCCCACCTAACAACCTGTACATTTTTGGGATTACAATGGCAACTGGGACTGCTGCGATTGCCATTGCTTAAGAACAGGGGTAGGCAACCTTGGCTCTTTTATGATTTGTGGACTTCAATTCCCAGAATTCCTGAGCCAGCATGGCTCAGCTTGGAAATCTCTCTCTTTCTCCTCAGCATGGCTGGCTCAGGAATTCTGGGAGTTGAAGTCCACGAATCATAAAAGAGCCAAGGTTGCCTACCCCTGGCTTAAGAATGTGGGCATGTGATGTGCTTTCTGACTTCATCGCTTAGAGATGGAAATTCCGGTCCCAGTTCCTGTTATAACTCAAGAACTACTTGTAGCAAGTTCAAAATATACCAAAAGAGGATTGACCAATCTGGATTGATGTTGTCAGGTGTTCCAAAGATCAGTCCTACGCTGTCTGTTTTTCCTACCTTTTTATTATTTGCTTGGTTGTATCTTAAATCTGTAGGAAACATAAAGTTGGCTAGATTAGCTAATATCCTACGAGGCAGAAGGAAATTCAAATTGATCTTGGTAGGCTAGAGAAACAGGCTGAAAATAACAATAAAGTTCAGCATACTGCAGAATTCTTCAGGTAGAAATATTAAATCAAATATAAAAGTATAAGATGGGGCAGATTTGACTTGGTAATAACATTGTGAAAAAGATGGAATGATAATTGACTACAGTGATATGGCTGTAAAAAAGCACAAATTCAATTTTAGGCTGCAAAGTACAGGTTCTAAATCATAAGTAAAAGTTATTGCACCCTGTGTAAATCAGTTTCCTACCCTCGTATCTCCTGAGTGTTGGGTCCAATTCTGATATTGTACTTTAAGAAGATTTTAGATAAACTGGAACAGATTCATGGAAGGGTAAGGTGAATGAACAAGTGAATGGACTCTGAAAGAGTTTTGAAGTATCTGGTCATGCTTAGCCTTTATAAGGAATTATGATAGCATTTCAAATATCTGAGAGAAGAAATCAAGATTTGTCTTTTGTCATTCCTGAATGCAGGACATGGAAGAATAGGTTACATTACCAGAAGGTAGATTCTTACAGAATTTTAGGATTTAACTTCGGCTTTGGAGTGAAATCAATTATCTAGAAATGATAGATTTCCTTTTACTAAACATTTATCTGACTGAAGAAACTTTAATTCCAGTTCCTGCATTGAATAGGGGGTAAGGATCATTGCCTAAATAACTCCTTCCCCCTGTATGATTCTCCCAATCCTATCAAAACTGATATTAATTATTCCTCTTAATGAATATTAATCTTCACTTATGAATTTTGAGGCATTCTCAGAATCTTTTCCTTATTTCCTTCATAAGATGAGCCTTATTTTCCAGGGCTGAGAAACGAGTTTTTTTGGTAAGCGTGAAGAAGTGCAATCTGGTGAAGCCTTTTCTTATATTCCAGTGATGGCGAATCTTTTAGAGACTGAGTGTCCCAAAACTGGCCCCACCCCCACTCCACCCCCTGCGCCGCCCCCACCTTGCCTGCCCGCAGGGCCACTCACCACCTCTAGGGCCCGCCGCAGATCGCCCAGGCAGCCCAGCAGCACCATTGCGGCCATGCCCTCTGCCTTGGTTGCACTGCTCCGCGTGGGCCACGCTCGGGGGCGACTCTCCTCTAGGGGGGCTGCTGGCGGGGTCACGGGAGGAGGCAAGGCTGGGGCAACAGCACGTGTGCCCACAGAGAGGGCTCCAAGTGCTGCCTCTGGCACGTGTGCCTCAGGTTCGCCACCACTGTTATATTCTATTGCAGAAGTTCATTGTGAAATAAAGGAAGCTGTGGAATACAACAGTAGCCCATACCTACAAAAAAATCCAGTAGTCTCTCTTCCTCCTCTTCTTTTTCACTTTATTTCAGTCTGCTCTCCAATAACAAATTTGATCCTGATCCGTATTGGCTGAGAAATTAGGTCAACCTCAAGCAGAGGATGGGTTTCCTTAAGTTTGGGGGAACCTTTGAATATGTAGGATTGTATTACAGGTAGTCCTTGATGTATGACCACAATTAAGCCTAAAATTTCCATTGCTTAACAAAGACAGTTGTTATGTGAGTTTTGCTCCAATTTACGACCTTTCTTGCCCTAGTTAATCACAGCAATTATTAAGTTAGTAAGATGGTTGTTAAGTGTATCCAGCTTCCCCATTGATTTTGCTTGTCAGAATGCCACAAAGAGTGACTCCAGGACACTGCAACTGTCATAAATACATGCCAGTTGCCAAGTGTCCAAATTTTGATCACATGGCCATGGGGATGCTGCAATTGTCGTAAGTATGAAAAACATTCATAAGTCACTTTTTCAGTGCCGTTGTAACTTCATTCACTAAATGAATGGTTATAAGTCGAGGTCTAACAGAGAATATATACATTTGGGAAACACTGCAGGAGCATTTTCACAAAATAATTGCAACAGTGGCTAGCTACAAAGTATCTAGACATCAGAAGGTAAAGAAGTGAGATACTCTTGTAGATAAAAAGGCGACTGGAACATCAGTATTTGGCTTTCCAAGAAGCTAGCTTCCCATGTACTTTTAAAATAAAAAGAATATTGAAAATAATATTCAAGCTAGATGGGAAAATGGACCCTGGCTAGTGGCAGAAGAGAAGTCTGCAGGTTTCACCTTACCAGTCCCTAAAATAAAAGAGAGAATCTAGATCAGTGATGGCGAACCTTTTAGAGACCGAGTGCCCAAACTGCAACCCAAAACCCACTTATGTATCGTTGGGTGCCGGGTGGGCGTGGCCCATTGGGTGGGCATGGCCCATTGGCTGGGCGTGGCCCATTGGGTGGGCATGGCTGCAGTGGTATCGGCAGACTGGGTGGGACCAAAAAGTTCAATCAATCAATTCCAACTTTGCAAGATCTTTTTTTTCCCTGCGAGAAGTTGAAATTGATTGATTGATTGAACCTTTTTTTTTTTTGCACACAGCGGCGGAAGCCTAAAGTGAAAAGGTTTTATAAAACCCAGCTGAAGGCCTAGGACTGGGGCGAGGGCACGTGTGCCCACAGAGAGGGCTCTGCGTGCCACAGATTTGCCACCACGGATCTAGATGCTGCTGGGACACTAGAGGAACTTTCTCCTTAGGTCTCACTAGAAAAACGTATCTCAAAACTGGTAGGGGTGGAAATGGGCCAAGGAATGTTTCTTTAGTTAAGTCAGTAAAGGCAATAAGAAAAACGGAATTTTCTGCGACAGTTCTAGGAAAGGAAGCAGATAACTTCATCTTCTTCTATACTTCTCAAGAGGTCCTGGGCAACCAAATCAGATACTCCTGTGGGTTACACCACCATTGTAATTTTGGAAGGTCCTTGCCCTTCACCATTCAAAGCATCTGCTTTTGCCATCTACGACTCCGTGTGATCGTCCATTGGCATATGCCAGCTTCTGTAGTTGAATGGAATGTGTGAATTTATTTGAAGGATGTACTTAAAAAGAAATTTTTGAGCAAATTCAGTGTGGTACGATATAGTACCTGATGAATCACTATGTACTGCTTTCTCGCAGCTTGAAGATTTATTTATTTTTTTTGTGAACTTTGCCTGTTCCATGAAATGCATGCCATTTCTTTTTTCTTTTCTTTTTTTACAAATGCACTCCTTTCTTTATGCCAAAGAAATGAAAGATCCTCCCACGTGCTCTTGACTGCCATGTGTAAGTGGTGGGTGTGGAAATGCGCCCAATATTTAGTCATTCATGCCTCTGGCAGTTTCCCCGAAGGCCGGATTTCATTCAAAGGTGACATGAAAATGTTAAACGCAACCGTGTTTGCAGAATGGCTTAAGATAACCAGAAGAGCCAAGCCTTCCCTAGTAACAAGTGTATTACGTTTTACTAGAATTTGGGACTGTTGTCAGACATGCTGTTGGAATTAAACACAGCCACTGTTCAACATGACAGGAAGAACAACTGTTTGGAAATACTTCAGTCATTTTGCTTGGCTCTGTGACCCGCAGTGCTTTAGGTAGTACAGCTCATTTGCTTCTCTGGAATTTGGACTGCTCTAAAAATGGTGAGACAAACAGGCAAGCCATGACACACAATCAGATTATGTTGGGAAGGAAGTCTCTAAATGAGTACATTTAGATCCATTTGCTGGATTGGATCCATTCACTGAACTCCGGGGAAGAGATCACAATGTCTCGTTGATTTCAGTGGCGCTTAAAAAGCATGCTGCATCACTGCAGGTATTTTACTGCTAGAAAGTTTTTTTTTATTGAACACTCATTTTTATACACATTGTCTCCAACTTACAACCATTTGTTTAGCACCTGTTTGAAATTGCCACAGCACTGAAAAAAGTGACTTACTACAGTCTTCACATTGATAACCGTAGTAGGCATTTCCACAACCATGCAATCAAAACTTTGGGTGCTTGGCAACTGGCATGTAAATACACTGTTGTTACAACATCCTGGAATCACGGGATTGCCTTTTACGATCTTCTCAGTCAGCTTCTGACAAGTCCGGGGGGGGGGGGGGGGGAGAATCGGATTCGCTTAACAACCATATGATTCACTTAACAACTGCAGTGATTCATTTAACAACAGTAGCAAAAAAGTCATAAAATTGGGCATGGTTCACTTAATAACTGCCTTGCTTACCAGTGGAAATTCTGGTCCCAATTGTAGTCCTAAGCCAAGGACTACTTGTACAGTACAGAGAAGAGCAACAAAGATGATCAGGGGACTGGAGGCTAAAACATATAAGGAACGGTTGCTGGAATTGTGTATGTCTAGTTTAACAAAGAGAAGGACGAGGGGGGACATGATAGCAGTGTTCCAATATCTCAGAGGCTGCCACAAAGAAGAGGGAGTCAAGCTATTCTCCAAAGCACCTGAAGGCAGGACAAGAAGCAACGGATGGAAACTAACCAAAGAGAGAAGCAACCTAGAACTAAGGAGAAACTTCCTGACAGTTAGAACAATTAACCAGTGGAACAACCTGCCTCCAGAAGCGGTGAATGCGCCAACACTGGAAGTTTTTAAGAAGAGACTGGACAGCCATTTGTCCGAAATGGTATAGGGTTTCCTGCCTGAGCAGGAGGTTGGACTAGATGACCTCCGAGGTCCCTTCCAACTTTATCATCATCATCATCATCATCATCATCATCATCATCATCATCATCATCATCATCATCATTATTATTATTATTATGTACCTGTCACTTGTTCGTCTGTAAGTGTCTATCACATTCTGTACATCTTTTCAGTATTATTTTTTGAGTTGATCTTTTGATTTTGCCAAAAGGGAGTTAAAACAAAAGTTCCGATGCTCAGCTTTACACAGAAAGAAAAGAGAAACGGAAGGAGGAGGAAAAAGCCAGGAAGAACTAAACAAATGAGGTATCCAGGCCATCGTTAGCTTAACTTTATTTGTTTAACCCTGATTAGCTCTCTTTCTAGGTATTCTCATAAACTCAAACGTGAATCATGCTTCCTTATTTGTTTTTCAGCATCGTGGGGGGGGGGACAGCATTTACCAGCATTTATTTATTTATAAAACAAATTTATATGGCCACCCAGCTCCCACACGGTGATTCCGTGTGGCTTAGCAGCATGCTTGTTACCAAACAATGTTGCTCAGAAATGAGATTTCTTCCTAAGGATATTTGCTGATCGTTTCTACATCTTCAGCCACTTCTGTTTGACAGCCAGACAGCCTTGAGCAAACCAGTGTGTAGATGCAAAACTACACTTGTTGCTAACTCTATGCCAGAAATACTAGGGGGAAAGTTTTCTTCCACTGTCAGGGCAGTGATAAACACTTCAAATTGAACTTGACTCTGACTCATTACATTGCAGCTTTCCTGATATTAATACAGAAATGATTCACTGCTGCCTTCCTTTTTTTTTTTTTTTTTACTTCCCAGTATAACCTACAGCTCTAGTGCTATTTCCTAATGGTTTTTCATTCACGTACTGTCCTAACCAGACCCGGCTCTACTCAGCTTCTGCTTCCTGAGTCATTTGTATGAATAGATAAGAAAGCTAAATGGGGCTCATTAATTCTTTAAGAGGAAGATAAGGCCACCATGGACCAGTTTAGAGTAAAGTCAATGGGCTAGAAACAAGGAGGCCATGAACTTTAGTCCTGCCTTAGGCATGAACCCAGCTGAGTGTCAAGAATGACTTGAAGGCAAGCACCCACCCACAAAAGGCCACCATTGCCATGTATTCAGTAGATACTTCTAGTGCATTGATCACCACCCTGTCCCATTTTCATTCCAGGTATTAATATGCCTTTATCCTTAGCATTTCCCAGGCAGAAGAAAGTTTTGAGAAATTAGCTTCTCCCTTTCACCCCCTAAATTTTGGATTCTCTAAGTTTCTCGCTTTGCCTGGCAGTAGGAATTGCCCTAAAGGTATTTGCTTCATTTTCTTCTTTACAATCACCTGATTTGCTTTGGTGTGTGTGTGTGTAGTATGCATTGGAATAAACTTTTTGAGGGATTTTAGTTTACTTGCTTTCTTGCTACTTTTCATCAGACTGCAGGTGTAACCATTTAGAACTCACAAGCAGTGAGGAGACTTGCTGTTGTGGTTTAAAAAGTGCTGACTAAATGCCGGAATCATTGAGTCAGTGGGCATACCAATGAGTTCCCAAGTACCTCTCTTTCTGCCTACTAGGCCATCTGACCCATTTAACATTTTTTTTTAAAAAAACCATTGTTTTAAGAAAAAGAAATTAGTACAATGTGATGTCCTGCAAAGCAAAGCAAGACAGCAATATCTAGTATCTTATTTATTTTGCAATAATGCCTCTTATTCCCATAGAGCAGGGGTAGGCAACCTTGGCTCTTTTATGACTCATGGACTTCAACTCCCAGAATTCCTGAGCCAGCATAAAATATCCACGAGTCATAAAAGAGCCAAGGTTGCCTACCCCTGCCATAAAGGATTCACTGAGGGGCTGAAACATCCTGGAAGCTAATTCACTTTCTGATGAATATGAATTTTATGACTAGTTGTATCTATCATGGTGGATCCTTTGGGAATCCGTCCACCATATGCTCTCAAAATTTCAAATGTGCCTCTCATCCTATGCTTCAGACTCGGTGGCTGTTTTCTAGAGAAGAACCATATCACTTTGATGGAGAAGTTGAATATTCATATTCAGGGCCAATAAAATATGTCTCTCCTATCCTGGCATTAATTAAAAAAAAGCAGTCTAATTTCAACTAATTTGATGATGACAAAGGAAGTTCCTACTTCCAACACACCGATGTACATAGCACATTATCATGCTTGTCTTTTTACACTATACAAAACATAGTGTTTTCTTTTACTTTGAATCTGCTTACATTTCTTTTTCCCTACAGCTGTCAAGTGCTAAGTTTAGATATCTGCCATCTTTGAAAATACAAAGAAAACCCCCTGTTCAAAGTCAGCTGACCTTTTACCTTTCACTGACATGAGAATCTGGGTTGTTTGGGTCTTTGGATGTCTCTGAGTGTTGTCTAGATTAGTGCTGGTTTACTTTATTGGACCAACACTCACTGACCTGAGTCAGTATTAAAAGCTTTCTTTTTAATATCAAAAGAAAAAGATGAGGAATTCAAGCAAAGTGAAATATGTGACTTAGGGGGTGGTACAGAAAACAAGATAGGCAAAATAGGCAAAGTAACTAGCTGACCCGTTAAATCAGGGGTGCTTAACTTAAGGCAGGGGTCTTCAAACTTGGCCCTTTTACGACTCATGGACTTCAACTCAGCTGCCTGGCTGAGGAATTCTGGGAATTGAAGTTCATGAATCATAAAAGGGCCAAGTTTGAAGACCCCTGCCTTAAGTTAAGCACTTTTACGTTTTCCCTCCCTCCCTCTCCCTCCCTCCCTCTCAGACAGAAAGACAGACAGACAGACACATCCTTATATATTTTTTTCTATCTTCAAGGGAATAGGGAAAAAAAGGCCACATTTTATGTTGTCCATGTTAGCTTAAAAGATCTCACTCAGGTATGTGGAGCATCAGATGACTGAACCTGGGCTAGTAAGAATGGTGCAGCCACCCAAAAAGTAGCTCATTTGAACCAGGAAATGGAATCCTTGATTGGAATTGCCACAATATGACATCTGTTGAAGTGGGAGGAATTACACTATTTGGTGATAGCCATTCCCTTCTGGGACTGAATGATTAATGGAACAAGTCACCTCTGCAGGATTTCCTGGCTTACATTGACAGAGTGGAGTTTTTGTATAGCTGGTTTACACTTGTGGGTTTTTAAAAGACACTGGAGGCCTTACGACAACATATGTTGGGGTGAGATTAGTTGAATGTCAGGAAGTAGCAATTGTGACTTGCAACCCGTGCTCAGGTGAAGGGGATAGGTTAGGGGAAACATCCATTGACCTCCTCCTTAACATACACATTCTTTGGCATTAGAACAGTTTTGTCATTGGACTTTCAGCAAATCAGAACATTGATTAAAATTATAGCAGAGGATAGAAAAGGTTCTTTCTATTAGAGCTGATGAATGGACAGTTGGATGGAAAGAAGACCAAATTCCTTAATGATAGCACTGGTAGTTGCAAATAATCACAATAACAAACTATTTACGTTAAGAATGCACAAAGTTAACTTTTCAGATACTACACTCAAATCCTACGAGTCTTAGCAGAATAAGCATTTGTGAAGAAAGAAAGAAATTTGAGTCCGACCTCTCCTCCATTTCTGCCTCACATAGTAAAATGGGATAAAGGGGGTGGTAGAATTGGGGAGTAATTCCAGTTGAATGCCATAGATTGCTAATTTCCCTTGATAGGTAGGTGATACTGTTGGTTGCCCCAACAATGCAACCTTTGTCAAATCCCTGGTCTGTATATTATAAAACAGAAAGCCACCATAACCCATAGTTTCTAACCGAATATAGTCTGCACTGGCTAGATGCTACATTCTAGACTTTGGGGAGCTATTCCCCTGCCCACATATACATACACTTGGGGATGTCTGGAATTTAATCTAGAACTCAAGACTTCTGCTCTTTGCTGGACGATGGCTTTTCTTCTGTTTAAACCATTTCTGTCCAAGAGCCTAAGGCCATTATCTTGTGGTATAAATTTCTCCAAAGAAGAGAAGGATACCTCCCCATATCTCACACTACCTGGAACAGTTTATGTAGATCAGTGGTTCTCAACCTTTTTAATGCCGCGACCCCAATCGGTCGTAAGTCGAGGACTAAACCGGTCGTAAGTCGAGGACTACCCAACCGGTCGTAAGTCGAGGACTTTCCCTGCCCTGGAGTGCCGCACATGCGTGGTTCCGCCCCCTGCATCGGCCGAGGCGTAGCTGGCAAGCGGCAGAGACGGAGCAGGCCGACCACCAGCTGGCCCAGCCCAAGGGAGGTAAGGCACCCGCCGGAAAAGGGGAAAAAATGGCGGACAAAAAAAATGGCGGACAGCCTTGCTTGGCGACCCCCATGAAATGGTCGATCGACCCCAAATGGGGTCCCGACCCACAGGTTGAGAACCACTGATGTAGATAATGTTCAGTCCCTAAGTTTTATCTTACTTGGTTAGGAATTATTTAGCAAGGCAAATGAGATGATTTCACACATAACTCTTGTGTTTCTACTGTGGCATTTTCAAGCACGTTGAATATCAAACAATGGAATTTTACTTCAGTGGTCATTGTTTTACATCACACAGTAAGAACTCAGGAGATTGAAGGTTAATATGGATAACATAAGAAAACAGACGGTTCTCCATTGCGAATCAGATTATTATCTAAGCAATGATGGAGATTTGTGATTGCTATTGAAATTACGGTATTTTTTAAATTGTGTTCTTACTAGATTTAGATCTACTTTTGTATAGATTGCCACAAGGGGAGTTCATGCTTGAAAAGACAGGGGAATTCAGCTCTCTGACTTTAGAGCAGGGGTTGGCAACTATGGCCCCTTTACGACCTATGGACTTCAACCCCCAGCATGGTCAGGAATTCTGTAAGTTGAAGTCCACAGTTCGTAAAGGTTGCCCCCTCCACTTTTAGAGGATGATTTAATCAGAGCATTTAGCTTCATTTTTGCATACAATATTCTCCTTTACCATATCACTCTTTGTGCTCTTGCACATTTAATACATATAGATTTTCTATGTATGCTAGTATTTTTAGATATAAGCAACAGTGCCATTTCCAGAGTGTGAAACTGTTACTGGATCCAAACTGCAGAAATTTAGACGATCAAAGTATAGTAGCAGAAAGATATAGAAAAAAAATCTAATTGTTTGCTGCCATCTGGTGGTTTTCAGGATTTTTGCAGCTCTATACAAAATAGAATGTAATGATAAAATACGAAGCTACAAACTGAACTGTATATAAAAATCTTGCATTTTCCTTATTTGACACATACTATTTCAATTCTTATTAACACATGTCTGTAATTTTAATTTTGCTTGCCTTCCCAGCACTTATCCTCCAATATATTATTACTTTTGTTTTCAATGATTAATACAACAACAGCTTTGTAGGCAATCTTTTGATTTAATAAACTAGATTCTGTTGTCTTTGGAGACAGAAATACATCTTAATAGATTGCTTCTTGATATGGTATCTGACAGAACAATCAACTGGTGGAACGGCTTGCCTTCAGAAGTTGTGGGTGCTCCTTCACTGGAGGTTTTTAAGAAGAGATTGGACAATCATTTGTCTGAAATGGTATAGGGTCTCCTGTTCGAGCAGGTGGTTGGACTAGATAGAAGACCTTCAAAGTTCCTTCCAACTCTGTTATCCCCCCCCCAAATCTGATGTCTTTCAGAAGACATTTTGCAACAACTTCCTGATAGAATTTTTGCTTAAAACCAGAAAAAGCTGTGTACAGTCGTGGTCTTGTTTCATTAGGGCAAGGAACTTCACACGCCCATGGGGAATGTAATTTTGCCTACAATTGTACTTTAGCTTTAGTGTTTGCTAAGCAGAAAATTGTAAAGTCTGACTTCATTGTCTGGACTGAAGTGAAAGAGAAAGTTGAAATTAGGTTGATGGTTCCCCCCCCCCTGCTTTCTAAGAAGCACGGGTCATTACTGTAACATTTCTTTAAACAGCCAAACTACATCTTCCAGAACCAGGTGTGACACTGTCCTTTTTGACTGTAGTTGCATACTCCATATCTAGAGAATTGCATGTTTGAATACCCCTGTATTCTGATTTGACCTAATGTCCATGATAAGCTAATTTTTCATGGAGCTGTTTTGCTTGTTGGTTTCTACGTTTTATGTCATGGCACATTCAGATGGAAGAGCTCTCAGTTGGCCAAGACAGACGTTCTTGAGGCTCAAACCTTGACTGTTCAAAGGCAGCCCTTTATAACCTAATTATAAGAATTACATGGATAATGCTTAGTAGCAGCATCCTACTCTGTTCTGCCCAGCAGTCTGCAATAACAAAGAATATGAATGAATCGTGTAACTAACCAACGTCCTCCAGAACAACAGTAGCAGTGCTATGTTCTGGAAGTTGCTAGGAGCTGTAATGCAAGCCAGTGTGAGTTGTAGACTTCAGAAGGAGGAGATCTGTATTAAAAACAGAACTGATTCTAGCAGCGTACTAGGTAAACATCTCTAGGATGAGAAAAAGTGTTCCTAGAGACTGCAAGCAGCAGCACCCCTTAGTAACACAGTGAAGCCGCAATTTCTTTTTAATGTTGTAAAGTCCTCCCTTTTGCCTTTCTTCCTTAGGCAAATGTAGGACATACAGACCAAGGTCACTACCCAATCTTAAGTAACATCCCCCCAAGACACCCTCCCCATATGATTTCTTTGAACCCTATAGCATGAGAAAGGTTGTTATTTGTTTGGCCAGCTATCTTTCTGGTTTGAAATGCTACAATACACCTGAGATCAGTTTAATGTTCCTGTCCCCTAGCAGTAAGCTTTATAAGAATTAATTTGGCCTTATACTTCTAAGAGCTTATGGCAATCTGTTGATGTTTTATAACCTCTTGGAATGCATGTAGGATCAAGTGAAGAGCTAGATGCTTTTACAATAATTCCAAGGGTCACCATGCAGTTCAACTTTGCCTTAATCGTAAAACATTGTGCTAGCTTAGCCTTTTTTCTAAAGTGTTCCATAAATCCTCCTCTTTTTTGTCCCTCTCTGCCTCTGTAACCCTCTTTCCATGTTAACTGTTTCCTCTCTGTTTTGTCTGGTAGTCTCCAAATGCAGCCAGTGGTGTAGATAGGCCAGAGATAAACATCCAACAAGGGCAGTGGCAAACAGGCCCAGATGTGCACCTGAACTGGTTGATGGGTTGCCAAAATCCCCTTTCTTTGTCAAAAGGCATCTTGCTCATCATGGTACTGTATTTTAGTTTGAAAATGTACCTTTTCCTCTTAATAATCTGGTTGTGTTCTCAAATAAATTGCAGATTTAGAGCAAAGGTGATAATTCCATATTATTCTTATAGGCCTACTGGTGGTATGATATAAACTATAATTTGAACAGTGAATACTTGGGATTTTTTTTTAAAAAAAATCTCTATGTTTGTCCCCACCTCCTTTATCTGGAACGTAGGAGCAGTTTTAAAGCAGGGACAAGGAGTATAGTAGTGTTGGCAGGGATGGAGATTATAATGTAATGTCTTTCAAAAATGAAAATAAGAATCAATCAAGGATATTTGATCTTGGACAGATCAGAGATAATGATTGCAGTGAGCTTATGGTAGTTTGCTAGCTGTTTGAGAGCTTTCCGCAAATTAAATACAATGTTGTTGTTGTTGTTGTTGTTGCGAAGTCATGTCTGACCATTGCGACTCCATGGACAACATTCCTCCAGGCCTTCCTGTCCTCTACCATCTTCTGGAGTCCATGTAAGCTCATGCCTACTGCTTCAGTGACTCCATCCAGCCACCTCATTCTCTGTCGTCCCCTTCTTCTATTGCCCTCAATCTTTCCCAGCATTAGGCTCTTCTCCAGTGAGTCCTTCCTTCTCATTAGGTGGCCAAAGTACTTGAGTTTCAACTTCAGGATCTGGCCTTCTAAAGAGCAGTCAGGGTTGATCTTCTCTAGGACTGACCAGTTTGATTGCCTTGCAGTCCAGGGGACTTGCAGCACCATAGTTCAAAGGCCTCAATTCTTTGGCGCTCAGCCTTTCTTATGGTCCAACTTTCACATCCATACATTGCAACTGAGAAAACCCTGGCCTTGACTATACGTACTTCTGTTGGCAGGGTGATTTCTCCAGTACGGGAGATGGAGAATTCACATGTGGGTTTTCATTGGATGCCTGCTCTTGAGACCAAGTAGTCAAACTTGACACGCCCCCTCTTGCTGATCCAGTCTTTAACTTGGTCTCAGCTCTTGACGACGTGTCTAGGTTGGCTCTCAGTCAATAGCAGGTTAGAAAACTTGAGTGAATTCTCCTTTCCCTTAAAAATCCCCTTCCAAACTTCCAGCTTTAATTTGGTTTTTCCCCTTTAAATTTCTTAGCACTGGGATCAGTGCTAGCATAAATTTCCACACTTGAGGGAGGTAAGGGAGTGGGGGGGGAAATTCCTTCCCGATCCTTCCATTCTTTCCCCAGGGCTCTGGGGGGGGGAAAAGCTCCCTAATACTCGCCTTTCAAAGAACGGCTGTTCTTGCCCCCAGGGCACAGCGTTTGCTCCTGCAGCCTGTCGGGCTGCGTTCGGAGCATTTTCAACCTTAGGGAACTTCTCGGCCTTCTGTTTTGATCGCGGGCGCCATTTTGGTTGCCGGAAAAGGCAACGAAGCTATTTATTTCCTTTTCGATTCGGCGATCGAACAGAGGATCGCAGGGGGGAAATTCACTAAAGGCAATCGAGGGCCAGAGCCTTACTTGGGGCCGCGGTGCTATTAATTTGGCTAAACGATCTTGCGGCCGCCATTTTAGGCCCGAAATTTTGGGCGAGGAGCTGTAAGGCCTATTGTAAGATTCCAGCTCTCTGCTTTAGTGAGTGTTTCAGAACTTCACCCAGAGTGAGAATTCGTTCTGCATTCTGAACTTGGCTCAATTGCTGATCTCCTCAAATCTATAATAAAGAAATAGATTGTTTTATACTTGGCGGCCGCCATTTTGAATACCACGTGGCAGCTTCTTAGGCCCAAAGGACGGATACACCTTAGCTGCACTCACATCTAACGTGCCCTCATTATCAGTTTCACTAATCACAATATTAATTCTGTTGGGTAGTCTCATCATTTACTGAGCCTGATTTCTTCAAGCCATCTGATCCTTCATTGGGAATTTTTTTCCTTACTGGTGCACATTGCCTGGCCACCTAAGGCCTCCGGGGAGGAACACAAAGGGTGGTTCCAACCGTGCCTTCGGTACCTAACTCAAGGGCCGTGACCATTGCCCAGAGAGAGAATTTATTATTTTGGTCGGGTGGTCAGGGGAACAGCCTCTGTGTTTGTTCCAATTTCGCCTCCGCCAGCTTCTTGCCTGCCTGAGCGTCACCTCAGCTTATCTGAGACTGCTCACTGAGATGGAAGGCTCTTCTTTACCTCAATCCACCCCATCTTCCGGTCACGGCTGCACTATGTCCTCTGGACAGGGGACGGCAGGCAAGGCAAAAGCAAAAACTAAACATGTGCTCACGAAACCTTCTAAGCTGGCGGAGAAGCAAGCCAGCCGTAGGCACCAGGCTCTGGAGAAGGAGTTCTCCAGAGCGCAGAAGCAAGCCGAGCTTGAGTCAAGGCAGATGGAGGATACTGAAGTCGATCTGCCCTTAGGACCAGACCCTTCTGCCCAGGGAGTTTGGTCTGTTCCGGGAACCCCGGTGAGCATAAGTTCTCCCCCCACTGTGGTTCAACACCCCACAATTCCCTCTGGGACTGTTTTAGAGCCCACAGTTACACCCACAGCCTTGGGTTCCAGGGGGGTGGACTTGGCAGATATCTTTGCTGATGCGCGCCTCGAGGCTTTGCTCTCCAAGGTGGTGGATAGAGCCTTAGCTCAGCGCCCCTCTCCATCAACTGATCAGGGGGCTTCCACCTCGGCAATGCCCCATTACGAGATTCCCGCAGAATTCCCCATGATTCAGGAGCCTATGTCTCCCGCGCACTCTTCGGTGAGTGGTTTTTCCTTCCCTCAAGGTGGGGAGCAACCGGATCTTCTGCTTTCAGAAGATGAGGAACTCCCCCCTGAACCTTCCACTTCAGGGGGTCTCTTCAATCCAGCTCATTTCCTGTCAATCCTTCGTAAGGCTACAGCAACCGCGAACTTAGGGTCTGACCAATTCCCTCAACCACCAGTGGCGTCGGATACCGACCCTCACCCTATATTCTTTGAGAAAGTGGCTACCGAACACCATGTTCCATGTCCTTCCATCTTCCTTAAAGGGATTAAGAAGCCATGGGCCTCACCGGCCTCGCTTCCTTCCGTTAGTGGGACCGACAGAAAGTTATTCAGCCCCTCCACTGATCTCAGTGATGCGCTGGAGGTTCCTAAGGTAGACGAGGCTTGGACCCCATTGGTATCTCAAACGGCGGTTGCTGGGGACTTGACACAGGCGCTGAAAGCGGACGATAAAAAATAGGAACATACATTCAGGAAGACACACCAATCAGCGGCCTGGGCTATTAAAGCGGCCAGCTGCACATCCTTTTTTGTCAGAACCACCCTTCTTTGGTTGCGTCAGCTCCAAGCCAGGGTCCCTGCTGAAGACTTACGTACTCATCAGGACCTGAGTAAAATGGTGGCGGCCACTGAATACACTGCGGACGCCTCCCTTCAGTCTGCAGTCTTTGCCTCTAGATCCTTGGCCTCCAACATCACGGCCAGGAGGATGTTGTGGTTGAAGCATTGGCAGGCTGATACCAGACTTAAATGGGGTCTTGCGTCGGCACCTTACCTGGGTAATAATTTGTTTGGGGAATCCCTTGCTCCTTATCTGGTCGAAAACAAGGATAAACGCAAGGTCATGGCCCATATAATTAAGAAGTCTGACAAGCGTCCCACCCCCTACTTTCGTAGGCAGTCCTTTCGGCAGCCTGCGGGAGTCTCCACCACCCAGACTTCCCGCTCCTTTACTCCCAGAGAGAGGCCATATGACCGCCCTTACGATAGGACCGGGTTTAGGCCCAGACAGCAGGGACAAAGTAAACGGCCATTTCGTGGGGCAGGACGCCCATTTAGGAAGTTTAAATGACTCACACACATCCCTTCCCATTGGGGGGCGGCTAGCTCACTTCTTCCACCAGTGGGAACTTTCCTCCACGGACAACTGGGTGCTACAATCCATCCAGCACGGTCTGTCCCTGGAGTTTCTAGCCACACCCCCAGAACGACTCATACTTTGCTCCGTTTCCAGAAATCCACAGAAACGGGAACTTATGCAGGAGGCCATCCACCACCTTTTAGAAATTCAGGCAATAGAACCGGTTCCAAAAGACCACAGAGGGAAAGGGTTTTATTCAATCCTTTTTGTGGTACCCAAGTCCTCAGGGGGGTGGAGAGCTATCCTAGACCTCAAGCATCTCAACCATTACATTACCTACAAAAGGTTCAAGATGCAATCCCTCCAGTCCATACTAGGAGGGATCAGACAAGGGGATTTTTTAGCATCAATAGACCTCACAGAGGCTTATCTCCACATCCCCCATTCATCCAGCTCACCGCCGGTTCCTGAGGTTCTGCTACCAGGGCAAACACTTTCAGTACAGGGCCCTCCCCTTCGGTCTTTCGTCGGCTCCCAGGGTATTCACAAAAATCCTGGCAGTCCTGGCAGCCCAGTTGAGGAAGGTTCCCATTCGCGTCCAATGCTACCTGGACGACATCCTAATTCAGGCGTCCTCCTGGCAGGCGGCTCAGAGGGATGTGAATTACGCCATCCGGGTACTTCAACTACATGGCTTCTCGGTCAACTTTCAAAAGAGCCAGACAGTTCCCGCGTCCAGACTCTTGCACCTGGGGGCCGTGATAGACACCTCCAATTGCATGGTCTATCTCTCCCAGGAGCGAGCGGTCAGCATCAGGGACCTGGCTCGCCGGGTGCACAAGGAACATTCTGTCCCGTTACTCCTACTATCTCAACTTTTAGGAAAGATGGTCTCCTGCATAGCCATTGTTCCCTGGGCCAGACTGCACTTGCGGGACCTACAGTGGTTCCTACTTCCATTCCAGCGCACAAACACCAGTGCATCCAGTATTCAGGTCAGGGTTCTGGTTCACGTCCGCAAAGCGCTCCGCTGGTGGTTCTCGCGGGCTATAAACCAGGGGTCTCCCTTCAAGGAACCGGACCGCATCACCATCACTACGGACGCCAGTCTGTTCGGATGGGGGGCCCATCTACGGTCTCAGTTTGCGCAAGGCCGCTGGTCACGCGCAGACTTGAGACACAACATAAATTGGTTGGAGCTCAGGGCCATACACCTGGCTCTACGCCAATTCAGGCACACGATCAAAGGTCGTCACGTCCTGGTCCCCACGACTTGGAGCGGCAGTGGCACACGCTAGACATCCGTAGGGCGTTGTGGCGTTATATTAAACGTACAGAGCCATTTCGTAAGTCAGAGGCCCTATTTATTTCCTACCGTCCGGCCTCTTTGGGCCAGAAGGTTTCCTCGGGTACTATTGGCAGGTGGATCAGGGCCTGTATTGCGGAGGCGTACCAGTCCTCATCCCTGCCGGCTCCTAGACGTATTACTGCGCATTCCACTCGTAGCGCTGCGACATCGGCAGCATGGTCCACACAGGCGTCCATTGACGAGATTTGTAGGGCTGCGACTTGGTCGTCGCCTTCCCCGTTTGTACGCCATTACAAAATTGACCGTTTCGCTGCGACTGATGCTTCCTTTGGAAGAAGGGTTCTTCAGCAGGTGGTTGCTGGAGACTCTAATTAGGGCTCATATGTTTCCCACCCATTGGGACTGTGGAGCTTGGGTATGTCCCACATGTGAATT
The DNA here is from genome assembly GCF_001527695.2 of Protobothrops mucrosquamatus. Taxonomy (NCBI): domain Eukaryota; kingdom Metazoa; phylum Chordata; class Lepidosauria; order Squamata; family Viperidae; genus Protobothrops; species Protobothrops mucrosquamatus. The sequence goes on from NW_015386396.1 coordinate 931,337, forward strand.
CTCCATCTCCCGTACTGGAGAAGGGGCGTTGTCTTACCTGAACGCCTTTTCTCAGTACGGAGATGGAGAATTCACACCCACCCCTTGAGGTCAGTCAGGCTATTGTAGGGGTCTGAGAGCCAACACCTCGTCCATCTTCAGTCACTTCGCCCTCGTTAAAGACTGGATCAGCAAGAGGGGGCGTGTCAAGTTTGACTACTTGGTCTCAAGAGCAGGCATCCAATGAAAACCCACATGTGAATTCTCCATCTCCGTACTGAGAAAAGGCGTTCAGGTAAGACAACGCCCCGTCTCTGCTTTTTAGTATGCTGTCTAGATTTGCCATAGCTTTCCTCCCCAGGAGCAAACGTCTTTTAATTTCTTGGCTGCAGTCCCCATCTCCGCTGATCTTTGAGCCCAGAAAGATAAAATCTGTCACTACCTCCATTTCTTCCCAATCTATTTGCCAGGAATTGAGAGGGCCGGATGCTATGATCTTGGTTTTCTTAATGTTGAGTTAAATACAATAATGTTAAATACAATAATAAACCATTAACAGAGGGCTTTGAAATTTATCTTGTTGTTGGAGTTACCTGTTGACTGTTTTATTTAAATTGTGGACCTGTTTTACAATGGGGGAAACTATTATTGTTGAAATATATTTATCAGAATTCAACCAGGGAGGACAATCTATATGTATCTTTGTTACTTTGTTTTTATGTATATATTTTTTTTGGTTTTGTATTGTTTTGTTTTTCTTTTTTTCCTCTTCTTTTTTTCTACTTTGTATTTTAACTTTGGAAATAAAATAAAAACATATTTTAAAAAATTGAAAATAAGATACAAGAATGCTTCATTAGTATAGTCCAGGGGTAGGCAACCTTGGCTCTTTTATGACTCATGGACTTCAACTCCCAGAATTCCTGAGCCAGCATAGCTCCATGAGTCATAAAAGAGCCAAGGTTGCCTACCCCTGGTATAGTCAATGCTTTAGCTGCCCAACTGAGGAGGCCAGCTTCCTGGAGAGCTGAATAGATATGTGCATAGAGCATTGAGTGCATAGACAGAATGAAAAGGAGGAGGAGGAAAAAGTAGACTGAGAAAATATTTTGTTGCTTTCTCCAAGTATTAGAATGAGAGGTTGTTTAAGGAAGCTTATTTGCTAGAAACTACATTTGCACAGAGCCTAATTAACCTGGCATTCATTACCGTGAGATATGGTGATGCCCCTAATTTGGATGGCTTTGAAATGGAATTATCTAAATTCAGGGCTATTAGTGTGGAAGACTCCTTGTTACTTTCAGGTTGGTGGCAACACACCATTTGTAGGGGAAACAACCGTGAGAGGACTCTGCTTGCAAATACCTGATGGATATTTACTCCAGGAAGGTGAGATACAACACAATACTGGATAAGATGGGCCTTGACCTGGTCTAACAGGTCTGTTCTTATGTTTTAAGTTTCCTGTGAAGCTTAGCTGTCTTGTCTCTGCTCTCCTCTCCTGCAAATTTAATATATATTATGCAAGACTGAGAGCTAAACGAGTAGCAGCATTTGAACCATGCTAGGTCACAAATGAAGTGCTTAGCATAGGGCCAACTGGGTTCCATCATCTTTATAAATCCGAGTGTGGCTCGCCAACCACTGTCACAGCTGTAGACTTTCTCCTTTTCAGTCTCCAGGCTCCCTGATGCTCTTGTTAATCATAAATAACTGAAAACTATTATGCTGCAAAACAGAATGCCAACTTCCAGCATCATCTCTCTTTAGCACCAAGCAGACCATAAGACCCCCCTATGAAATAAAAATGAGGGTCTCTTGCAGCCAAGTGTCTGTTTGCCTTAAAAAAAAAAAAGGAATGCCCTGTTTGAGTAGAATGGTTCCAGAGGGATGACATCATGATAAATTGATGCTTTGTAATTGGCTGTTCCCCACAGCAGCCATTCATAACACCTCAAAATTCTGGATACGTTCATCAGTTCCAAAAGGTTGGACAACGCTATCCCTGGGCAGCCTTGCAACTTTGAGTTGTGCTTTTTTTCTGGGGAGGGGGGAGCTTTGAAGTCAGTGTTGAATCTTCGGGACCGCCTAGACCAGTGATGGAGAATGTTTTGGCCTTGGTGCGTCAAAAATTCAGACAATGCCTAACTTGACTCTGCAGGCATATCACACTCCCAAACAAAAGAGAAACAGTTCTCTACCATCACTCCCATCTAGCCCGTCATGAATTACTGCTGCCACTCAAAAAGTCTACCTCACACTGCTCTCCAAGGTGTGTTCTCCTTGTGGCCCACCCTAGGCTGCTCTGGGTCAACGAGGCCCTTTGTTCTTGAAACGGCTTGGGAGAAAGCTCTTCCATGGTCTTTGCAGCCTCCAAAAACCATGCAAAAGCATGTCTTGTTCTCATGGGCATCTCAATATTCAGAAGTTCCCAAGGCCACATGCGAGTATGACCCTCTTGTGAAACTTCTTGAGGATTTGGAGGCTGCGTAGATCACTTTTTATTTCAGGGCCCCATTCTCACGTAGCCCCTGAAAATTGCACAAGAAGGGGATGTAATTTTGAGAATAGTTGTTGTTGGATGTTGGTGAATGCTGGCATGTCACCCAGAATGTCGTGTGTCACCCTTGATATATGTGTCATATTTCTCAATCACTGTCAGTTTTCTTGGCAAGATTTTAAACGTAGTTTGCCATTACCTTCTCTTTAGGGCTGAAAGAGAATGGCTGGCTGAAGAGCACCCAGCTTGTTTTGTGTCTAAGACAGGATTACACAGTCTTCTGGTTTTTAGTCTGGTACCTTAGTCACCCCACAGAGGTAGTTTGTTTGAAAGGGACTTAATGTTAGGGCCTCATAAAGAATGGCTTCATAAAGGAGTTTAACTTAAAGAAACAACTCAATACATGAAAACAATGTAGTTCAGTAGCATGAGAAGATTGTATTTCCCCAAACCCTGCACATATCATTCTTTTCAGGTGTCAGAAGATGATATGCCAGAAGTACTATAAATGAGATTGACTAGGCTGCTATTTGCTTTATTTCAGAAGAATTGAAGCTCCATTCAGGTCTTTAGTGATCTGAGAGGAAAAATACATTTGTGAGGCCCAGACCTCCAGTCATCCTGTGCCAGATTCCTCTGAAAGACAAATGGCTGTTTTGTTTCTCAGTTTATTTTATGTGAGTGGGGATCTGAAGATTTGGCCAGAAAGCACCTTTCCTCAGTGGCTCTTGTTTAGTCTAAGGGTGTAAATGTTTGAAATGAGAGCCGAAGGAATGCAATAAGTCTTGCAGATTCAGCTAATGCGGGTCTAAGAGACTCACTGGATCAGACAATCCTATTACAGACATTGGAAAGCAGCTTATTTAGACAGCAAACCTATCTTATCATCTATTCCTCAGGAGAGGTATTGTCAGCTCTTCAAGGTATACCAGAGTAGGAAGCCAAAGTCATGTAGGCCAGTACTACTTATATTGTAAAACTATAGTAAGAGAATCATGTAGAATATAAATAAGGCCAACGATTCTGGCTTGTACAAAAACTTCCATTTAAGAATCCACCAGATTCCAGAGTGGGTGATATTTCTCTGTAGTTGGACAATCATGTCCTGAGGCCAAACTTCATCAGAGGTCACTTCATCAATATCAAGGCTGCTTATCTCTTAGTCTGAGATTAAAGGGTGTATCGTGTCCTATACATTAGCCTATGTTAGTTGGGGCTTTAAATTTTGAAGGGTCTTTAGAGTTGGAGAGATTTTGGGTTATTTTTCTCCCAGTGAGGATGCTGTCACAATGAGAAAGTATAATATAATATAAAGTCAATGGGGAAGCCAGATTCACTTAATTAACCACGTTACTAACTTTAACAACTTCAGTGATTCCCTTAACAACAGTGGAAAGAAAGGTCATAAAATGGGGCAAAATTCACTTGACAACTGTCTTAGCTTAACAATGGAAATTTTGGACTCAATTGTGGTAAGTCAAGGAATACCTGTAACATGGAACCAGGGAGGTTGAAGTTGGCTAAAGTGGGAAAAAAAGTGTCATTGTTAAGACACTGCAGGTGCTGTTAGCCTCCAGAGCTGAAAAATGAGTGGACTTTCGCTTACGAATAAGAAGATGTAGAGTTTACACTCTTGAACTGATGTATAAATATGGCTAGATTCCCAGATTCTGCAGTGACTGATCATCATTGTAAGAGTTTTTCCTCACATCTGCCTAAAAAAGAAACAAACTTATCTATGGGAAGCTGAACCACGGCCTTGACTCTTCTACAGCTAAGCTCCTACATGTGTGTTTGTGTTTCTTGAGAGAGATTTATTGCCACACTATCAGGTGACGCCCTGATCAGTTTTGTTTTGTTTTCATTTTCCTCTCCTTCCTCCTGTGCATGTTTTTAACAGTTTATTATTTTTCTGGTGCATTTTATGTATTCTGTATCTCTTGAGATACTATAATATTGGAAACAATATAGTATACTGAGTAGTAAGAAGAAACATCCCTGACAATCATGGTTGACATTTTAACTATGTTCCCCAAAACTGTTGGAAGAGAGTGATCTACTTGTGTAGATTGTACTTCTCAAATAGCTCCTATTATTTTTCCCCTTAAAAGCCACAGTCAGTAAAACCATGATTACAGATCTTCTAAGATACTTAGCCAGTTGATCTAGTACACCTGAGTAATTTTTTTAATTTTTTTTAATTGTTTGCTTTTGTGTAACTCTTTGCTGCCAATTAATGGATGTCTGGTAGCTGCAAACCAGAACACCAGAATATGGAAACAGAGTTGCCTATATTTAGGAAATGCTTGTTATGCAAGATCAGACTAGCCCCCAATTTGTATTTTCAGAATAGAAGTTAAAACTTGGCTTACTAAGAAAGCCCTGGGAGGAAGCATACTATAACTTAGAACCCCCCATCTTGGCTGAGCTTGGATGTTTTGTTCATGATGCTCTTTGTCTTTTTCTTGTCTTGTAACTTTTGTTATTATTTTGTATTGTAATAATAATGATGATGATGATGATGATGATGATGATGATGATGATGATGATGATAATGTTGGAAGGGACCTTGGAGGTCACCTAGTCCAATCCCCTGCTCAGGCAGGAAACCCTATACCATTTCGGACAAATGGCTGTCCAGTCTCTTCTTAAAAACTTCCAGTGTTGGAGCATTCACCGCTTCTGGAGGCAGGTTGTTCCACTGGTTAATTGTTCTAACTGTCAGGAAGTTTCTCCTTAGTTCTAGGTTGCTTCTCTCCTTGATTAGTTTCCACCCGTTGCTTCTTGTCNTGTCCTGCCTTCAGGTGCTTTGGAGAATAGCTTGACTCCCTCTTCTTTGTGGCAGCCCCTGAGATATTGGAACACTGCTATCATGTCCCCCCTCGTCCTTCTCTTCATTAAACTAGACATACCCAATTCCAGCAGCCGTTCCTTATATGCTTTAGCCTCCAGTCCCCTAATCATCTTTGTTGCTCTTCTCTGTACTCTTCCTAGAGTCTCAACATCTTTTTTACATTGTGGTGACCAAAACTGGATGCAGTATTCCAAGTGTGGCCTTACCAAGGCATTGTAAAGTGGTATTAATACTTCACGTGATCTTGATTCTTTCCCTCTGTTAATGCAGCCCTGCACTGTGTTGGCTGTTTTGGCAGCTGCAGCACACTGCTGGCTCATATTTAAGTGATGGTCCACTAGGACTCCGAGATCCATTGTTTTGTTACAGATAGTCCTTGACTTACAACCATTCTTTTAATGACTGTTCAAAGTTACAATGGCACTGAAAAAAGTGTTTTATGATTGTTTTTCACACTAATAACCATTGCAGCACCCCCAGTCATGTGATCAAAATTCAGATGCTTGGCAACTGACTCATATTTATGACCATTACAGTGTCCTGGGGTCATATGATCACCTTTTGTGACCTTCCAACAAGCAATGTCAATGGGGGAAGCCAGATTCACTTAATAAATGTGTTACTAACTTGAGAACTGCAATGATTCACTTAACAACTGTAGTAAGAAAGGTTTTAAAATTAGATAAAGCTTACTTAACAACTGTCTTGTTTAGCAACAGAAATTTGTGGTCATAAGTCGAGAATTACCTGTATATTTTTTTTGCATTTTTAACTCTAAAAAGGAATGGAAACTGCTGTAGCATAATATGGAGTTAACCTTGACAAAGATGTGCAAGAGCTATTAAGGGAAAAGTAAAAGACAGCTCTGTCCTGGGAAAGGGGCAGGCTTGAGAATCCTTCTTAAAATTTATTTATTTAATCAAATCTAGACACTGCCCATCTCACTTTCCAAGTGACTGTGGGCCGGTTACAAGTAAAGGCTCACGATGATGATGATGTTATCCATTCAAAATGGATAAAAAAAGTAAAGATCATAAAACCATATAAGGAGATACAATTAAAATAGACCTAAAAGAAAGAAAAGGAACAAGGAAAAACAAAGGTAAAAAGATAAGTGAAAACGCAGAGGGAGTGCCTTCAAGGTACCAACCATCCCATGTGAGTTGACAGAGCCAGGTCTTCATGCTCTTCTGGAAGACCAGGGGAGTTGGGGGGCTAACATCACCTCTGTGGCAAGGATGTTCCATAAGGCAGAGCAATGGCCTCTTCTTAGACTTCACCAAGAAACTAAGTTCTTTAACCGGGGGTCCCCAACCCCTGGTCTGCGGACCGGTACCGGGCCACAGCATGCCAGCAACCAGTCTGCACAAACAAGCAAAGCCCCATCCGTGGGATGCAGGCAGCACACAAAACCACACACTCTCTGGCCATGGAAAAACCTTTCTCCACGGAACTGGTCCCTGGTGCCCAAAAGGTTGGGGACCTCTGCTTTAACCGATAGGGTCAGATATGGCTCCTGCCATTGCCTGTTGGGTTACTCAGCAAAAGTTGCATGCTGTGCCTTTAATATTGTGCTTACTGTCACAGAAGGAAGCCTGTTGCCATATATAAAATGATGAAGGCACAGATGTCCAAACTGGTGGCCAGAGGTTTTTCAGTGTTAAACCAAATAAATTGTCCTTTCTCCTACTTATAGAATCACAGCAGGATGCAAAAAGACAATTTTGGTAGTTCTGCTTGCTGAAATTGACTTGTTTATCTTTTTTGGCTTCTGGGCTATCTGCGTTCAAATTTAAAGTAATTGGAAGTCACCTAGTAGCTTCTTTTTACGTTCTTTGAGTAAAATAGATTTATGGAAGCATTAACGTGGGTATTATTGGAGCCTCACACTTTCGATGCAAGCCAATCAATCTTGACTAATAAAGCTTTCCTTTTTTTGTGCTTGGAATAAATTCCATTCATACAGTTTTAAATAATATGTGTAATTTGGTTCCTTTGTGGCATCCTAGATGTTCAAATACATTAGGGTCAAGAAGTATTAGGGTGAGAAGATCCCAAGCTACTAAAAGGCTCTGCGCAAAAGCTCTTTTCTTTGAAGGCATCCATTTGGGTTTTCAGGTTTTCCACTCGCATCATCTGTGCACGCTGTCAGGGTCTCATTTTCTCCTGATCATTGTAAGGCTTGGATTTCTATTGAGTCTTTCTAAGAAATGGTGGGTTATGGTAGATCATTCTGCCATCCCGAATACAGTATTGAGATTACTGTATTGCAGATAGATTCCTAAATATATTAGGACTTACTGAGGCAGAAAGTAAGTTTTAGTAAAGGACCGTATATGCTGAATCGTGTACTCTCAAGTATTCCTCAAGAAAAGTGATTGATGTCTAGGGCAGACTTTGCAAGACGAGGCTAAACCTTAATTTAAAAAAATTAATGCATTTTTAAAAATTTTCTCAGGCAAGAAGAAAAATCCAGGCTTGAAAATTCCTAAAGAAGCATTTGAACAACCACAGACAAGCTCAACGTATGTATACCTTAATATTGTTATGGTGGGTTGGGTGGGGGACACAGCGAGAGAAGAGGGCTGGAGCAATTCAACCTCAATCCTCTCTTAATTCCATGAGTTTCAGCAGATTCTAACAGAGCTGCTAGAGTGGCTTATCAGCTCTCCTTTGTTGCAAGTGCTGTGTTTGATTAAAAGTGAGAGCAAAGAGAACTTTTGATGAGAACTAAGGAGGTATGTGCTAATTCAGTGGGCTTATGTTGCCCGGAATTAGTGTTATGTTCCCTGCAAAAGCTGGATGATGGTACTGAGATCTGGAAAAGATGTTAATAAACCCTTAACTCCTATGAGTCTGTCCTGAAATCTTTAGGATAGGCTCATAGGAGTTATGGGCTTATTAGACTGTAGGTTGCTGTAAGTTTGTAGAGGTGGCAGAGCTTTGATAACTGGCTGGATGTTTTTTCAGAACTGTTCAGAGTTTCATGAATCCACGGATTAAGAATGGTTTGGTGACCATCTGGATGATCCAGTAGGTGAAGTTGCCTGTCTCCTGTGTCTCCTGTGCTTGATCAAGGGTCAGCTGGAGCTGTATAGTCAGATGTTCCCTTCCTCTCTCTGCCCTTTAGCCCTAATTGCCCTAGTTTCTGACTGTTGGTCCTGAATGCATGCTTGGCTTGTAATAAAGTTTCCCTCATCTACAATCTAGTTGTGCATGCCTACCTTGCATGTATTATATGAACCTTGCAGGACATGGGGCTGAGGTGGGGTGCCCCTCTTGGAAGCGTGCCCACCAATGTTTTGTTTGGCAGGCATCTCAAGGGTAGGGGCAGAGGTGTTGTGATTGTCATTTGAGGGACTCCAGTGGCTTCTGGGGCTACTACTTCTGCAGAAACCGGATATGAGATCCTGCTCATGAAGTTGAGCTCTAGAGATCAGCTAGGTGTCAACGCTGCAAATACTGTATATTCTTGCTTTGACAATATGCAGAACTGTCTGGTATTTTTATAGTTAAACCAGGCAACAGGGAAAAAGGGAGGAGAATAAGGATAACCCGGGAAAAAGAAACCAGAAGTAAATCACATCTTCCAAGTTGATTGGAAGATGTGAACCATGACCCCAAAATAAGGGGGCGGGAAATGCTTAGAATGTATATGCGTAATGGAAAAGAAGCCAGACCTAAGCATTTCCACCATGCTGTACTGACGTCTCTGTAACCTTAATAAATGCTTTTAGGAGAAAATATGCCTGAAAGTCCTTTTAAGTGTTTCGTTAATCAGACACATGACACTAGGACTGCTGCTGGTGTATCAGCCTTCATGCTACAAAGAGGCTGCCGTACATGAGCTGCTTGATGCTGTGACCAGTTTGGTAGTAAAGTTTCCAGAACTTAGGACATTGGGGATTTCAGTTTGCCTTCTTTAGTTGTGGATTCAGAGGTAGCTTGGGGGTTCATAGCAGCCATGAACTTAATTATTGAGGGACTAACTGTGAGGTCGCATCTTAGAAATTATCTTTCTCTCAGAACGGGATAGCACTTTCCCCAGACAGAGTTCTTCCATGCTTTAAAGGTCCTCTCGGACTTACCATTTATGCCTGTAGAGAAAGTAGGATCTGCCTGGAAGTGACCTTGCTCTTTCTTTATTTCTTTTTAAAAATTATTTTTATTACTTTTAAAATAATGACAGAGAAACCATAAAAAAATGTATGCATACATGTATGTATTGTGAAAGAAAAGAAAAAAACACATAAAAGTGTTTTTAAAAGGTATGATACATAATTTTAGCTGTAAATTACAAATCTATAGTTACCTATATAATTAGTACATATATATTTTTGAAGGGTCCTTGGTGCTCTCCCCTCACTTCAACTCGGAGTTACAAATATTCTCCTTTATCAATACTGATTTTTTTCAAAATAGGCAAACTGGTAGATTAAAAAGCAGCAGAAAATAATGCACAGGGAGATAACCTTTAAGTGTGTGTGTGTGGGGGGGGGGAAATCACAGTACAGTTAGTGAGTGCTAGCTTCTGCATCACACTTTAGGATATTGGGAATCATTAAACTGTGATTGAAATAGCGGTTTTTGAATTACTTTTGCATTGCATTCTAACAAGCTCCGTACTTGGAACTTTTTGACTCCTCTGTTGTGGAGTTTTCATTCATTTCAAGGCTGTGACGTAGATGAAAACGTCAGGCAATATTTCCTTGCTTGATCTGCAACAATCAACAGGAGAAAAACCAAGTTTCTCTTCGCCTCTTGTCTCTTGCTTTCTGGGTTATGTCTTCAGTTAGCTTTGTGGTCTGCTGGGGCCTGGAAAGTCCTTAAAATCCTTTCCACTGCTTCCAGGAAAAAGATAATGTTTGCCTAGTATGCAGGGTCATGGAGAGTGACTTGGAGCCTTGACATTTGCTGGATTAATGATTAATTGAGGATACCTTGACAGATTTGTTAGATAACAGGATAACAACCTTTTTTCCACTTGCTCTTGACCGTGTCTGCTGTATTTCCTTTCAAAAAGATCTGTTTTAGCTTATAGGGTCTTTTGGATGCAGTTCCTAAGACTTCATACAGTATCGTCTTCTTTTCCCCTCTCCCCTCTTCTTTCAATTGATAACAAAACATTCAAAACACCAACAGAAGTACAGTCTCCACCAAGAACCTGATACTGCTCTAGCAACCAATAGAAGAACTTCTTAAGGCAGCGGTTCTCAATCTATGGGTCGCGACCCCATTTGGGGTCGATCGACCATTTCACGGGGGTCGCCAAGCAAGGCTGTCCGCCATTTTTTTCCCCTTTTCCGGCGGGTGCCTTACCTCCCTTGGGCTGGGCCAGCTGGTGGTCAGCCTGCTCCATCTCTGCCACTTGCCAGCTACGCCTCGGCCAGCGCAGGGGGCGGAACCACGCATGCGCGGCGCTCCCGGGCAGGGAAAGTCCTCGACTTACGACCGGTTGGGTAGTCCTCAACTTACGACCAGTTTAGTCCTCGACTTACGACCGGTTTAGTCCTCGACTTACGACTGGTTTAGTCCTCAATTTACGACCGTTTGGGGGTCGCGGCATTAAAAAGGTTGAGAACCACTGTCTTAAGGCTAAATGTTCTCTTGTGACCAATTTCCTAGAGCAGAACTATTTCTCTTCTCCGTTCTTTAGCTTTCAGTTGGCTGTACCTATGTCATTGATAAATGTCTGGAAATTATAGCAACTCAGGTCTGGCTGTCTCACCAGTCGACATTAAATATGCCAGTGGTAGGGAAGAAGTTACCAGTTTGGGAATGGGGAAGATTTAAGGCTACTGTAGAATGATCAATAGATATAAATTGAGGTGGACAAGATTATTTATGAAGTCTATGTAAAAATAACTCTTTGATACAGATTTACAGGGGCTTCCCACTGTAAATAAGGTGTCGTGTATATACAGTTGTTCCAGTGTTCACATGTTACACTTCTGGTTGTTTGTTGTGACCCATCACAAGAGTATACTGTTGTTTCTATCCTCATGCCTCTTGCCTCCTTAAGCCTGTTTTAGCGTTTTGATAGGCCCTAACAGTCTATTTTTTCAAGTTTCTGTTTTTTCAAGTTTCAGTGACAGTGTCCTTTCTGACCATAAACTAACACTCACTGCCCTAGTTTTCTGCACTATAATCAATATGTCTTGCAGATATAGGGCACTAAATAAAATCAACATCAGCAACATTAATAAGTCAGTTAGGTCAGGAAAGTTTGAGGGGGTCTTTAACCTTCCCTGCTGTTAATCCTAACCTATTATTCTAACACGTAAAGGCTACGGACACAAGCTGTGTCTGCATATATATATGAATGTGTGCATGTGTGTGCAGGCTGTCATTTATTACTCCCTCGTATAATGTGACGGTAATATCTAAAAACTGGTCCATTCCAGTTCTGTGGAATATCTGCTGGAATTCACTGCAGGTTGTGATGCAGATTTCCCCACTTCACATTACTAGCAGCTGCTGATTGGGAACTAGATAGGGAGTAATGATGATTGATAGCTGTTTCATATTTACCCCAGTATCAGAATTTAGCTCTGAAACATTCATGGAAGTTAAAAACTATTCTAATGTTAGTTTAAAACAGACGGTGAATATATTTTTCAGTATTGCTATTTAGGAGTTCTGAGTTATTTAAGCAGCCTTTTCTTTTTTTTAAAAAAATGAACAATTTAAGAAATGAAATACCATAAGCAAGTTTCTGTTGATATCAGAAGTTGAAAATTCATGGGCACATGGAGTTTGGATTACATTGAGGAATTCAGCTTAACATCTTCTGCAGGATCCAAGTCAGTCACTGGGATCAGAGGTTTTCTCTTCTGAGCTTTCAAACCCATGCTGGAGCCCATCTTCAGGCAACCTCTCTCTAGCAGAATGTATGCTGTTCTGTGTGTGGTATTTATAGTGCCTGTTGTAAGTGGCTTTTTAGATGTTGATTAGGGTATGTTGACCGGCTGGCTTTTAAGTCCTTGGTTGTCGTTTGCTTGTGCTGCCCAGCCCTCGCCTTCTAAGTACTTGATAGGCTGGTGGTAAATCAGCACTCCTGTTGACTGACGAGGGGCCTGTTTCCCAGACCTCAATCACTTCCCTGGCTGTTTTTGTGCCTGCTCGTCCAACAATCTTGGTTTCTGCAAAGTTGAATGTGTGTCCTTGTTCATTGTAGTGTGAGGCTACCAATGAGTTCGGGTATCCTTGTTTGACCGCTTGCTTGTGTTCTTGCAATCTGGTGGTTAGCTTCCTTCCAGTCTGTCCTACATAGTTACAGGGGCAATCCATGCAGGGGATTTGGTAGATTACATTGGAAGTATCTCCCACCTCCAAGCAATCTTTGCAATGCATTAATTTGTCCTCGTATGGTAGCCTCTGGGAGGTGTGCGATGCCCACCTGCAGATCTCGGAAGCTGCATTCTACAGCTTCCAAAATGTTTTTGATGTATGACAGGGGTGTGCCATGTGGTTGGTCTTGTACCTTGTTTCTTCCTTTCTCTCCCCACCATGTTGCACAGACATCTTGTGACAAATGATTGTGGATACCCATTCTGCTTGAATTGTTCACGTAGGTACCTGCTCCCAGCTGTTTGGCTTCCTGGGTACTACAGTGGGTTGTCACCCTGTCATATAGTATTCTGATGTAGAACTATATAAAACAGACGAGGAAGAAGCTAACCACCAGATTGCAAGAACACAAGTGAGCGGTCAGACGAGGAGACCCAAACTCATTGGTAGCCTCTCACTGCAGTGAACAAGGACACACATTCAACTTTGCACTGATGAAGATTGTTGGACGAGCAGGCACAAAAACAGCCAGGGAAGTGATTGAAGCCTGGGAAACAGGCCCCTCGTCAGTCAACAGGAGTGCTGATTTACCACCAGCCTACAAAGTACTTAGAAGACGAGGGCTGGGCAGCACAAGCAAACAACAACCAACGACTTAAAAGTCAGTCATCAACACACCCCAATCAATATCTAAAAAGCCACTTACAACAGGCACTATAAATACCACACACCGAACAGCACACATTCTGCTAGAGAGAGGTTGCCTGAAGATGGGCTCCAGCATGAGTCCAAAAGCTTTGAAGACAAAACCTCTTGTCCGGATGACCAACCCAGATTGGATCCTGCAACATTATCCTAGGATATGTGTGTTCGCCTTCATTCATTAGCATCTTCTGATTTTTTCTGTGTTAAGTTATAGTTGACATTAAGTATAGGAGTCCTTTTAAAAAGAAACATTGCTGACCCTTTGTAAAAGAACAGATTTATGGCAAAGTTTATCAGTGCTCAGTTTGCTTGGAGTTATTCCTGTCATGGATAATGCAAGATAAATAAGGTATTTTCCAGGTAGGCCTACTTGTCCGTGTAATTCATCAGATCAGATTAAATGAGCAAAATTGAAGATTTACAGTATATCTCTCTAGGTGAACAATTAAAATAAAACAGATGGTTAGCAGAAAGGAGCCATAATGAACTCTAACTTCAACAAGAAATCAAGGCCAAACATAATATGTGGGTCTTTTATGGTGAGCAAAATATACTTTGAGAAATTCTTCAGTTAGAGGAATTATTTATTCTTTTAACCACAATACTATAGGAGCTCAGCGGTTAAAGATGCTGAGCTTGTCAATTGGAAAGCTGACAGCCCTGGCCACACAATGGGGTGAGCTTCCATTCCTTGCTCATCTAGCAGTTTGGAAGCATGCAGATGTGAGTAGTACCACTTTGATAGGAAGGTAACAGCATTCTATAAGTCTTTGGTGTATAGCCATGCTAGCCACATGCCCACGAAAAACATCTTTGGACAAGAGAGAGGGAGGGAGGGAGGGAGAGAGGGAGAGGGAGGGAGGGAGGGAGGGAGGGAGAGAGCGGGAGAGAGAGAGAGAAGGTTCAATCAATCAGTTAATTTCAACTTCTCGTGGGAAAAAAAAATCTTGCAAAGTTGGAATTGATTGATTGAACTTTTTAGTCCCACCCAGTCTGCTGTTACCACCGCAGCCACGCCCACCCAATGGGCCACACCACCCAATGGGCCACACCCACCCGGCACCTGACGATACATAAGTGGGTTTTGGGTTGCAGTTTGGGCACTCGGTCTCTAAAAGGTTCGCCATCACTGCTCTAGGAATAGGTCTAGTTCGCTACCAGCCTCCCAACCCAGATGTTCCATAGAGTTTTCTCCATTTTGAGACCTTTATTAATTTTAAATAGGCATAAACTTGTATACCTGCAGAAATGAAAAAAGAGGGGAAGGATGTTTTCATTCCACCCACCCATTTTATTTTTATAATTAAAATGGTCCTTGGGTCATTTGCTGGATGCTTCATTGAGATAACAGATCTAAATTTGTCTTTTTGAGGCTTTTGAAGAATGGGAAAACCTTCAGAATAATATTTTGAATAATAATATTCAAAAGGTGGTCTGTGAAAAGGGACCAAATTACTAACCACCAAACTGAATTGCGAAGAATATTTAAAAATTGTCTGTGTTTCCATTTTTTAAACTGACTAACAAAGTAATTTATCTGTAATATAAAGAATGGAAGAGATCAATTAAGTATTTAACACTTAAGATATTTTCTTAGGCTTAAAATATATTTATGTCTGTTCCCAAACTATACTTTGGGGGTCTATACTATACTTTGAATAATATAATTGCTGCTTTTGTATAGTTGTTGCTGCGGTTGCTTTTTTTAAAAAGTTCTTAACATTTTAAAAAAGTTCAATGTTTTATTGATCATTATTATATGATAATTAAAAATATTTTTAAAACTTGAGACAGTTATAAAACTTCTTGCGATTGCTGATTATTGACAAACTCTAATCTTACATTCATATTTTAAAAATTACTTGATAGAAAACTCACATGCGTAAGTAGTTTCTTAAAAGAGCTGTATTTTTAAAGTATACAATTTAAAAATGTATTAGTTTTCAAACTCTCTTGATCATTGTTTTTAAAGATTCTAAAGATTCTTCTCTGACTAGATTAATGCATTTTTCTATACAGGTATTCATAGGGGAGAATTTAAGTGCAAATCAGATCATTTTCTCATTTTTTTTTCTTAATTTCACAGGCCACCTAGAGATTTGGATTCCAAAGCGTGCATTAATATTGGAGACAAGGTATGGTGAAGATAAAATATGGTGGGCATGTGTGCTTGTTGAGAGGACTAAGATGGAAATTAATGAAGAAATGAATAGGGTTTAATGTAGTAGTCTTAAATGTGTGTGTGTGTCTCTCTCTTTTTGTATGTATATAATTTTATTTCTCAGTCTTATTATTTACATTTTTATTTATTATATCTTTTATCTATTAAATCCAACATTCAAAAAGCTTTATCATTTTAAAATGATGTGGGCATTGAATTAACTTTCCTTTAAGAGCATCAATATAGGTAGACACTCATTCAGCAACCATTCATAGTTACAATTGAGATGATAATGGGGACTTAAAAATGGTCCTCAGAGCTCTGGTTTTCCCAGTGCCACCACGGCCAATGATGGCGATGTTCGGTGCCCACCTTGCAGTTATGACATTACAGCAAGTCATAGTCAAATGATTGTGTTTTCCAGTGTTTTCTGACGACTTCCAGTAAGCAAAATCAATGGGAAAGCCATTGGGAAATTGAAAGTTGTTCCTGTTTCTGCTGCTTTTTCATCCAACTGCACTTTGCAGTGCCTGCCTACCCCTTGCCTGTGATACCCCTCCCCCTCCAGCATCCTCACACCTGCCCATGATCCAGAGTGCTTGTCCACAATGCCCCTCCACCTGTATTTCTCACCGGTGGTGAAATCTGGCGCTGAGTTACATCTGAAGTGATCTGGGAAAATGGAAGAGGGATGACAATGAACTACTATCCTTTTGAGTTCCAAAGAGAGAATATCTCTTGTACAAATCACTTCTCTAATCTAGTGAAAGGGGGGGAAAACCCTGTGCAAAAGATTAGGCAGGCAAAAACAAAACTATTTAATGTCTGAAAATCAGGTGTTTAATTCTTTCCCTTTAGGGAAACAATGTCCAAGAAAATGTAGAATTACTTTGCCTGAATTGGAATGGAGATCTGCCTTTTAACTTCTGTTTTGTTTTCTTGGCTTTATTTCTTCATAGAACTTTGAAGTTAAAGCCGATGACCTGGAGCCAATATCAGAATTAGGACGTGGTGCATATGGGGTGGTAGAGATGATGCGACATATGCCCAGCGGGCAAATAATGGCAGTGAAGGTAGAGTAAGATTCTCTCTTGGTGTGCATTAACCATCCAAATTCACCCCAGCTGTTCTTCAGGATTTCGAAACAGTAAGGTGGATGAGATCAGGCCATATTGTGAACTGCAAGGAACAAGTGTAATGATCAAATTTCATTCAGTTTTGAAAGCCCCAAATAAATAAGAGTCTGGCTTATTTGTACATTGGTGAGTTGTAAGTTGTCTGTATTCACGCACATGCAGTCAGTTAGTTTTGCAGTGTGATTCAAATGTTAGTTACCGTGTTTAAGCCCCTACACGGCTGATGGCCTGGACAGGTCTGAAACTATCTCTTTGGTTGATTCTGCCCATCCAATAAAATCAGGAAGAGAAGGTTTGCATCTGGTAAGATCTCTCTGAGGGAATGTCATCGTTCTGATTTTTCTAGCTTTTGTGACTGCCAGGTGGTTGTCTGATAAAGTATCTGTGTTTTAAGAAAAGGAAGAGTGAACTTTTAAACTGGCTCTGTTTTCCAGCGAATCCGAGCAACAGTGAATAGCCAGGAACAGAAGAGGCTATTGATGGACTTGGACATCTCTATGAGAACAGTAGACTGTCATTTTACTGTCACGTTCTATGGTGCGCTGTTTCGGGAGGTAGGACTTATGACCTTCTCACATTTTTACCTAGGACACAGAAAATTATACTAAATAAGCTGGATGGTCATTTAACCTGGGAGTGGGCAACCTATTGGGCTGTTCCTAGCTTGTCCTTCATTTGGCAACTGATTGGATCTGAAACCAAATAATGCATGGATTTCAGTTCCTCAAATTCTGTCCCATCCTATTATTTAATATGTCTTAGATTAGAACAACCAAAATACTTCAGTCTGCAATTGCTAAAGATTATTCAGAAGGGGGCTTGTAGCCTTCTTGTGAAAAAAGATGGACTGCTTTAATAACTAGCAGAGAGCTTGCCGTGGTCACATAAAATCCAAAGCTCTTCTTTAAATCATTTCCAAATTGGGCACAACCAGTTGCTACAGTGCGACCCCAGGAGACAATTCGGTTGATACAAAATATCTTCAGTATATACAAAAAACCCAGGCATGGACAGAAAGTTCTGAACAACAAAAATTTCATTTGACCTAGAAGGTGAAAAGCTCAGTGGAATAGTATGTGTTTTCATCCAACAATGAAAAATAGCAGAAGAGGTATTTTCCCAAATCATCTCACTAAAGAAAAGTTACGTTTTTGGCATCTCTGATATTTGTTGGACTGCATTAACTATGGCTGTCTTAGTGTATCAGACTATGATGCTAGACTTTTAAAATAGCAAAATCTTAAAAAAAAAAACCCCAAAAAATGGCCACCAGAATGTTCTTGCTATATCTTTCATCCTTTTCAGAAACAATCAAGTTAAACAGTGGTTTAAAAGGTAGACCTCTCTCTAGTTGAATGTTATTGATCAAACAGAGTTTCTGTCTGAGGAGCAGTTTGTAAATGATGTATTTTCTCTTTGTACTATTATCTAATTTCTGGTGCCTTTTCTCCACGCTTCTATTGCTCATTTTTTCAATCGGTCAATCTAAACAATTCACATTCCACACAACAGGAAAGGAACCTTTAACACATTCTAGCACCCACAGGTCACTCTAAAGCAGTGGTTCCCAACTTTTTCTATACCCCACACCCCTAGAACGCTTCTGATACATTCTCGCACCCCTTACAAAAGTTCGAAATAACGGCAACGAATTATGCATATACACTATAATTTTGAAAACTCAAGTTTTCGCACCCCCTGGAACATCGTCTTGCACCCCTGGTTGGGAACCCCTGCTCTAAAGTCTGTCGTGTGTGGTAGGAGGCCTTATTAAAAATCTAATATTAGTTGACAAGAAAGCTTTGGAGGCAGTGCATATGTGTTTTGGTAAAGATACGTTTTGGTGATGGAAACTGGTCAAAGCTCATGATCACTTATGTGTTCCCCCTTCACCAACTCCCATTTGTCTAGGGTGATGTGTGGATTTGTATGGAATTGATGGATACCTCGCTGGACAAATTCTACAAGCAAGTCATTGACAGAGGCTTAACGATTCCTGAGGATATTTTAGGGAAAATAGCTGTCTCTGTAAGTGCTCTACTTCTTAAAAATTGTAATTCTCTTCCAAAAAATGATTTAACATCAGTGTGGTTGTAAGTCAGAAAAAAAACAAAAACAGTATGACCACACTGCTTAGCAACAGCAGTTCTGGCATTCCCAGTTGCTGTTGTTAACTAAATGGGGATCACGTGTACGGTGCTTTTTAAGAGATTGTTTCTTTTAATTAGTAGGTTAGATATTGAAGATAAAACTTGATTTGGCCTTACTTTGCCTGCTTCAGGCATGAACCACTTTGGTTCATATCCAAGGCAGAATCTTTGTACAGAAAATTGCCTGCCAGGTGTTAAGGTTTTCTCTTTGTGCTGAGAAAAGGCGTTCAGGTAAGACAATGCCCCTTTTGGGGCAGAGTTTTGTGAAATATGAAGGCATTCCTATTTGTTTTGTAAAAGTAAAAATTAAACCCCAAACCAAAAAATAAAAGCCTAAAAAAAGAGAGAAAGAATTGTATTTATGTTTTGCTTAGCTGACTCCAGTTAAGATTCTTATACCTTTTCCAAAAGCACTGGGGATGAAAGTGGGGGGGGGGGGGGGAG
>NW_015386396.1:950655-978205 GCF_001527695.2 Protobothrops mucrosquamatus
CCGGGTGCAGCCTGATCTGCTTTGAGTCAGTTCGCAGACAAACTGCCTCAATTTAAAAAAAAAAAATCACTTTGAAATGGTCTGCAGTAAAAGCAGATGTACCAAATTATTATATAGTTACTGTCCCTTAAATGTTTCCTGGAATACATTGATGGAAGTGGTGGGCAGTATTTTTGATAACGGTGGCAGGGAAGAAACCACTCTCATTAAAGGAAAAGGTCAGGACCAACGCAGAGACAAAAATCTGTTTAACCTTTTGACATTTTTTTTTGGGGTGTTTGTAGAGGTGGTCCTCAACTTATGACCACAGCTGAGCCCCATTTTACAACTTTTCCTGCCACATTTGTTAAGGGAATCACTGCAGTTATATGAATAACACGGTTGTTAAGTGAATCTGGTTTCCTCATTGACTTTGCTTGTCAGAAGGTCACCAAAGGGGATCACATGACCCGGGGACCCTGCAGACGCCATAAATGCAAGTCAGTGGCCAAGCCTCTGAATTTTGATCACGTGGCCATGGAGAAGCTGCAGTGGGTCATAAGTGTGAAAAATAGTCATACGTCACTTTTTGCAGTGCCGTTGTAACTTGGGTCACTAAGCAAACTGTTGTAAGTCGAGGACTACCTGTACAATAGGAGGTTTATTTTATTGCAATCTTGCTCATGAGATAGGGGGATTTTTTTTTAACTTACCGTGCTTAGTAACCAACACACTCGTCATCCCCTAACTTGTTCTGTTCTGCAGGGGGAAAATAATCAGGCTAGATCCTTGCTGTAAAAATATTTTGATCCATTGGGAGAGGGCTGGAATTCCAATCAAAAATTTCCCCCCATCAAGGGGGAAAGGAGGGATAGAGTCTGACCCTTGGAAGAAAGGGGCTCATTATATCTTTCACTTGGTCACGCTGCTAAAGGTTTTGGGCATGAATCATGTTTTATTATGTTGGTATTAGACTGCAGGCTCAGCATTTTTCTGCTGGTTAATTACCAAAATGCCCAACCCCAGACTGTCTCTACCTGAGGTTAAGTGTTGAAATGGGGGGGGGGGGGTGAACTTGTGCCCTGAAATAACTATTTCTGCTTCAGCAGCTACAGCCTACAGTCTCTCTGTCTCTCTGTTGTGTGTTTCAGATTGTAAAAGCATTAGAACACCTACATAGTAAACTCTCTGTAATTCACCGAGGTAAGTAAGCGCCAACGTGGTGCAATTCTCACATATTTCTCAGCTGTGAAAGAGGTGGCAGGACTTTTTGATCAAAGATCTGTGTTACTTGATCCAGGACCCACAGTTATTTGTCTCTCCTCCCCCCCCCCCCCTTTTCCTCCCTTCCCATTCAGTTTTACAATGCCATGATTTTTGTTTGTTTTAAAGAAGCAAAATATTTCATTTAACTGCTATGGGTTCAAAGTGAACGATAAAGAAAAACCTTAGTCGAACATTTTAATTCATCCCCCTTCCCCTGTGGGGATGTCACTGCAGCCCTAGGGCACTGGGCAGTAGTGCTTTTGCATAATAGTAGCTTCCTGTTTTCCCAGATTTTTTTTAACCTAAAGTTTTTGGACAGGCAGTGGAATGCCGTGCTGTTATTTTGTATTACATCGTTTGGAATAACGGTTTCCTTCCTTCCTTCCTTCCTTCCTTCCTTCCTTCCTTCCTTCCTTCCTTCCTTCCTTCCTTCCTTCTTTCTTTCTTTCTTTCTTTCTTTCTTTCTTTCTTTCTTTCTTTCTTTCTTTCTTTCTTTCTTTCTTTCTTTCTTTCTTTCTTTCTTTCTTTCTTTCTTTCTTTCTTTCTTTCTTTCAGTTTATATTGCCTCCTACTCGCTCAAGGCGGCTTACAGGAGATTAAAAACATAATATAAAAGAAATAAAAAGAATAAAAAATGAAATAATAACCCCCTCCACGCCGGCAACAACACACACTCATACCAGTCACTTAATGGGCTCCATCCCGCTGTGGGCTCCCCAGTCCCGCTGGCAGAACCACGTATTCAGGGCCTTCTTGCTTGTCTGTGGTGCTTTTCTCTCACCTTAAGGTTCAGGGGGACTTTCCTCAGCAGCAGGGATTGGGCTATAGAGAGCAACTAAAGTTAGCCCACGTTTCTTCCGACTTAGGGGACAAACTGGTTCATATGCCTTGAGTAATCAGCAATACAACTGAAATGTCACATGCTGTCCTCTGGATTGTGACTGGAAATCCTGCCTCACTGCAGTTCATAGACATCCAGGACGGAGAGATTTTTCATTGCAGTAGCTTGATGAGTGGATAGTTATCAAGTCAAGAGCCAGCTTTCACCTCAAAGCTCTGTGAAATGCTCCCGTGCCTTAGTGCTAATCAGAGGTCTTGTTTGTCTGTTTTCACAATAAGGTGTTGGTGGATGTTTTTCATATCTTGCTTTAAACTACAGGAAATACACTTAGTCGCACTTGCCGTTCTGTCTGAATGCTGTAAGAGATGGTGAATCCAAAATGGGTAGACTAAGCTTCGTGACTGCCATGATCTCAAATTAGCGCTTATGTAGAAAAAAAGGCCTCAAGCATGTTCACGATGCTTATATAGCAGTAGCACCTAGACTTCTATACCGCTCCATAGTGCTTTACAGCCCTCTCTAAGCGATTTACAGAATTTGCATATTGCCCCCCAACAATCTGGGTCCTCATTTTATCTACCTCGGAAGGATGGAAGATTGAGTCAACCTGGAGCGGGTCAGGATCGAACTCCTGGGAGTGAGCTGAATTAGCCTGCAATACTGCATTCTAACCACTGTGCCATCATGATTATATAGGTCAGTGGTTCTCAACCTGTGGGTCGGGACCCCATTTGGGGTCGATCGACCATTTCATGGGGGTCGCCAAGCAAGGCTGTCCGTCATTTTTTTTGTCCGCCATTTTTTTCCCCTTTTTCGGCGGGTGCCTTACCTCCCTTGGGCTGGGCCAGCTGGTGGTCGGCCTGCTCCGTCTCTGCCACTTGCCAGCTACGCCTCGGCCGGCGCAGGGGGCGGAACCACACATGCGGGGCACTCCCGGGTAGGGAAAGTCCTCGACTTACGACCGGTTGGGTAGTCCTCGACTTACGACCGGTTTAGTTCTCGACTTACGACCGGTTTAGTCCTCAACTTACGACCGGTTTAGTCCTTGACTTACGACCGGTTGGGGTCGCGGCATTAAAAAGGTTGAGAACCACTGATATAGGTAGTCCTGACTCACCAATTGCCTTATTTAGCTCGAAGTTACAATATAATAGTACTGCAACCTGTAAAACAGCGCTGTAAAAAAATAGCACTGCAACCAATCCTTGCATTTTATTTATATATTAAACAAATTTACATAGCCTCCCAGCTCACACATGGTGACTCCAGGTGGCATACAACATTAAAAGTTCACAAAAATTTACAATTTAACTCTCCCGACCCCCACCTCATTGACTACAGAATCAAACAAGCCACTTGATTGGCTCCGAATGGAGTCTCCAGGCCCATTAATGACTCTTGCAGCATCCTGCAATCATATGATTGTCATTTGCAGGGTTCACAACTGGCTTGTGACAAGCAGAGTTAATGAAGGAGCTGGAAATAAAATTGTACATTGCAGTCACGTGATTTTTTGCTTAATGACGGTGGCACTTAATGATCAAAGAGGAAGTGAAGTTATAAGCATCATGCGATATGTTTAGTGACACCGCACTTAGTGAATGAATTGCTGGCCCCAATTGCAGTTTCTAATTTTGACCATCTTTGTCAAAATTGAACACCCTCTCTCAACAGAGGGGGAGGGATCTGACATCATCGATCTACAACACAGTCCTTTCAACAGTTCCAAGAAGGCTCCACACCCATTTGAACTACTCAGGTGACCTGAAGACATAGATAAGCCTCCAGGTAGCACTAACAACTAGCTAAAAGAATGCAAATGAGCAGCTGTCTGCAAGGAATATAAATCCTTCCATTCCCCACCATCCAGTCAGAGTTGAAGAAGCTTCTTGGATGAGAAGCAAAACATCTTCAAAGAAAAACCAGAAAGTCCAGTTGCCTCATGAAAAAAGCATCTTTGGGATAACTATGACCTGGATGTCTGAGAATCTCCATAGATGTGTGTGTGTGTGTTATGTATGCCATCTTGAGCTCTTGAATGCAAGGTATAAATTGATCAGTCAAATAAGTATCAACAATTAACTAGGTTTCATTTTGCTCCATGGAGAGAAGAAACTTTGAAAGAAAGTAGTCTTAGTGCCAATTTTTAGGTTTTTCATTCTAATTAACATACAGCTAAAAGCATTTCCCCTTTTGTTTGAACTCCATTAGCTGTTTCCTCAGTGTAAATTAATAGAATTATTGGTTGGAATAAATGCCAGACTACAGTCTACAGGAAAAATACATTTATGTGTGTGTGCGCGCGCCTGCATTTTGTGTGTAGATCCTTTTACTCTAAGCCAACAAATAAATGGTGTATTGCTGTGGGTGCCCTCTGCTGGTGACAACCCATGTTAGCCTGCTTCCTATTTCACCATAATCTGCAACTAGGAGAAAAAAAGGAGTGCTTGCAAGCAATGACTTTCCACTGTAATTTATTTTGCAGATGTCAAGCCTTCCAATGTACTGATTAATACACAAGGACAGGTGAAAATGTGTGACTTTGGAATTAGTGGGTACCTCGTTGATTCTGTGGCTAAGACAATGGATGCTGGCTGCAAACCGTATATGGCAGTAAGTGCAGTGAATCATGAAACCTTCAGGGGAAACTCTGTCACATCACTTTTTATGCACACAGTGACAGATATTTGCTTTGTTTTATTAAATTTCAGAAATATATATGCTTCCTATTCCACACATATATACATATTCTCTATATACATATACATACATACATATATACATACATACTGTATGTATTGTTCAGTCACTAAGTCATATCTGACTCTTTGTGACCCGTGTGTGTGTGTGTGTATTACAGGGTTGTAAAAAGGAGTTTTTATGTATGTATGTACATATGAACATATTATTCTACATTTCTGATGTATTCAAGGTTGCTTGGCATCTGAATAGCAACAAAACACCATAGAAACAGCATAAATAGTAGAAAAGCAGAAAGGTCTAAAGATTTGGCTTGGTGAAAACTTGTTAAAATGACTTTATGCTTATCTTGTAAAATGAAGCAACGTTTTAGAGTAGCTGTTTTGCTCTAAGGCAGTGTTTCTCAACCTTGACAATTTTAAGGCATGTGGACTTCAACTCCCAGAATTCCACAGCCAGCATTGTCAAGGTTGAGAAACACTGCTCTAAGGTGCCATGACTGAAAAGATGGTGTCTCAGATCAGAACTTACCACATTCTGTCAACGGGAGGATCTGAAATAGAGTCTCACAAGATGACTTTAGAGAATGTGGCTTCGTAATGCCGGTTTCCAGCCAGTGATGTTGACCAAGTTCATAATGACCTGTTTCAGAATACAGTTTTCTGCAGCTTGTAATGTTAAGATCTGTTACAACTAGTTAGGATACAGTGAACTTCTAAATGTATACTCGAAAAACCAAGTTATCGCCATCAGTCTTTGGTTCCATGCCCTCCTAACCAATTTTCATACTAGCACTGAAATTGGAGACATAGGAAGAGGTTACTTGGAACTGTCAATTCCCAGTCTTCAAAACTAGGAAGAGGACTTGTTATTATTCAGAACCACCATAGAGATAGCGTTTGCAAAACATGTTGGAAACTATTGTGGCTGGCTGGTGTGCCCGCTTTCCTGCCATACATCCAGCCATAGGACTTCATTGGTTTCACATTCAAGGAAATGTTTTAAGTACTTCTCAAGGATTAGATGAAAGACCCAGATAGAAGCTGCTGCAGTAAGAATACTGGAGATAAGGAGCCACATACACACGTTCACTTTAAGCAGAAAGAATAATTTGATGTGTTATTCAAACCAGAATGAGAACCTTTGACTCTGCACATACAAGCTGACTATTCCCCAGCCTTTCCTTTTCAGAGGCAGTGAAACAGCTGGATTGGAACTCTTGGCCTCTCCTTTGGAGACACTTGAACACAGGGAGACCAAACGCTATGCTCCATCATGTCATAGTGCTCTGTGTAGCTTTAAAATCCCAAAGAGCATTTGACATTTATGCCCCCAACCCAACCTTTTCATCAAGTTAGACTGGCTCAGATGAGGCGTGTTAGATTCTGTTGCAGTACAATGCAGTCAGTGCCTTTGGGCAGTGGTGTAGCACTTTTATAGCCTTCCTGAAGGGAATGTCTGGAGCTAGGTATGTACATTAATAGTTCACACGGGGACTGGTAATTACAGCTTCTCCTCTGGCAATTAAGGTCAGCCAAAAATAGTTGAAACCTGATACTTATAAAATGAAAATGAGATGCAGCATATGTGCAATCTGCAATGCATACTTAATTGGAAGTAAACTATCTTGAACCTCTTAGAAAAAAAACTATCTGAGAGTGTCATGAGACTCGGACATTAGGTATAATTCAAAGTTGTACAAGTATATCCAAATAATGTTGATTTTTTTTTTTAACTAAGAGCAAACTTGGAGAATCTCATATTCCTTGGGGAAAGGAAGTTGCATAATCCACTATTGTCTGAGGAAACGGAAGCAGTCTGATCTGACTAAGCTGTAGTTCAGATGAAAGTAATTAAATACTGTTTTGCAAGTCTCCTAGTTTCCCTTTTTTTGATTTTTTCCTATGTTCTTAAGAATTTCCCTCCCAATATCTTAATATTATATGCATATGCTGATGCGTTACTATTAGAACTATAGTACCATGTAAGCATCAAGTTCATTTCTTATAGAAATACATCTACTTTCCTACATTTGGCTAGAGATTCCTGTGCTTTTGCTGGAACTCTTTCAGCTTGCATACACTGAGCCAATTGTGAATTGAGCAGAAATGAATTTGTCACTGTCTCGGCTGCCTTCTATAGGTCATGCATGGCTTGTCATGCCATCTTAATACTATAATAAACTTACTGGGATTACATGCAAATCTGCAAGGATCTTCTCCATCACAATTAAGCAAAATGCATAAACCTGTCAGGGAGGATGCTCTGCTGAGAAATTTTCCAAGCCTGCAGGGCTTCAGAATATTAACACTGTTGTTTTGGCTGCCATCTGTGATTTCTTCCCTTTTGAGGAGTCTTTGCAAGCTGCTGCTTTTTTGTACTAGCAAGATGTGATTATTGGCTTTGAAAGGCTTGCATGCTATTGCATTAAGGAAGACAACAGCATTTTTGGTTGTCTTTTTAAAGAAATACCCTAAAACTGGAGAACATGTAAGATGGGAGTTGTGCTACATGTTTTGTTAAGATTGGCACCAGCTTCCAACCAAAAGCAAGATTCTCACACAGTTTCGTTAACAAGATTTATTGAACTGAAACTAATTTGTGTATTGTACAAGAATTTCCAGAACTGATCATAACGGAACACCTTTATCTTCTGGAATTTCTTAGAGTGGAGACTTACTCTACTTTCTCTTAATGATCTTCCTATAAAGTGGTGAAGAGGCAAATGATGGGAGACCTTCCATCTGGCTTTACCAAACCATCTCCCGAACCTTTATTAGCCTGTGAATAGATCTTTACCTCAAGCTTTTTTCACAGAACATTTTACCCAGTCACCCACTATGGCAATCATTGTTTTGTATCAGTCATTCTGGCAGTACATTGTGACATTAACTGGTCAAAAATCATGAGTTGGGGGAATGCAAGATCTTACCCACTTCTGCCTGGTATCTGATAGCAATAGCACTTAGGCTTATATACTGCTCCACAGTTCTTTACCGCACTCTATGAGCAGTTTACAAATGTCAGCACATTGCCCCCAATAATCTGGGTCCTCATTTTACCGACCTCATAAGGATGGAAGGCTTAGTCAACCTTCAGCCGATCAGGATTGAACTCCTGGCAGTGGGCAGAGTTAGCCTGCAATACTGCATTCTAACCACTGCGCCACCACAGCTCCCTTCCACCAAGAATCATTTGACATTGTTGAGCCAAACATCAGTGGGCATGGTCAATCAGTGCCAAGGAGGGCATGTTCTCTGATTGCCAGGATTCCATCAATGAGTACTATCATGGAAACCTTATTATGCCATTCTTTAAACTGAACTTTCCCATTGGCCCATTGTTAGTATGGGCCAATCACAACTTCCCAAGCATAGAAACAAATGATGTCTTCTTCCCATTGCCAGCCAATTACAATGCACCTCATACCTATTTCTTCTAGTTGCAATTCAAAACTATTGTGTTTTTTTTTACCATGTCTAACTTAGGCTGTTGAGAGATGATGATCTCCATGCTTTATTCCATTTCAGTAGCAGCCCCAGTTCTAATTGGCTTCAGCAGCTGGCATGCCTACTACCTTCCAGCCTTCAATCACTACCCTGGACAACCATCTTCTGTTTTGATTGGCAGGTGTTGGTGGCTTGCTTTTTCTTTAATCATTTTTCAGTTGATTCAATAATGGATTGTACCTCAGTGAATTATCCTTATGATCCCTTCAACTCTTACATCTCCCAGTGGGCATCCTTTCAGTTTTTGCCTTATCTGGGTAAAGTATGTACCTCTTGCTTTCCTAATCCTGCCCACAGTCCTGGAGAGTTTCTCTTTGCTTTATTTTTAAAACAACTTTAATTTGCAAAGGTACATTGTTAATTTTGTTTCTGTGAAGCTCAATTATTCTTTGCTGCAAGGTTTTTGCAGCCTAAAAGAACAACCTTCTCCCTATTACTTTGATTATTGTAGCATAAGGGGAAAAAGAAAAAAAAATAATGTCTTTGTTAATGTCAAAAGTAATATGGAGAGGGATGAATATGTCTATTTGTGCAAATGTCGGGAGGAGCAAAAACAGGAATTCGTAGACCAGTCCATACTGAACCCAGCCAGCAAAGTATACTTTTCCTTTCATGGATGGGATAGGCAAGAAGCAGAACAATGACCAATCAGTTCTAGTGGTGCCATAGTCTATGCCAGTGTTTCTCAACCTTGACAATTTTAAGGCATGTGGACTTCAACTCCCAGAATTCCACAGCCAGCAATGCTGGCTGTGGAATTCTGGGAGTTGAAGTCCACATGCCTTAAAATTGTCAAGGTTGAGAAACACTGGTCTATGCAATCCAGACTGAAGTTGAGTTAAGAAACAAACAGAACAGTATGGAGAAGTAGCGTACAGTGCAAAATTGCACTTTATTTTCAACTTCTTTTTAAAAACTGATTAGTCAGGGTTTTAGAAGTGCCCTATTTTTGACAAGGTTATCTGTTGCTGGTCAACTCCGCTGATTACAAAGGCTTCATTACATTGGCCAGTCAGACGTCTGTGGGCATGGCGTGGTGTCCTTGTATCCTAGAAAGGGATACAAATTGCTGTTTATAATTAACCTGGCTTTTGTAAAACTAACCCTCTCCTGTCCTGTTGCCTACTAGGTTATAATACAATTTGGCTACTTTGCCTTTGACTCAAAGCATATCGTATAGAACCAGGACCAGTTTAACTTGATCTAATAACAGTTCGTGCTGTTACTTTTCTCATAGCAGAAGTAGAACATTCTTCCATTCCCCGAGTGGAAAGTTAAAACTAACTATATATCAATGTAATTTCTCTCTCTCTCTCTTTTTTTTTACTCCCCATTCAAGCCTGAAAGAATCAACCCGGAACTAAACCAAAAGGGATACAGTGTAAAATCCGATATTTGGAGTCTGGGGATTACAATGGTAAGAATACATTACTGAGGAATGATGCCAGGATTAATTTTATTATTAATTCTTTTTTTTTTTTAAATAAATTTTTATTAATTTTTCATTAAGAACAAAGACATAAATCTTTTATCACAATGTCAACCAGAAAAAAATCAACATCAAACAGTACATTCACGGACGTGTCCGGTGTCCCCCTCCCGCACCCCCCTCTCACTTACCTACACCTTCCTCCTCCTTATCTTACCACCACTCCTCCATCCACCCTCTTTCCTGCTTCCCTTTCTCCCTCAAATTTTATTATTAATTCTGTTCTACTGACCTTTGCAATTCAAAATCCTTGTAATCTGAAATGGGTTTAACTGCACTTAAATTAAGGACGCCTATAGGCTAAATGTATGGGTTCAAAAAGGGGGAAATTGCATTGAAGGTTCTTGAGTGAATTGATTGTGTTCTGTTGGCAAGTCACTGTAAAGTCACTGACCTTGGAGAAGGGATGAGAGAGCCACTAAGGCAGGGGTGTCAGGGGTGTCTGACCCGTGGGTCAGATGGGTCACACCAAAACTGAACCCACCCCATTGCCGGCAATGGGGAAAAAGTTGTGATGTTGCGACACGTCACGTGATGTCGCAGGTTTGACACCCGTGCACTAAGGGGAAAAGGAGAGTGAGCTTTTAAAGAGGGAACTGACCTTCTAAGAGCTTACACAGTCCCAAGAAAGGAGAAAGTGTGAGAAAGAAACTCAAGATAACCCTTGCCTTGACTTTGTTGAGTATAAAATGGGACAGAAAGAAACTCTGCTCTTCAAGAAGAGACACAGTAGGGTTTCAAGGAATGCTGCTTTATTGTTGAATGGTACCTTAGAATAGGGCTTTTCAACCAGTGGTACGGGTACCACCTGTGGTATATTGGCACCTGGCAGGTGGTATGCGGCCATCCTAGAAAAGTAGCAGGGGAGGGGAATGAGCTGAACCGGTGGCAGCACCGCACAAGCCTGAGCGAGAGATGGCTGGGCTGCAGGGCTGTCAGAGCTCAGCAGAAGCGCCAGGATCAGCGCCAGGTTCCAGCTGGAGCTCGGGGCTGATCCTGGTGCTTCTGCTGAGCCCAGAAGAAGCGCTGATCAGCTGGAATGTTGCAGCATCTCCAGGGTCTTGTGATTTACATTCAGATGCTTGGCAATTGATTCATATTTATGACGGTCACAGTGATCAGGGTCTTGTGAAGTGACCAAAACCTGCTGCAACCACCCAGCAGACGGGGGGAATAAAAACCAAACACCCCTCATCCACCCCCACTGCCAATCCTCAACAGAAACGCTCACAACAATGAAAACCTTGGACAGGAGGAAAAGTGCGACCGGGTGGGCAGGCAGGTGTCTTGCTCGGCTGTGGCTTGGGGGGCACTTTTTTCAGTGCCATTGTAACTTCGAACAGTCACTAAGCGAACTGTTGTAAGTCGAGGACTACCTGTACTTTATCACTTTTTTCCTTTTTTGGGGGGGTCATCAATTTTTGACAGCTTGTTAGGCGATTGGTGGTACTCGGATGTTGCCATATCCTAAAAGTGGTACAATGAGTGAAAAGGTTGAAAAGCCCTGGTCTAGAGATAGAAGGAAGTATGAGAAAGAAACTCAAATAACCCCACCTTGATTTTGTTTCATATAAAATGGGACCCAGGGAAACAGGTTTTCAAGATTCTAAGGCAGGGCTTTTCAACCTTTTCACCCATTGTACCACTTTTAGATGCCCTGGGACACTGTGACCGTCATAAATATGAATCAATTGCCAAGCATCTGAATGTAAATCACAAGACCCTGGAGATGCTGCAACATTCCAGCTGATCGGCGTTTCTTCTGGGCTCAGCAGAAGCACCAGGATCAGCGCCGAGCTCCAGCTGGATCCTGGCGCTGATCCTGGCGCTTCCGCTGAGCTCTGACAGCCCTGCAGCTCCAGCCATCTCTCGCTCAGGCTTGTGCGGTGCTGCCACTGGTTCAGCTAATTCCCCTCTCCCGCTACTTTTCTAGGATGGTCGCGTACCACCTGCCAGGTGCCAATGTACCACAGGTGGTACCCGTACCACTGGTTGAAAAGCCCTGCTCTAGACTATATAATTACTTGTCCAGGTTTCTCCCTAGTGGCTTGTTCCTGTCTTTCTTCACCTCTCATGATTTCCCCAAGGTCAGCTCTAATTTCCTTTAGGGTCACACATGATTTGCCCCTTTTTTTACACCTTTACAAAGAAGATCAGTGGATCGATCTCTCTCTCTCTCTCTCTCTCTCTCTCTCTCTCTCTCTCTCTCTCTCTCTCTCTCTCTCTCTCTCTCTCTCTCTCTCTCTCTCTCTCTCTCTCTCTCCCTCCCTCCCTCTCTCTCTCTCTCTCTCTCTCTCTCTCTCTCTCTCTCTCTCTCTCTCTCTCTCTCTCTCTCTCTCTCTCTCTCTCTCCTTCCCTCCCTCCCTCTCCCTTTCCCTCTCCCTCCCTCCCTCTCTCTCTGAAAGAATAAACAGTTCAGGGAAGCCTAGTCAGAAAAAAAAGCAAACCCTTTCAGAGTCAGAATTTATTGAGCACTGTTAGCTATATAACACTGGCAGCATAATTTATAAACTAGTCCCCAGTTGGTCCATGTGGTTGGCAAAGAGTTTATCCATTTACATTTGGAATGGGTTTTTTTTATACTTTTTCAGAAATGGAAGAATCTTCGCAATTCCAGCTGTTGTCCTCAGCCATAGTTCTGCATTGCTTGTGATGAATATTGAAAAACTAGGCAGCAACATACATGTGTTACGTATCTGCAAACAGAAAAAAAAAAATCCCTATAGCAACCATCCATCACAAAGCTTGTTTCATTGGCACCATGCCTGCAGGAGAGAAATACGCATTCGGGATTAACATTAAGGTTTCGGCTAGCAAGTCTGAATAATTCTCTTGGAAATTATCAGTCCCCTTTTGTTGCAACAGCCCTCGTAGGCTGGGCAAAGGGAGAAAAGCAGACTCTCCCCTGGCACCCTGTGTCCTCTAGAGAAGCTGTGGGTACGTTGCACAAACCAGAAGAACTTGCCTCACATATTTCAAAGCTGCAGCTTTGAAATATTCCCAGAGACATGCTGTCTCCAGAGACTTGCACAGGCTGTGCCTCAGAGGCAACAAATGAGCCCAGTGTTTCCAAGGGAAAATGGAAGAGGGAGGGGGACAAGCACAGCCTCGGGCAGAAATCATAACAAGGAAGTTGTAATTTCTGCTCTCAGCCTGCAGGTGGCAGCATGCAACAACATTGGATTGAGTTTGTGTATCTTCTTCTCATATTTTTCTTTGGGGAGACAATGGGAGGGGGAGGGAGTGAAGAGTCGCGGGAAGATGTCTTGATGTCTCCCTGTCTTTTGTTTTTGGACCTAGATTGAATTAGCAATCTTGCGGTTTCCATATGACTCCTGGGGGACGCCGTTCCAGCAGCTCAAACAGGTAGTGGAAGAACCATCACCACAGCTCCCTGGAGACAAGTTTTCAGCTGAATTTGTTGATTTTACCTCACAGTGGTAAGAACATTCTCCCTGAATCATGGAGAAGTTAGATATAGCTTCATTAACCTTTGAATTTGCTCACATATTATTGGGGGCATACAGGTGTATCCTGACATGCTGACCAGAGATAAATGCAGCGTAAAACCAAGCAGTTGCTTCCAAAATGCCCTGGAATCCCAAACGGGGAGGATGCCTCGATTATCTCTAAAATGAGTTATTTCTGACAAAAGGAGAAATTGGCAAGGGAAAAAAAAAACCCAGTTGCTTATGAATTGTTCTCTAACTGCATCCCAATCAGGCTGTCAATACAAATATTGGAACAGGACTGCAATAGCTGTTCAGGAAGGTAGTAGAGACATAATTTGAATCTCAGCTACATGCATTCTTGTTTCTAAGTCCCACAATGCTTCTCCTTTAAAAAATGAAACATGAATTAAAATGTTTCTGGGCACAGCACTAATGGTCTCTGCTTCTCAAACATTTATTGTACATAATTAGTCCTAATAACCATGTTGAAGTTTCTATGGAGATTCTCAGTGATCTAGGTCATAGTTTTTCTTTGAAGACCTTTCGCTTCTCATCCAAGAAGCTTCTTCAGCTCTGATTAGATGGTGGGGAATGGAAGGATTTATATTTCTTGCAGACAGCTGTTCATTTGCATTCTTTTAGCGAGTCGTTAGTGCTACTTGGAGGCTTATCTGTGTCTTGAGGGTCACCTGAGTAGTTCAAATGGGTGTGGAGCCTTCTTGGAACTGTTGAAAGGACTGTGTTGTAGACTGGAGATAGATGAGGTCGTATCTTAAGAGAGGGCTGTTCAATTTTGACATAGATGGCCTCTTTGACCCCTCTTTCAAACCAGCGGTCCTCTCTGTCCAAAATGTGGACTTTCCTGTCTTCGAAAGAGTGGCCTTTGTCTTTTAAGTGCAGATAGACTGTTGACTCTTGTCCTGATGGGTTTGTTGGCACAGCATAGGAAAACAAACCCACCAGGACAGAGACTTCCTGCCCTTCCCATTTGCCGGGGCCGTCATGCTTGGGGTGGCAGGCAGGAGGCTCGTTGAGGTTGGATGGTAGGGGCTGACCATGCAGGGATCACGGCGTGGCGCCACCCCTGCCCTATCCCCTGCCTCGCTGTGTCTGGGGCGGCCCCGTGGGCCAAAGCTGGGCCCATCGTGGGATGGATCTGGCCCTCAGGCCTTGTGTTGGACATGTCTCTGCTAAAGGCTCTGTCTGTCCATCAGCAAAATAACTCTCTGAAAACAACAGAATGCAAACAGATTTGCGAGGGGAAGCCAACAAAAGAAAGATTTTGTTTGAAACTGGCTGGACTTGCTCAGGGGGATGTGAAAAACAATTCCCAATATAGTTGTGCAGCATTTTGGAATTCTGCTTACTGCTTATTTCTGTCCCCACTTTTTAGGTGACACAGTGTAACATTTATACCCTGTCAGTCCCAACCCAAGGAAAGAGTAAAAATCTAGGAGCCACACATATGCACTTGTCCCCAAACACACAAAGAAAGAAAAAACACAGATAGTCCTCGACTTACAACCATAACTGAGCCCAAAATTTCAGTCGCTAAGCACGACAGTTGTTAAGTGAATTTTGCCCCGTTTTGCAACCATTCTTGACCCAGTTGCTAAGTGAATCATCACAGGTTTTAAGTTAATAATATGATTTTGAAGTGAATTTGGCTTCCCCATTGACTTTGCTTATCAGAAGGTCACATTGCAACCCTCATAAATACATGCCAGTTGCCAAACATTAAGTTTTTGGTCACATGACTATAGGATGCTGTAACAGTTGTAAATGTGAAAAATGGTCATATGTCACTTTTTCCAGTGACATAACTTAGAACAGTCACTAAACCATTTTTAAGGAGAAGGTGGAAGAGACAGGATCAGAAAAAAGAAAGGAGGCGAAGTTGTTGTGCAGGAATACAAGCTAATTTGAGGGCTAATCAACATGGAGCTCTGTTTCCATCTGTCTTGTTGTTCGCTCCCTAGAGACTAAAATGGACGTTCTGAAACTTGAGCTGCCCACAAACAAGGAGTGTATATCGGAGGTGGTAACCCTTTGAGAGCTGTATGCAATGAAATTTCATTTTGATGTATGCCGATTGGTGTACATTCAAAGTGACAATAAAGTTATTGTTGTTGTTGTTATTATTAAACAAATGTTTAGTTTTAGGTTGGGGACTACCCGTACTTTGTTATACTGAAGAAAATATAGACACGTCCTATGACTGCTGCTAGTCAAGATGTTGGAAGAATTCCAAGCTCTCCATCTTTACTTCCCTCGATATGTTTATTAAATATGTTCATTAAAAGTATACCTGGCAGATATTTCTAATGAACTTATCATTTGCTATTCTACCTTTGAGGGAGATGAACAGTCTAGAAACATGAAATATAAATAAATAAAATCAAAATAAATGTTGACACTTGCTCAGAAACTAGAAATATAAAACAAAACTTGCATGGGGTGATAACTCATGTTACGTTAAAAAAATGCTAAAGTATTGAATAGTGAATATTCATTCTGAATTACTTCTAACCTTGTAATAAACATTGCCAAACAAACAAAGGAAAAATGTTATGAAATACAAAATCTCAAACATCTCATTGTTTCAGAACTGTTTTTAGCATATCAGGTTTCAGTATCCTTTAAGCTTGGGTGTCATACAAAGTCTTCTATTTTCTTGTTTGCCAAGGACAAAATGGTCCTCAGCAAGAATCAGTAGTTGAGAGTTCAGATTGAATTGGCCTAGAATTAATGGGGAAGATATAACTAGGCAGAACATGTGAATTCCAGTCTCTGTGGCCTGTGATCATTGCCTGTAAATAGTGACTGTAAGTTTTAAGTTCAATGGATTTGAATTTAAGAAAAAGGAGATATTACCAAAATACTTTGAGGTGAAGAACATAAAAAACAGAGAAAGGTCTACAAATGTTAAAATGGAGTGAGAATGAGATTAAAACAATAGGAGAAAGAACAACAAAGGGAAGTAGAAGACACAGAGGGAGAGAAGGAAATAGAAGTTGGTATCTTATATCAAAAGTAGTTATGCATTTTTTTTTAAATTTCCCACTTAGAAGGCAAAGCATTGGCAGAAGAGAAAGTAGGGTTAAAACTATTGTGCTAAAATAATGAGCTGGCCTCTCTAACTTGCGCTTCTTCTGAAATCCGGATTAACACATTTCTCCCTAGAGTTGTGGGTCGATTTGTGACTATTGTTGTGTCGGTGCTGGTTTATGTTTAGGCCTGTCAGATTTGTTGTAATTATTTTCTGCAGAGACTTATTCTCATAAAGTTCTTTCATATTTTTTAAATATATGTTCTCTGAGCCTAGACAAAATATGTCCTTTGCCTAGAATGAAATTACTTTGCAAAATCTCTAAATAATGCGGTGGCCACAATAAGATTGCAACAATAGTGGGTGTTAATTATGTTATCCTGTCGATCTTGGAAGGTGACATATTATACCCAATCTTTGCAAGATTAGCTTCTGATTGCTTTATAAATAAATACAAACAATTCTAAAAAAAGAAAGAAAACTTTTTTTCCAGTCTGAATTTTTTTTGGTTTTTTTTGTGGTGTTTGGAAGTGGGTTTTTAGTAGACATTCATCTATGGCTATTAAAGAACCACCCTGAAGCTTTCTATAAAAGTAATCCCATTGTTTTGAAAACAGGCAGAAGCTCTCAAAGGAAATGGGCAAGGTACAGTAAGATTGTCCTTTACGCAAACTGGCTTTACTTCCACTGCCGTCTTCCTGAGCTAAGCCATGTGTGTCTCAGTGAACTTTTCCTAAAGGACTATTTACAGTGGCTTTCAGGAAATATGTCACATTGACCTCCCAGAAGATTATGGAGGAACTAAGATGGTTTCTCAGACTTTTAAGCCATTTTTGGTGGGTGGGCAAGAAACCCTCAAAGATAAAATTGTGGTGAGAGATCGGGCCAGGGAATCAAAATTAGTGTGGAGAAAGCAATGTAGTTCTTTCATTTCTGACGTTTGCTCATAAGAGTGACATTAAATGGAATTCTGCTCTTTTCTTTTTGTCAAACAATACTTGGCAATATTCCTCGTGTTGGTTTGGAGGCATTTAATCTATTTGGGAGCATTCATCTGGAACTGCAGAGCAGCCCTTTCACTGAGAATGGAAAAATAAAAAGCTTGATGGCTAGTTTTTTCATAGTATAGTTTAAATCTGTTCAAATAGTTAGTAATGTGGTGGTTGCTCCAATTTCTGTGTGTCACAGTATGAAAAACAATAATGTATTAACTTCATTTCGTTTTATTTCTTTTTCCTTGTTTATCTTTGTCCAGAACAATTGTTTCCAGAGTATATTTAGGAGCCTATTAAAATATCTGAGATTGCTGCAGATGTGAACACTAAAATAAAACATCTAGAGAGATCACTAGAGCTTACAAAATGTTGCCAACATTATTTGAAATCTCATGAGATTTAAGACAAGAAAAGATTTGGTGATTTTACAAAATTTTCAGCTTTCTAATAATAAAAAAGGCTCCCATAGGAACTATCAGGAAGGTGGTATTTCCCCTGAAGCCCACGAATATGTATTACCAACACTGGCTTATTTTGTGGTCTTACAAAGGTTTCTGTGATATTATATCAATGCAGATTAGAAAGAAAAATTGAGGTCCATTTGTTAACACCACCTTCTCCAATGTAGCACTCTACAAATGTTGTAAACCTGTATCTCCCAAAATTCCCATCAAGCATTATCTTCTTCTTCTTCTTCTTCTTCTTCTTCTTCTTCTTCTTCTTCTTCTTCTTCTTCTTCTTCTTCTTCTTCTTCTTCTTCTTCTTCTTCTTCTTCTTCTTCTTCTTCTTCTTCTTCTTCTTCTTCTTCTTCTTCTTCTTCTTCTTCTTCTGCTGCTGCTGCTGCTGCTGCTGCTATATCCGTTATCGGACGTTGGCGATCATGTTTTTATCCGTTATCGGACGTTGGCGATCATGTTGGCGATCCTGTTTTTATCAGCAGCCGCATGAAGAAGTGCTGCTGAGTTTTGTCCAAACCATTTTGTCCTTTAGATTTTGAAGCCATGATGTTCTTCTTCTGCCTGTACCTCGTTTGCCTTCAATCTTTCCCTGGAGTATGCCATATTTTTCTGGGTGTCACATCACATGTCCGAAATATTCTAACTTTAGTTTTTTAATTGTTTTGATGATTTCCCTTGGCTTTCCCAAATGGCTTATCATCTCCTCATTTCTGATCTTATCAACCTAGCTTATACGTAACTGCTGCCTGTAAATCCACATTTCAAATGCTTCTAGTCTCTTCAGGTGGCCTTCTGTCAGAGACCAACTCTCTACTCCATAGAGCAGGATAGAAAAAATATAACATCTGACAAGCCTGATTTTCAATCTTAGGCTTATGTCGTCACTGCAGAAGACCTTTTTCATTTTGAAGAATGCTATTCGAGCTTTCTCTATCCTTGTCTTTACTTCAGTGGTCATGTCCCAGCTTTCATGTAAATTAGAACCAAGGTGCGTGATCCTTTCAACTTTTTCTAATGGTATTCCTTCCGAATTTATTGGTGACGACCATGATCTTGGTTTTTGAGGTGTTAAGCTTCAAGCTGTATTTTTCAGATATTTCTGTGACTCTGTTGATGAGAAGATGAAAGTCTTCATGCTTACTGGCAAGCAGAACTGTATCGTCAACATATCTTAAATTGTTGATCCAAACACCGTTTACTTTGATGCCAGCATCGATGTTCTCCATTGCCTCATTGAAGATTGACTCAGAGTAGATATTGAACAACAGTGGAGACTCAGAGTAGATATTGAACAACAATGGAGACAGAATAAATCCCTGTCTGACCCCTCTTTGTATTTCTGCATCAGCTGAGTATTTTTGGCCAGGTCTCACATTTGCTACCTGATCAAGCATAGCAGTTGGGAATTCTGAGAATTGGGGTTTCAACAAGATCTGAGAGATTTCAGGTTATAGATGACTGATTTAGATACATTTGGCCCCTTTTTCTACCCTAAATTACTGTAATGTAAAGATATCAACAAAGCTCATCTGGCTTGAATGAGTTTTGGAGTTAGCAGTAAGGATACGGTTCCTAAGAAGAGATTAAAGTAAGAGATTTTGCAAATATAAGAGCCATAGTGGTGCAGTGGTTAGAATGCAGTATTGGAGGAAAACTCTGCCCATAGCCTGGACTTCGATCCTGACCGGCTCAAGGTTGACTCAGCCTTCCATCCTTCTGTAGTTGGTAAAATGAGGATCCAGATTGTTGGGGGGCAATATGCTGACATTATAAGTCA
The DNA here is from genome assembly GCF_001527695.2 of Protobothrops mucrosquamatus. Classification (NCBI taxonomy): domain Eukaryota; kingdom Metazoa; phylum Chordata; class Lepidosauria; order Squamata; family Viperidae; genus Protobothrops; species Protobothrops mucrosquamatus. The sequence goes on from NW_015386396.1 coordinate 970,171, forward strand.
CTCAGAGAGTGCTGTAAAGCAGAGATCCCCAACCTTTCTCGGTTGGCAGACTGGAGGGAAAGGGAAGGGAAACATTTTACATGCGCGCACACAAATGGGGCCACGAGCATGCGTGCGCCACAAACAGTGCTAGCGCCTGCATAACACTCACTAGCCCTGCCCCGTTTTTGCCATGCGGTGCCCTGTTTTCACCACACAGCGCCCCGTTTTTGCCACGTGGCATCCCATTTTCATGACAGTCACAGCGCTAGTACAAGTGGGGGTGAGTGCGCGCACATGTGTGCACATTGGCCAGCCTGTCCCACAGCCCAGTGGCCAGCAGGCCACCGCCTGGTAGTGGGCTACTGTAAAGCACTGTGGAGCAGTATATAACTCTTAAGGGCTATTGCTCGCATTTTCAGTGGGCTTCTGTATTTCCTTCTTCCTCTTGATGGCCATTTCTCTTGTCCTACAAGCTATGTGCAGGAAGTCTTTATCAATTCTATAATCATGGATATAAATAGAGAAGATAAATTATGAATTATGGAAACTGGGTGGATTCACCTCAGCGTCAGTGCAGGAATCTCAGTGGTAGATTATATATCACTGGCACTTGACTCCAGTCAGATTGGCACAGATATATCAAAATTAATATTTTCCAATATTAAGTACCATTGCTAAAATCTTGAGGTCAGATTGGCTCCCACCTTCTGATCTTCTGCAACAGCCTAAAGACTTGGCTGTGCCAGATGGCTTGGGGCCCTAATGGGGGAACACAATATTGGAGAGTGTTGTTGAATTAAGAGACAATCCTATTCCCCCCCCACACATCCTGCTCCCTCCCTCCTCATCTTTTAATTCTAATTCTATTTTGAGTGTAGTCACCATTTTTGTTGTTTTAGAAATATTGATCTTTTATGATTTCAATGCTTTCAAAAATATTGTAAGCCCCCCAGAGTTGTTTCAAAATGAGGGGCGGCAAATAAATTTAATAATTAAAAATAAATAAATAAATAAAAAGGACTGAATGCTCCCTAGTGTGAGGCTTACTGTTTTTCTTGACAGGACCAAATCTGAAACTTAAAAATAAGGAACTTTTTATCTGTTTGATTTTAGCAGCTAAAATAATAATTACCTAACATAGGTAAACTAGATAATGTAATAGTTGAGATGTGGATTAACAAGGCTTCTTAAATTGCCCCACTAAAAAGAATCATGTAAAGTTAAAAATATCAGACATCAGAAGCAGGAATCACAACTATTAAATTTGGAAGGTTATTTATTATTTACCTCAATGGCAATAGATCATAATACAGCAATATGTTAAATTTGTATAAGCACAGTAAATTTGTATAAGTACAGAAGATTGTCTGTTTACTGTTTAGTAGTTTTTTTTTTGCATTTTCTATATCTTTTCTCCCTCTTAAGCATTTTGAATTTGTATTAATTTAGTTACTTGGTAATGTTTGTTAATCGTAGTTCATTAAATAAAAAACACATAAAGTCTATAGACTTAAAAATGTTAAATCCTACAAAAAACATTACCCATATAGCATTGGTCTATATTAAAGTGTTTTCAGGGAGAACTTGGATAGGATTCAATGCAGATTTTAAAAATAATCCGTATTGTCCACGCACTGTCTCTCCTGTCAGTTTTGATAAGCCGAGGCAATATGTGTATGTGTGAATTTGTGAATCATCGGCTTTTGTTATTACACAGCAGAAGCGTTTCCGTACACCTGAGCCCTGTGATGAAGCAGCAAGAGATTATCAGGAAGTACCCATTCAGCAAGCATCCTTCATTTCTTCCGGGCCTGCTAAATCCCAGCAGAGGGTGTGTGTTTGCTGGAGCTGATGATCACACTTTGCTTTCTCATAATGTGACGCTTTATGCCTCCTTCCCCTCCTTGAACACACTCGTATGTGTCAGGATCTTTTTCAAGTTGCTCCAAGCATCTTCCCCATAAATACACTGCCAGGAAGAGAGTGGCTATCATATCCTGTCTTCAAAGCTATTTTTTTTTGTGTGTAAAGAGACTGAAATAAAACAGTCTTTTACCTATTCATCTCACAGCCCCATAGCCATCAAACGTTCCCAGCCAGTCATTGTAGTAAAGCTATTTTCAGAAAGGAGGATTTTTCACAAGCATCAATAATAACAAACTCCATATCTGATCAGTAGGTTAAACAAATTGAATGTGGAAGGCAAGCCTGCATTGTATTTTAGAGTCAGTAATGAATACATCAGCTCAGTGCATAGTGAAATATTTGAAGACAAGCATGTGTCAGGTTTGTACCTGTTTTCTGCAAGGCATCTTTGGAACTGCAATTTTCAAAGAGAGATCCATTAGTTCTTTTACAGAACGTAGCTCATAAAGCTTGTCTTTACTTTCCATCCTAAGCATAGCCTGCAGTCCTAATTTCTTTTTATCCATTATACACATGAAAGTGTAATTGTAAACGCACTGTGGAGCTAAAGTTCTGAAGGCTTTGCTTGCTGTCAACCCTGATAACCTTAATTGCTGGGCCTGAACACCTGTTATAAGCAGACCTGCTTATATAATCTGCCCTGGAAGTTAGAACATTGTGCAATCAGGATTCCGTCTCGTAAGAGTGGGGGAACATATATGCCTAAGTTTCTGCAACAGATATATGGGCCACAGTTCAGCCATGGTTATCAATGATAGGAGAAGCTGCGTGACTAAGCGATGCCACTTTGCTCCCTGGTAATAATGGTAAACGCATCATGGCTCTAGTAGGTAAGCCAAAGGGTTTTAATTTGAACATCATTGAGTTTATGAATATAGGATGGGAACTGGAACTCATCCTCGAGGAACTCAAGTAAATGGTGATCCATATTATCTGCAGCATTTGTGAAAGACATGCCGGGAAAAGAAGAGACTAGATGACCTTCCCATTTAGTATTGCTAGATGTCTATGATCTCAATCAACTGCAACTCCAAAATCAAAGCATACGTTAGTAATGTGCCAATCAAGTGACTTTTCAAAGATCTACTCTTTGATTTCTTATACAGGTAGTCCTCGACTTACAACAGTTTGGTTAGTGACAGTTCAAAGTTAACGGCACTGAAAAAAATGACTTACGACAGTTTTTTACACTTATGACCATTGCAGCTTCTCCATGGTCGCGTGATCAAAATTTAGATGCTTGACAACTGATTCATATTGGTGAAGGTTGCAGTGTCCCGGGGTCAAGTGATCACCTTTTGTGACCTTCCTATAAGCAAAGTCAATGGGGAAGCTGGATTCACTTAACGAGCATATTCCTAACTTAACAACTGCAGTGATTCACTTAACAATTGTGGCAATAAAGATCGTAAAGTGGGGCAAAATTCACTTAATAAATGTCTTTCTTAACAACAGAAATTTTGGGCTTAATTGTGGTTGTAAGTCGAGGACTACTTGTACATTCTTTTCTTAAAATTAGGACAATGCAATAATTACCGTTCATCCCAGATCCTCAACCCAACTATGACATTATTGTCTATCTAAATAGAGAGGTTAGCCCTTCCTAACTTGAATATCATAAAAACTAGAGAGCTACTTCAACATTTTATTTCATGAGGAAACTTAGATAAATAATTGCAATCATTTTTAAACAGGATAAAGTTTGCAACAAAGAGTATTACTAGGGAACGAAGGAAATAAAATCTGCTGTAATTCAATGTAATTTTGTTTTCTCTCCCTGCCCCTTAGCCCCCGGCATTAAATTTATTTGAAAGTTATGTTGATGTTAGATAACTAAGCATATGAATATCAATATTCATAAAAATGGTACAAATATTTTTTTAAATTTTGATTCTGTGTTTAAAAAATACGGATATTGTGATGAATATTACAAATAGATAGGCTGAGGGCTTCATACAGAAAGATGAAAGATGATAGCAAGAAATAAGGTGGCCCTTTCCTGAATTTGGTGAAGCTGGCTGTTATGATGTGTAAGAGATTAATGGATCCATCTTTTTATTAAAAGCAATTGTGGTTCTTAAGACAACTGCAAAATGTTTTCTTATTTCAGTGGATAGGAAGTTGTAAACAGCAAGAATCAGTGATGACAGATTCTTTTTCTAAAAGGATTGAACAAGAAATGGTAACCTAGTCACAAGGATTACTCTGATTTGAGGCAGAGTGGTCAGTCGTTAGATCCAAATCAAGCTCTGTATTAAGAGATGGATCGTAATAAAACATTGTGAACTGAGGCCAAGGTTAATTAGAGCAATCCATCCTGCTACAGTTTATCAGAAATCAAAATTTTCTCAATCTATTCTATGTTTTGGGTTTACATGGAGTCAGATATGGCTCTCGTTTTCATTTTTAAAATTTGGGACTAATGTCTCTATTGGAGTAAGTGGGGTACCTCAGAAATCTTGAGTATCTTTTATTAGTAATGCTAAAATAACTCATATCTATAGATGTTTTAACTCGGAATCTATTCTGTTCATTTTGTATAAGATGTTAAGCCACCTGGTGCTTATACCATTTTCTCAGTTCTTGGCACTCACTGATTATTCTGACTTAGCTGATACAGTATTAAACACACAGAAAATACAGAGATACTAAAGCTGCTCATTTTCTTTTACCTTCACAAATATCAGCAGGTATTAATAGCACTTGAATGGTTGTTTTTACCTAGAATTTGAATGTTAGTTCTTCAGGTACTTAATCCCTTATTCAGGATTTGGCTTATTCTAAGAAGACTCATAGGCACCATTTGAGAAGTTAATAGTCTTGTTATTCCAGGACAAACTGAAGTCATATATTGTAGTCACAAAAATCAAAGCCTTAATATATGTCTGCTATAGGATTAAAATTCTAGGCCTTTTCTGTATTCCCTCCCCCTCAATGAATGGATATGTGGCTACACCGATGGCCTTAAGAGATACTCAAACAATGTTAACTTAACATATCTAATTCACTTCTGTATAACCAAGTTCCACACCATATAAATGTGTCCTATTTGAATTATGAATAGGCTTGGTGTGGAAGGTAAGGGAGGGTATCCATTTAAAGCCAGAATGTATGGTATAAAATATAAGGGGGTCCTTATTTTCTGAATTACATACTTTGGATGTAAAAAAAATCCAACTCTAAAAATATTTACCAGTAAATTGGGAAAATGAGATTCTGGTTGCCATATTGAAAATTTTAAACGAGCCAGAAATTTTTTCAGCATTAGTTGTCTACTCATAGATGAGTGAATAGCAGCATTTTTGGTTTTTTAAAAATGTTTGACATTTGTTTGTTAAAGGAATACCGTAAATAACTGGCATAATTTTTCTTTTACATTTAAAGCTGTTTTTGGTCAAATTTGAAAACTCATAAAACTACACAGTAAAACATTCACCAAGTATATAAAGCAGAAGCCAAGCTTTATTAGAAATTTCCACATATTATTTATAGCATGAAAACATAAGGATGATATTATCATGAAAGCAGCCATTAAAAAAATGAAACCTTTTTTTAAAATTTTTGCCATGCTGTGAATTATATTGACCTCTGTTGAAATGCCAGTTTTGAAAGCAGAACTGAATTCCTTTTTTAAAATCAATTTAATTTTCAGAAGGTTCAAGCAGTTGCCATTGTGAATTCAGAAGGAACTTTTTAAAAGTTTTCTTTTTTCCTGGGTTGCATAAACAGAGACATAGAATCAAGATCACGCGAAGTATTAGTACCGCTTTCTAAAACCCTAGTGCAAGGGTAGGCAACATTGGCTCTTTTATGACTCCTGGACTTCAACTCCCAGAATTACTGAGCCAGCCATGCTGAGGGGAAATGGAGGTTTCCATGCTGAGCCATGCTGGTTCAGGAAATCTGGGAGTTGAAGTCTACGAGTTATAAAAGAGCCAAGGTTGCCTACCCCTGCCCTAGTGAGACCACACCAGGAATACTGCAACCAATTTTGGTCACCATACTACAAAAAAGATGTTGAGTCCTTGGGAAAAAAAAGTTTAGAGAAGAGCAACTAAGATGATTAAAGGCCTGGAGACTAAAACATGAAGAACGGCTGCAGGACTTGGGTTTGGCTAGTCTAAAGAAAAGAAGAAATAGGGGTAACATGATAGCAGTATTCCAGTATTTGAGAGGCTGCCACAAAAAAGAGAGGGTCATGTTATTCTCCAAACCACCAGAGGGCAGGACAAGAAACAATGGTTGGAAACTGATCAAAGAGAGAAACAACCTGGAATTAAGGAGAAACTTCCTAACAGTGAGGACAATTAACCAGTGGAACAGCTTGCCTTCAGAAATCCGTGGGTGCTACATCACTGGAAGTTTTTAAGAAGAGACTGGATAGTCACTTGTCTGAGATGGTATAGGTTCTCCTGCTTGAGCAGGGGGCTGGACTAGAAGACCTCCAAGGTCCCTTCCAGATTCTGTTCTGTTCTATTCCATTCCATTCCATTCCATTCCATTCCATTCTATTCTATTCTATTCTATTCTATTCTATTCTATTCTATTCTATTCTATTCTATTCTATTCTATTCTATTCCTTTCTTCTAATACAGTAAACAAAATTAAAATGTATGAGTAGCTTGTATACTGTTACCTGGGGAACTACTTTCTAAGTTAGATTTTGTTTAAAAGGAACAAAAATGAGCAAAACCTTGTTGCGTCCGATATAAAATCAAATGAATATGGTAAATCATATTTAATATGTATGGATACAATGTGCCATCACAGGATACTTTTAAAGTTTTCTTTAACCTCTTTTATATGAGATTATAAATTACATTAATGTTATTCTGTCTTACTCTTGAATTTGTAAACTCAAAGGTACAGACCATTGCTGCTTAAAGAAGCTACATTTATTCCACTTACTTGTACTTCAGCCAGATACAAATTAGATTTCACATGTGGAATTTAATTTCACTCATATAATTCTGCCTTACTCCTGCGCTTGTGAGATGTGGTTACTGCACATATGCTGCTGATGCTTCAAAATTAAGGTCAGAGGGGATATGCATCAGAACTTATATTTATGGTGCTGTTGAATTTGTGCAAAATAGTCTGATTGCTTTTTAAAAACGTTTATAGCCCAACATTCTATATTAAAATAGCAAAGCCTTTTAATCCCCCTACTTTATTTGAGGGGTTTTTTTTGGAATTTATTTATATTGTTAAGGACATATTAGTTTGGTTTTAAGCATAATCTCTATCCTTTCGGCTTTAAAGAGACCTATCTGTAGCTTTTGTTGGGTTAGATTGGCCTTTGGCTATTGCTTATATACTGAACATAAAATAATATGTATTTTTCTTTTTCTTTCAAAGCTTGAAGAAAAATTCCACAGAAAGACCTACATATCCCGAGCTAATGGTGAGTTTATCTTCTTGAGTTCAAGTGTAACTTAGATTTCTCTCATGCTTTTGAACAGACATCAGGAGGCAAGTAGACTAACGCCATCCCAATATTTCTGTACTCTGCTTTAGCCTTTACATAATCAAAAGAAATGTCAGTTATAGAGCTGCTGGTGCTCAGTTCCTGGCAAATAGATGGGGAAGAAATGGAGGTAGTGACAGATTTTATTTTCCTGGGCTCCAAGATCACCTCAGATGGGGACTGCAGCCAAGAAATTAAAAGACGCTTGCTCCTGGGGAGGAAAGCTATGGCAAATCTAGACAGCATACTAAAAAGCAGAGACATCACCCTGCCAACAAAAGTGCCTATAGTCAAGGCCATGGTTTTCCCAGTTGCAATGTATGGATGTGAAAATTGGACCATAAGAAAGGCTGAGCAACAAAGAATTGAGGCCTTTGAACTATGGTGCTGGAGAAGACTCCTGCGAGTCCCTTGGACTGCAAGGCGTTCAAACCAGTCAATCCTAGAAGAGATCAACCCCAACTGCTCTTTAGAAGGCCAGATCCTGAAGTTGAAACTCAAATACTTTGGCCACCTAATGAGAAGGAAGGACTCACTGGAGAAGGGCCTAATGCTGGGAAAGATCGAGGGCAATAGAAGAAGGGGACGACAGAGAATGAGGTGGCTGGATGGAGTCACTGAAGCAGTAGGCGTGAACTTAAATGGACTCCAGAAGATGGT
>NW_015386396.1:979392-998480 GCF_001527695.2 Protobothrops mucrosquamatus
TTTTTTTTTTTTTTTTTTTGTAAAATCCTGAATCTCCTTCCCTTGAAGGCTTTTTTAAAGGGTTCTTTGGTATTCATAGTGATATAGAATGAACTGATTAGTGAAATGAATTTTAATAAGATTGTCAACCATAAACAAAAAAATACAACAACGAGTGATTTAAATGATGATATTTTAGGGCTCGCTAACCAGCCTCTCGACTAGCCATACTTAATTTACTGTCAAATCAGATTTCTTTTGTTTATGGTAATAGGTGCTACGGTAGTTATGAAGTTTGATATAGAGTTATATTTTGTCCTTACTATTATTTTAATATTTATGTTAAGCGCTTGATTTTTAATAGAATTCTTGTTTTTATGTGAGACAGTGGACAATAATGACAGCTAAAACAGTGAAGTTACAAAAAAGAGTATTTATAGTGCTTTGCGAGGAAAAGGAAGAGGAGAAGGCATGGTCCATTTATGACATGGATGACAAATTTAAATTGAAATAAGAGTTTGGTTTGTATGTTACTCCAACAATGTATGAGGAAAACTACATAATTCCCTAGGATATATCTGAAGACTGTTTTGGCAAGAACATCAGGAGGATGCAGAAAGAGAAAAAAAAAGAAAATGATTTGTTGGATGAGATTATTCCAGTGGTTTGGTTTAAAACTGCAGTTTCTATAAACAATTACACCTTTAGGATTAAGATTCTATCTCAGTATCAGGATCTGTGGGATTAACAGTGGAAATGATGTATTTAAAAGTTAGTGAAAAATCAAAAGCAGCTTTTGACGTTCGATTGTTGCTTAAATAATGATGATTCTCTAGATCAGACATGTCAAACTCGCGACGTCACGTGATGTCGCACGACATATCGGAACTTTTTTCCCATTGCCGGCAATGGGGTGGGCGCGGTTTCCTGGTGACGCATCCGGCCCAGAGGCCGGCAGTTTGACACCTGTGCTCTAGATCATGGTCAACCAAGGAAGAACTCTGTCTATATTGGCTTGGTAGAAAGTCATGTGCCTTTGAATGAACAAAAGGCTTCACAAAGGAAAGTGGGACTGAGGAGGTGTTGAGATGTGGGTTTCACAAAAGGGAAAATAAATCAAGAAATGAGGAAAGTTTTACTAGTTTTAGATTGTTCTGAGTACACTGAGCTTGCTTTGGACTCTCAGGTGTCCCATAGTGGTCTTCTTTCTCACCTACATGAATTATTTTTTTCCTTACTCCTTCCTGAAGAAGACCCACCTATATCTCTGGCACACATTAGACTAGTCTCTGTCTGAAAACAAAAGATAGAATAGGAATTACTTAATAAGCATTATTTCCCTCATCTAATACGAGCAACAGCAAAAAGACACTGGTAGGGCTGAAACTACTTGATTTTTCATTCAGGCATGGTTGCCGTAGATTTTGTGTTTAACATATGGAAACGGCAATTTGGGTGTGTCTCTTACTTCACGAGACACTCTTTTTTTATTAGGGTTGTTTCATAAATAAGATCGGGTCTTATCTGATGAAAATAACTGCAGTTCAGCTATTTCCACAGCAACTTTTTTGTTCAAAAAGCATTTCTGTTTCCTCCTGACAATACTCATTCTTCCCAATGGTTCAAGTGGTAATGTTTGTTCACTCCAAATGGAGGTTGTGGGTATAGTAGGAATGCATCCATCCCCTATCCAGTGTCTTCCAGGTGTGCTGGCCAATATGTAATTGACATCCCACACATCTGGAGATCATCAAATTGGAGAAGACCAATACATTAGTATTGATAAGGTGGGTTTTTGTCAAATACATTTTATTTTATTATTTATTATTTATTTATTATTTCAATTTATATCCCGCCCTTCTCCCGAAGGACTCAGGGCGGCTCACAACATTATTAAAACAAAGAAAGACCCACACACCCCACCGAATAAAACCAAATTAAAACCAAAATTTTTATGTTGTGATAATTAAAATTTCTAAAAAACCCAGTTTAAAAATCCTCCCTAGGCCAGGCCCGCTTGTTGGAAAAGCCATGTCTTGAGGGCGCGGCGGAAAGTAAGGAGATCCGGAATAATCCGGATCTCGGGGGGTAGTTCGTTCCGTATTTTACAGCGTAGCTGGTCTTTTTTTGCAGCAGTCCACTGGAAGTGATTTAGAAGATGTTTAACTGCAGATAAAACACTAAGATCCTTCCCTTTCATTGTATTCTTTTCAAAGCTGAGAATGGTTTGTAACTATTTTACATGTCCGGTTACCTTCTCCCCCCCCCAGTTGATTCTCAGTGCTGTGATTGATTGTCTTCAGCTGCAGTTAAAGCTCAGCCAGTCAGTTTTTAGAACTAGTTCCAGCATCTATTCTCACTTTGAAAAACATGTCATTTAAAACCTACTTTTGGGGTTTCCTATAAATTGATTTGACGCTTGCCAGAGATTGTTTTGCTGCCTTTTTTTTTCTTGGAATAGTGAAGCCCCATTGATACTACATCCTCTTGACCTCAGAACACCTTTATCGGAGTGCTGTGGTGACAGGCAGGCTGGATTCATGAGATCAAATTGGGCTTAATAGGCAATATTAATATTCCCATTGGTTTCCAGTAGTTGGACCATGCCAGTGATGTCTTCAGTAAGTCTGACTGGAAAGAATAACACTACACGCCTCATGTTTTGTTTTAGGAATTAGAATGTGGTGTTTGTGAGCTCTTTTGTCAGGTCTGTCCAAATATAATTCATCTCTTGGCAGGTACACAAACCCTACCACAGTTATAGAATAAAACGTGCCTAACATCTGTATTTTCTATTCCAGATTTAAATCTTTGCTTGTCTTTGTTATTTAAAAGTTCTCATATCATGTTAGTAAGTATAATTCCCCTAAAATGTTCACAGCACTTGAAATGCAGTCTGAATTCACGTCCGTTTTCTAAAGGATGATAGGTAAAAATGGAAAAGAAATAACTGATCAGATTGTCTCCTGAAAATAGGGTAAGAAATAAAGGGGTTAAATTACAGAAAAGAAGACATCACCCATTCACATGTATGTATGTGTGTGTACACACACACACTCACATAGACTTGTACATGTACTTCCAGAATGTTCTGAAATTGATCATCCTGCTTGAAGTTGTTACAGAACTTTCATTTTTTAGGCTGTCGTAAATAAACTGACACAGATATACCCATTATGTGTTTTATATGGAAAAATGAGCCCTTCATCTGCTGATATTTTCAAGTCTTTCAATATTTGAAAATGTTTCTGGGTTCGGCAGGGCTATATTAGTAAAATTCAGCTGTTCTAGTAAATGTTAACAGAGCTTGAATCATGGCTGCTGTGACTGATTTTTAATTTCAGCATTCTCAGCTGTCTTAGGTTTGTTAAGTTACTTTGGAATAATTATTTTTAATGGTTATGTGGATTTGGGGCATGGCTGTATGCAAACTGGTGATCTTGATTTTCCCCCTCTAAAACAGTGTTGAAATTTTTTTGCCATAACGGCATACGTTCTACATTGTACACAATTATTAGGCAAATTGTATTTTGGAGGATTAATTTTCTTATTGAACAACTACAGTGCTCTCAGTGAATCCAAAATGTTAATAAACCTCAAACCTGAATATTTAAGAAAGTAAAAGTGAGATTTTGGCTTTCTTAGGAGAATATCTATGTGTGAACAATTATTGGGCAACTATTAGTGTGCAGAATTATTACGCAACTAAACGAAAAATGAAAATTTGCCCATCTCACTCATTTATTTGCATCTCTTAAAAGTGAGAATAATAAACAACTTAAAATATACAAATAAACATTTCTGACATTTTAAAAAAAATTGGGTGACCAGTATAGCCATCCTTCTTTTCAATAACAGTCATAAGCCTTCCATTCATGGAGTCTGTCAGTTTCTTGATCTGTTTACGATCATCGTTTTGTGCAGCAGCAACCACAGCCTCCCAGACACTGTTCAAACACTGTTTTCCTTCACCATAAATCTCCCATTTAAGAAAGGAACACAAGTTCTCAATAGGGTTTAGGTCAAGTGAGAAGGGGGCAATGTCATTATTCTTTCTTCTTTAAAGCCTTTATTGGCTAGCCAGGGGTCTTCAAATTTGGCCCTTTTATGACTTGTGGACTTCAGGAATTCTGGGAGTTGAAGTCCACATGTCATAAAAGGGCCAAGTTTGAAGCCCCCTAGGCTAGCCAAACAGTGGAGTACTTAGATGCATGCAATGGAGCATTGTCCTGCATAAAAATCATGGTCTTCTTGAAAGATGCAGACTTTTTCCTGTACCACTGCTTGAAGAAAGTGTCTTCTAAAAACTGGCAGTAGATTTTGATTTTGAATCCATCTTCAACCTGAAAAGGTCTACCTAGCTCATCTTTAATAATACAAGCCCATACCAGTACCCCATCGCCACGGTGCTGGCATCTGAGTCGAAGCAGAACTCTGTGCCTGTTACTGATGCAGCCATGGGCCCATCCATCTGATCCGTCAAGAGTTACTCTCGTCTCATCAGTCCATAAAATCTTTGAAAAATCTGTCTTCAGATATTTCTTAGCCCAATCTTGCTGTTTAAACTTACGTATCTTGTTCAGTGGTGGTCGTGTTTCAGCCTTTCTTACCTTGGCCATATCTCTGAGCACTGAATACCTTGTACCTCTGGACACTCCAGGTAGGTTGCAGTTCTGGAATATGACAGCACTGGAGGATAATGGGTTCCTGGTAGCCTCCCATTTCATTCTTCTCAAATCTTTGACAGTTAATATGCATCTTTTTTTCTCCTGTGACCTTGCTGATTATTTGCAACAAAACGTTTGATGGTTCTGTGATCATGCCCCAATATCTTAGCAATTTCAAGAGTACTGCATCCCTCTGAAAGACTTTTTACAATTTTTGACTTTTCACAAGTCAGTTAAACTCTCTTTTTTGGCCCATTTTGCCTGAAAAAAAGAAGCTGCCTAATAATTATGCACACCTTGATAAAGGGTGTTGATCTCCTTAGGCCACACTCTCCCTAATTACACAAATACGTATCTTATACACCTGCTTATATCCACCAGCATTCAAGTTTATACAGCTTGGAGGTGGAAAATATGCATGAAAATGATATGGTCAAAATACTTGCCTAATAATTGTGCACAACAGAATATCTATGACTGTTGAAACCATCTAATTTCTAAGCAGGAAGTAGCTGGCAGAGATTGATGCATGAAGGAAAATCCTATCATTAACACCAGAACATTTTTCCAAGCATGATAGCAAGCTAATAAACCCTGCACTGGATATTCATAATAAAGCTGTGTGTCCAACTTTGGATTGTGTATCCCAGAAGCTTATGAAGCAGGAATGGCCATTTTGAGTATTGCTTGGAACTATGAAAGACTTTAAGGCACACACATAAATACACACACCCCATGTTGCCCTCTTACTTTAACTGAGAGGCTATTGAATTTCTTCTCTACAGGGTATTGCTTTTGTCATATCATGCCACACTATTTGATGATTTCCTAATTTCAAATGTAGACCATGATAGCATAACTCATTCCTCCATTAAAAATAAAAGAATCCAAGTTCTTCTTTCCAGCCTCTTAATTACTTTGGGGTCCTTTTTTCTAAATGCTCCGAATTCTTCCACTGAGGTTGCTCATCACACACAATTTGTTCGGGAAAGCAACCAATGAATTAAAGTCAACCTGGTGTGCATTTATTTAGGGAATGAAGGAAATATTTTTATGGATTCTGATTTTCATACAGTCTCCAGGCAAACCTCAGAAAAGGCCTTAGAAATTATGTTTGTATGATTCCCCCCCCCTTATAATGTGGAAAGTCTTTTGTTTTCTTTTGTTTTAAAGGAACATTTCTTTAACTAGAAAATCTATCTTTCCACTGAAGGAAATAATGTGGGGATGAGTTGCAGCATTTTCTTTTTTAAACATTGACTAATATTTATTGGTCAATGTTTTCTTTTCAAAATAGGAAAATTAAATAACCGTTCTTATGTCACAAAACTATTTTTCTATGTCTAATTAATACCAGACACTGGAGTTTAAGAGTCTAAAATAAAATAAGAGATAGAATAAATCCATTCAACATTGAAACTTCATCTAATTATGAGTAATTTTAGTCATTCTATGAGACTAAAACAGTTTCTTTTAATTGATAACATCTTCCTTCTTGAAACTGAAATCTTGATTCTCGAATAATGTAATATTTTGTGAACTATAACATTTGCTGTTTGTCAATGCACAAATATATCTAATCACTGTTATGTGTGTGTATGTTCTGGCCCACATATTTTGCACCTCAGTTTGTGTCTGTTGAAGTGCAAATCCCTGGCTTTCTGAGCATCAAGAGATGATAATGTTTAACCATAACATTAAGGCCTTTTTTAAAATAATATTTTATTAATTTTCCAATTTTACATTTGAGTATTTAAAAAGCAACGTGGTGACTGGGTTAATCAATAGTTCAATAACAAAACCTTTAGTGCAAATCTCAGGTTACAACATCAGATATTTCTTCTCTTTTCTCCTTAACATTTACTGTCTCGTATTCAAGCTAGTACATTTCTAATTAAGGCCTTTTAATGTTAGTACAGACAACAACAGATCTTGGCTAGTCTGCTGTTCTCTCTTTGTGGAATTTGGAGCTTGTAAATTTGCCTTCACTGCATTTTCCCAAACAGTGGTTTAACAATGGACTTGACAGATTAGCTGAAATAGTACATCTGATACAATTGGGTGATCTAGTTGTTATGATTTTGCTTTCCTAATTGTGCGTGAATTGAAAATACACCCTAAGTAAATGTGTACAATTGGTATGCTTCTCGACTCTGACCCATACCAGGGCATCTGATGTGTGGGATATTCCAAATTGACACAGTAAATGCTTTATATAGAACTCCCAAGCAGAGTTTTTAGAGTTACTCTATGCAGTATCACACTCTCTAGTGGAGTGAAAGCCCAGAGTCTGTTCCTTACGGCATTCTGTTTTATATAGTAAGCTACTGCTGAGTTATGTGGGATAGTTTCCTCCATAGCTCTGTGAAAAGAAAAAGCCAATCTCCAGCCAGTAGCATAGCACGGGGGTCCTCAACTTGGCAACTTTAAGACTTGTGGACTTCAACTCCCAGAATTCCTCAGCCACTTAGCTGAGGAATTCTGGGAGTTGAAGTCCACAAGTCTTAAAGTTGCCAAGGTTGAGGACCCCTGCCATAGCAGTTAGTGATATCATCATATAATATGATATTATGTATATATGTATTCAGAAAGTATTCAGACCCTTTCACTTTCGTCAATTTTGTTGTCCTGCAGCCTGATTCTACAGTTGATGAAATTCATTCTTTTTCTCAATAATCTACGTTCAGTACTCCATAATGGCAAAGTGAAAACAGAAGTTTAGAAATGTCTGTAAATTTATTAAAAAGAAAAAACTGAGATATCACATTGGCATTCGTATTCAGACCCTTCACTCAGTACTTTGTTGAAGCACCTTTGGCAGCAACTATAGCCTCAAGTCTTTTTGAGTATGACACAACAAGCTTTGCACACCTAGATTTTCTGCCATTCTTCCTTGCAAATCCTCTCAAGCTCAGTCAGGTTGGATGGCGACCATAGGTTTTCAAGTCCCTCCAGAGATGTTCAAGAGGGTCAAGTCAGGGCTCTGGCTGGGCCATTCTAGGACATTCACAGAGTTGTCTCCAAGGCACTCCTGTGTTGTTTTGGCTGTGTGCTTAGGATTGGTGTCATGTTGGAAAGTGAACCTTCGGCCCAGTCTGAGGTCCTGAGCCCTGTGGAACAGGTTTTCATTGAGGATATCCCTGTTCTTTGCTCCGCTCAGGTTTCCCTCAACCCTGACCAGTCTCCCAGTCCCTGCTGCTGAAAAACATTCCCATAGCATGATGCTGCCACCACCATGCTTCACTGTTGGGATAATATTGGGCAGGTGATGAGTGGTGCCTGGTTTCCTCCAGACGTAATGTTTAGAATTGAGGCCAAACAGTTCAATCTTGGTTTTATCAGACCAGTGAATCTTGTTCCTCACAGTCTGAGAGTCCTTCAGGTCTCTTTTTTGCAGAGTCCAAGCGAGCTTTCATGTGTTTTTCACTGAGGAGATGCTTCTGTCTAGCCACTCTGCCATAAAACCCAGATTGGTGGAGAGCTGCAGTGATGGTTGTCCTCCTGGAACTCTGTCCCAACTCCACACTGCATCTCGGGAGCTCAGTCAGAGTGGCCATCGGGTTCTTGGTCACCTCTTTTACTAAAGCCCTTCTCCCCCAATTACCCAGTTTTACCAGGTGACCAGCTCTTAGAATAGTCCTGGTTATACCAAATTTCTTTCATTTGAGAGTTATGGAGACCATAACTCTCTTAGAATCCTTCTGTGCAGCAGAAATTTCATTGGAGATCTGTGCCTTGCAATAATCCTGTCTCTGAGTTCTGCAGGCAGTTCAAATACCTGAACATCTGGTTCTCTGCATGGATGCAGGCCTGGGCCTGGGCCCGGGCCTGGGCCCCCGAGGCCTAGTGACATTCATGTACTTCCTGTGGGCTGTTCTAGGCCTGGGAAGCCTCCACCAGGCCTCTGAGGCCTAGAATGGACTTCCGGAAGCAGCATGGGTTCAGCTGGTTCTCCAAACTCAACAAAATTTAGCTACCAGTTCTACCGAACCGGTGCGAACCGGCTGAATCCCACCACTGGAATCAACCCTTTTGATACTTTCTCACAATAACTTGAGTGCCATGATATATGATGTCTTCAGAATGTATATGTGTATTTGTATGTGTATATGTATATGTGTATATAGTATATTTTAGTCTCTTAATAGTTGTTTTCATATTGCACAAAATCTTTTCACCTTTTCCCCTCCATTATCTCATTTTTGGAGGGAGGTAAACCAGGTACAGTCAGTTTTAATTTAACTTCCCGATTCTTTGAGTAAGACAACCATTGGATCAGCATACAGCCTAAAACAGAAAATAAACGCTTAGCATAGTTTGTGGCTAGGCAATAAAATTTTATTTGCCAGGGGGAAAAAAACTCTCTTACCAGGTTTTTACACTACTTTAAAGACCAATACCAGCGGGAACACATAAATTAGTGTAATTCATCTCCATATTATTTCCTACAGTGGAAAGACGAGTTTTCTGGTTAGTGAAATGTTCCTTAAAAAAGAAAAGATTCCACATTATAATGAAAAAATTGTGTACATTTCAGAATACGTTTATAGAGACTCATGTAGTGAACTTCCACGAATCACAATTCATCCAATTTACATTTCTTCACTGCATAATTGCAATGACCATAGTAGAGCTGTAAATAGAGAAGGATCATGTGATGATGGCCCATGTCCAGCAGCTTAAAACCCAGTAGAAAAAGTTAGGTCAACAAGGTAAACGGTAAAATAGAAAAGTTGAGTCCACCAAAAATTATGTACAATTATTCTGACTGCCCCTGAGCCATAAGGGCATCCACAGACCACAGGAAGCTGTTAAGCAAGTCTGAAAGAAGATTGGGCACTTCCAAAATGTCAAAATATACAGGTCTGTTGTTGGGGGCAATAGGCTGACTCTGCAAATTGCTTGGAGAGAGAGCTGGAAAGCACTATGAAGTGGTATACAAGTAGTCCATGACTTAAAACAGTTCATTTAGTGACTGTTCAAAGTTACGACAGCACTGAAAAAAGTGGCTTATGGCCATCTTTCACACAACCGTTGCAACATCCCCGTGGTCACGTGATCAAAATTATTTATGATGGTTGCAGTGTCCTGAGGTCATGTGACCAGCTTTTGCGACCTGATGAGCAAAGTCAGTGAGGAAGCCATATTCACTTTACAACCGTGTGACTAACTTAACAGCTGCAACGATTCACTTAACAAGCGTCGCAAGAAAAGTCATAAATGGGGAAAACTCAAGTGTTTCACTTAGCAACATAAATTTTGGGATCAATCATGGTCGTAACTTGAGGAATACCTGTATTGCTAGCTGCGGACTTGGATTCAGTCTCTAGGGTTTAACATCATTAAGACTAGATTTGTTTTTGCCATTCGGCATTGTGGACTGATTGTTTAAGAAGCATCCCAACTTGATCATAGCCTGCAGATAGAATCAGAATCAGAATAGAGCTGGAAGGGACCTTGGAGGTCTTCTAGTCCAACCCCCTGCTCAAGCAGGAGACCCTGTATACCATTCTAGACAAATGGGTGTCAGCTCTCTTCTTAAAAGCCTCTAGCACCCACAACCTCTGAAGGCAAGCTGTTCCACTGGTTATTTGGGCTTAATTTGTTTAGTGACTTTGAAATTACAACAGTACTGAAAAAGAGACCGATGACCATTTTTCACACTTTCTCACACTTACGAACATTGCAGCATCCCCGTGGCTTAATAGCATAAGCCAAAGGTTGGCAGTTTTTTTTTTTACCAAAGAGAATAAAATGCATTAACATTTATTAGTGGAGCTAGACTCACTGGGCAGAAGTTAAGTTTCAACCAGAGATTACTAGACAAGGGCAACATTTTGGACAAACCAGTCTTAAGCTACAATGTAGCTTCGAGATGAAATTGCTGGTTGATGGTCCTATCTGAGCTCAGAATAAAAGTGGAGTCAGGAACAGCCTTGAATTGTAGCAGGCACATCTCCTTTTGAGGGAAAACACTACCTGTATAATACTTGTACTTTCTAAATTGTCTGCAGCACACTTTAAATTTGCACTCTCTTCTTCATAAGGGATAGAGTACAAGCCCCAGACATTCATTTTACCTGCTCATGGATGTTTGCTTTGTTCCAGTTACTAATTTTATTTGGCTTTTGGCAAAGAACAAAAATCTGGTAATTAAACAAGAGCTGATTGTCAGTACTGTCCTTTGAAAAAGCCCTCCTGAGGCAAACTGGAGTTTTTGATAAAATCACCATGACATCCATATAAAGTAACCTTGGGTACCTTTGTCCAATTAAGTTATGCGAACAGCTGATTAATACAGAACTGCAAAGGGCCTGGAAACAGCTGTGCTTGACCCTGACTGAGCTGGAATACAATTTGTGAAATTCCCCCTTCCCAATGTGGCACTAAGTATGGAGTTACAAATGGAATAGGAGTACTCTGTTGTGGGCTGCCTCTGACAAATTTGCATTCATGGGCAACCTATAAATACAGTATGAAGGAAGCCTTAAACTTTTCCTGGAAGATTCTGCTAGAAATAGCATCCAAGGTATGTTCAAAATCAACAAATGTTGCGTGTAGAGATGCTTTGGATCTACATCAGACATGGCAAACTTGTGATGTCACGTGATGTCGTGAGATGTATCAGGATTGTTTTGCCATTGCTGGCAATGGGGTGGGTGCGGCTTCCGGATGACACGTCTGGCCCATGGGCCGGCAGTTTGACACCCCTGATCTACATTTTTCTACCATAAGGTATAGAACTAGGGTTTGATGGTTGATGATGTTGTTGGGTTTGGTAATGAAACATCTGCAAGAAAACCATCAAGCTCAGAGAGCACCAAGGACCCCACAGTTCAACCCTGAACTTCAAATATTCTCTTCTATTGGAACCAAGGTTTGTTCTCCAGTGGAAAATCCTATTCTGAAGGCTGGTTGTTTCTCAGACAGAATATTCTCCTAATGTGGAATTTCCATACAGATGTATAATATATTCATGATACTCAAAAGGGTTTGGGTCAGTAGTTTAATAGATCAATCCTTTCTGAGAATTAAGAAAAAAGTTGCCATCTTCTAATCAACCCTGAATCTTTTTATCTGTGAGGTGAAAAAAGGAATCTCAAGACTGGAACCCACCACTTGGGATCTACCTCAAATTCATCTTAGACATGGTCACCTCCTAGGTCGTTGCCAGTTTTCAGTGGTTTTTTCATATTGAGTGTGCCCTTTTGGTATTCTGATGGCAGTGGGTTAATCCTATTATGTCCTAAAGGTCATGTTCTGCTTCCCTGGGGCTGTGGCTGATGGCTATGTCTTGTGTTGGAATTTTTTGGCTGAGGGGTTGCTGCTCTAATTCTATAACTCTGCTATTGTTAGCTATCAGTTTTGCTGCAAGGGATTTCAAAAGATCCTTTCTTGAATGGGTTTCTGCAGATACTATTTGCACATGAATGGGGCTGAATGGGATTATCAAATCCTCATTTCTACACAGCTGGCCTGCTCAGTTTCTGTTTGGGGCTATTAAGAAAAAAACTGGGCCTGCTTTTTTGCCTTTAAGATCCTTTGGATAAATGTAATATTCTGCATTTTTAATATTCCCCAAAATATTTCTTTCTCTGGGGAGTGGGCTTCCTACAGTATCATTCTGCAAACATGATGGAAAGTTTTCTTTCAATATGTTTTTCATATTTTTATCTCAAACAATTATTATTTTTTTTTTGCCTCTTGCTTTTATTTTTTCTTCTGTTTCCTTCTAATTTGTTCTTGTTTCTCTTTTAAATTATCAACAGTACCTTGTTCAAATTTTGTCATGCTATTCTTCAGTCTTAGTTCCCTTGGAGTGTTTTTTTCTTTTTGGAAAACACCTATTTTCTTCTAATATCCTTAGTTGAACTTTGTTCCTGATTTTGAATATTTTCAGAACATTCTGTGAAAGCTATATATTGATCTTTAGTACTTGCCATCTGCATTTGCTGAAAGCAATACTTCCCATGGATTTCTGGGTGCAATTCATTGCTGAAGCCTAACCAAAAAAACAACAAACAACCAGTTTCAGTTTATATTTATGATGTCAACAATCTGGAAATCATCGTCACAGTTTGATAAAAAAAAAAAAAGCTCCATGCAAATGAAATATATTCACTATGAATAGAAAACTTTTAAAAACGGCGGATAACCAAATATAATTAGTATCTTGGCGGTGTACCCATTAAGTCCCAGTTATCTTTCTCACAAAGGATGATTGCATCTCATTCATATTTCATCTGTAAATGGCCTGGAAGTCATTGAAACAGATCTAAGCTATATTGCACATTCTGGTGGAATGCAGCCTGTACACCTGCAGCCAAAAACTTGGGGTTAGGAAAAAAAAAACCCCACCTTGTCTGCTGTTCAAATGGCAAACAGATGGTCTTCTTGATGAAGCAAACATTAGGGTGCTTGACGCTTTCCCATTTTGTCTTAGCTGTAGATTAATTCCTTCCATTTTTCCTTCTAGAAAGGCCAAGGCTATTTAAATTATTAAATTGTGGTGATCGCAAAAAGTTTATGAGTTTACACAACCAGATTTGAGGTCTCTGAATAAAGCAAGCTGTAAATGTCAGTACTGCCGGTCTGAAAAGATTGGTTCATTCATAAATACATGACTCTTGCACATGGGATGGAGTCCCATTTCACACTGTTCTTGGGTAGATGTTCATTGTTGAATGGGTGCACATTTATCTTAAATGTGTGCAGAAACCATCACAGGTGACACATACCTCTTCTACCATAATTTCAAGTGAAAACTTTCAGTAGTTATATGCTGTTCATCCTCATAAGTTTAGTTACATTTGGAAGATCTTGGTTTATTAAGCTGGGACGGAGCTCAATTGCTGACCTTATATTCCCCTCCTTGTACAAGCAGTAGAAGAAGTCAGGAAGCTGGGATTAAGCCCAGTTTTCATTTATAGGTCAACTGGGAACTATAGCTATGGGCTCCAGAAAAGCAGAACTCCTAGGACAGCTTTCCTAAGATAACATCTAAAACAATGTTCATATCCAAATTTTGATTGATTTGCAAGTCCATCCTGGGCTTACAAATTCTAACTTAATAATAAATACTGTTTCAAAGAAAATTCAGTTCTAGGAATGAACAATAGTTCTAAGGAAGTAGCACATTCAATTAGAGAAAAGCAGAAGTTGTTGTTCTGAAGGTCCTGACAAATAAGTAATTCCAAAATATCTTTTCTTTTCTTTTCTGTTCTTTTTTTGCTATTGCAATGATCTAGGCTTCCTCAAAAGTTGTGTTTTTACAAAACTTTTATTTCAGTGGCTTTGGGACTTTGGACAATGAGAGCTGTATTCTGAACACTTAAAAAGAATTCTGTTAGTAATTTTATGGCTCCTACAGAATAACTTTAAATCTAGCTGTCATTAAATTATGCAACAACCGTTAATGCTTCAGTTTATACAAATTATATACGGTAAGTGTGTGTTAGCTGGAATGCCCAAATAATAGATATGTGATGTAAAATGATATGGCTGGTTGAATTTCAGTATAATCCTAGGCTGACTAGGGATTCAGCCTTTTTTCTAATATGTATGCACTATAGCGGGTAATATGTACATGAATATGTGTGTATTAAAAGAATACAAAATGACCAACTATTAAATAAAAACAAATAACACACAAAAATCTTTATTATAATACATGAATTTTGAACCTGTATGCTGAATTTTGAACTAGTCTACCTGTTTTGTAAATTAAAAAAAAAGAACATAAAAGAAGCACCAAATTTTAGAGAAACACAATTTCAGTGACTGACTATAATTGAAGAGAAAATAACAGAATACAATAAGAGTTGGAAGGGACTTTAGAGGTCTTCTAGTCTAACCTCTTGCTCAAGCAGGAGACTCTATACCATTTCAGACAAATGGTTGTTCCATCTCTTCTTAAAAACCTCCAGTATTGGAGCACCCACAACTTCTGGAGGAAATTGCTCCACTGATTAATTGTTCTGTCAGGAAATTTCTTCTAAGTTCTAGGTTGGTTCTCTCCTTGATTCATTTCCATCCATTGTTTTTTTCTCCTGCCTTCAGGTGCTTTAAAGAATAGCTTGACTCCCTCTTCTTTGTGGCAGCCTCTTAGATATTGATACATTGCTATCATGTCACCATTAGTCCT
Source organism: Protobothrops mucrosquamatus (assembly GCF_001527695.2). Lineage (NCBI taxonomy): Eukaryota > Metazoa > Chordata > Lepidosauria > Squamata > Viperidae > Protobothrops > Protobothrops mucrosquamatus. The sequence continues at coordinate 994,183 of NW_015386396.1, forward strand.
TCCTTCAGATCAGTTATGTCTATCCATTATTTAGTCTTAATGGACAAGTTCTCTCTCTTCTACCTCTATTCTCAATAGAAAATATTGTTCCAGATTTAGATATGCAAAGAGCTTCCTTTTAAATTAGCAGTCCTTTGCGTCATCTCATTTGAGCAATACAGTCTGAGGAGATGCCTTGGTTCAAGAAAGTAAGGTTTTGTGAGTGAAGCCCTCTGAGACTGCACTGAATCTGCAGAAATAGATAATCAATCAATTTTTATTATGATCCCAAACCAGCATTCTGAATCTTCAGTAATAGACACTAGTAGGTCTCTCAACAATCAGAGCCCACTTTTTGACTTCTGATGCCCAGCCAGTCTTCATGAGTTGACCTGAATAGGTCAACTCATGAAGAAAGTAAACACAAATAAGATTTATATAATCACTCAAAAGAAAGTAAACACAAATAAGATTTATATCAGGAAAGAGTCACATACATCCTTCCCAAAAACTGAAGTCACAGCATAGAAATGTGATATTAAAAGGACCAAAAATGAATGTGATATGTTATTTTAAATACATGCTAGTAAGAAGAATGATATGCATTGATTAATTGATACTGCTTATGATTATTGTTTATTATATTTACTACAGTTATCTATCACTATGTTAACTATTATTAGCTGAATATATGTACCCAGACAATAGTCTGTTTGCTAAATATTGAAAATGTTATTGGGGGATAACCCCAATGCTGATCCCAACCTTGTCCTAATCCCAATCCTGATCCCGACCCCACCCTAAACCTTAATCACTATCCTGATCCTATTTTATCCCTAACCCTATAAAACTTAATAAAATCTTTTTTAAAAAAAGGACCAAATTCTGATACAAAGAATTCAGTTTTTTCTCAATGATTGAGAATAATAAGGGTACAAATAGGAGTGGTTTCCCTCTGTGAGGCTTCCATCTCCATATCAAACTCCACAAATTGCTCAAACATATGGGGAGTCCCCGGCAGATCCAGTAGGATAATAAATAATATATTTTCGTTTGTATTCCTTCTGGTGATGTCATTGCTTCACCAGACGGCTTCCTGCAGCCCCAGCCCCAGCCCCAGAAAAGTTGCCCATCATTGTATAAATAGTAATCAATATCTCAGAATACCTGTATATAGTCAGAGACCTCTGTGGTTGTTTTTTCCCCCCCTTATAAATGTGACAGTATAGCATTGTGAAGGTCTTGGAGTATTTCTTACAAGGTTTGGCTGGAGTTTCCAAACATGGATTTTACACAATCATACCGTAGATCAGGTTCTGAGCCCTGCATGCTCAAAACAAGAGAAAATCTGCTTCTTAGAAAGATTTAGATTTTTTTTTCAATAGAAAAACCACAATCAGACACAAGGGCTTGCAAAGTTCCACACAGATTTGGAAACATCTCTCAACTTTAAAGCAACTCTGGAAATATCAAACAAGATCAGGCATCAATTGGACATTTCCAGGTTTTTGTGGCTTTGGCTAGGCCGAGAGTAGAAAGAATTATGTTTTTTTAAACTTTTTTTTTGCTTCTGTTTGGGTTTTTGAGTGTGTGTAACACACATACACACACACAAAGTCCTCTTTGGAACTTTGTTTGGCTGAAGATTTCTTTTGAGTTAACAGTTACTGGAGTCTGAGCATCTTCCAATATCTGTTGTTATTGCTTCTCTTCAGCTTTCTCTTCCTGTAAAAGAGAATCTCACATGAAACGGAGTACTTGGCAAACTCTATAGCTCTGAAAGGTCTTTAGTGATGTACTACTCTGCCTCATAATATTGGCTGTTTTTACATTTCCATCCCTCTCCACCTACTAAATTCACCAAATATCAAATAGCCAAGAATTGCCTGAAAGTTACATAAAGCAGAGTGAAGAGCAATTTATATCTCTGTGTCTCTTTGTGATCTATTGGGGAAGGCCTCAAGGTTTTCTGAGTTCCTCTTGTTTAAAGCCAATATTGTTCACCACATCACAAAAAAGATGTTGAGAGTTTGGAAAAAAAATTCAGAGAAGAGCAACTAAGATGATCAAAGGCCCAGAAACTAAAACATACGAAGAATGGCTGCAGGACTTGGGTCTGGCTACTCTAAAGAAAAGAAGAAATAAGGGACACATGAATGCAGCATTCCAGTACTTGAGGGGCTTCCACAAAGAAGAGGGGGTTACGTTATTCTCCAAAGCACCAGAGGGCAGGACAAGAAACAATGGTTGGAAACTAATCAAAGAGAGAAGCAACCTAGAATTAAGGAGAAACTTCCTGACAGTGAGGACAATTAACCAGTGGAACAGCTTGCCTTCAGAAATCGTGGGCGCTCCATCACTGGAGATTTTTAAGAAGAGGCTAGACAATCACTTGTCTGAGATGGTATAGGTTCTCCTGCTTGAGTGGGGGGCTGGACTAGAAGACCTCCAAGGTCCCTTCCAGATTCTATTCTATTCTATTCTATTCTATTCTATTCTATTCTATTCTATTCTATTCTATTGATAACTGATGGGGAAATGAAGTTTTAATCATACACCAGAGATTCAGAGCTCAAGTATTAGCCAGCTACTTCTAACCAAGTACATGTATCTTATAGCCTTCTCCATCCCTTGACCCAACTGTACTGTATATGTCTGCCAGTTTTTCTGTTTCATTATTTTCCTTTTCACTCCTAGACTCTTTCCTATGACCTCAGTCTTTATCCCTCCTTTCTCAAATCTTTTCAAAACAGCTTGGTTGGATTTTGGAGGGCCTCTGAAATTGGATATTTTTTTAAAAAAATATTTTATTAATTTTTTACAATAACAATTTCCAGTGCCTGGTGTACAGCGTGTTGTCTTGGTTTATATATTTGGAAAAAAAGCAATAATAATTAATTAACAGTCAATAATGATTGGTTTTGATAATTCCATAATTTGATCCTTCCTTCTCCCAATTGTATTCTCCTTCAACCTTAAACAAATATAATTCTTAATATTTTCAATATATAAATGATTAAATATAGACATTTTTTCATATTTGTACAGATAATGATAACATCTATGTATAACATTTTTTTAATCAGCTTATATTATTCTTATAAAAATCATGTCATTAGTTTACCATGCATCCTATCTTTGTGATTTTTGTTTAAGCTTAATTTCCCCCTTATATTCAATCCATTCTTATCAGTCATGATTTTCTCAATGCTAGTCATCTAAATATCCAAATTTTTCCATTTAAGTACATCATCCCAATAATTTCATATTTCATGCATCATAAAAATACTGTACTTCTTATCTATTTTATAGCATCTGCGTATAACATCCTTTCTGATCACCTTATATTTCACTTACATTTATAAAAGTTACATCATCTCAATATTTTTACATTTCATACATTGCAAACATACTATACTACTTAAATCTCTTATCCTTCTTGTTATAGAGCCCCTTTATGTTCAAAGTTCTCTATTCTTTTAACCATATTCAAACAAGTGTTTGCTCATGTAATATTCCATCTGGTAGGGTGAATCAAAACTCTTGAATCTGTCTCTAGCCTTCTTCTTTTGCTGAGTAGCTTTCCAAGTTAATATATTCCACTTACCTGGCTGTTCCTGTGTTTTTGTAAGTACTGTTGGGAATAAAGAAGATAAAATAGATAAAATGTATACTTTCTGTCTCCCAAACTCTGATGATTCTCCTGGGATTTCTATAATCCATTCCATTTTTGTTGTTATATCAAAGGCTTGTAAAAATTTTCCTGTCTGTATTAAATTGTAGTTCTTTTCATTTGTAGCTTCATTGATTTGATCATGTTCTTCTAATTTGTGTTCTGTTATCTGATTTGTTTGTTCATTCGCCGTCATTTTTTGGGTGTTTTTTGATTGTAGATTTAGGTTAAAGATGTGTTTATTTATGTTGTCAAAGTTGCTTTTGATTTCTTTGTGGTTTATATCTATTGTTATTTGTATCTGTGGTACCATTGCATACATTTCCTCTTGGAAACTATTTGTCTTGCCTTGAACTATTGCTTCTGGAGGTCTTCGATGTTCCAGGGTAAATCCTTCAGGAGTAAATATTGAATGTTGTGTCATGTCATTTTTTGATAGGTGTACAATATAATAATAATAATAGTAGTAAAGTTGGAAGGGACCTTGAAGGTCATCTAGTCCAACCCCCTGCTCAGGCAGGAAACCCTATACCATTTCGGACAAATGGCTGTCCAGTCTCTTCTTAAAAACTTCCAGTGTTGGAGCATTCACCGCTTCTGGAGGCAGGTTGTTCCACTGGTTAATTGTTCTCACTGTCAGGAAGTT
>NW_015386396.1:998765-1012150 GCF_001527695.2 Protobothrops mucrosquamatus
GCAAATTTGATGAGTTCCCCATCTATCCCCTCATCCAAATCGTTGATGAAGATGTTGAAGAGCACTGGGCCCAGAACAGAGCCTTGGGGCACCCCACTACACACTTCCCTCCATGTAGATGTGGTTCCATTGAGGACCACTCGCTGAGTACGGCCGGTCAGCCAGCTACGGATCCATCTGGTGGTGATGCTGTCTACCCATGTTGTCTATCCATGTTGTCTCCACCCTTCAACAGTTTTTTTTATTCAGGGGTCAATTATCAATCAGTCAAAGTTGCAATTCAGTATGTTTAGCCACCTTAAGTCCTTCCTATAAATTCTCCTCTAAAAGATTAGCCAAGAACTGAAGTTTTTCTTATTCTATAAACAATTCTTAGATTTAGACAACAGTCCAGGTATTTTTCTTTCAAACACTTTTTAATCTTATGGCTGGCCCAGCTCTTTCTTTGTTCCCAGCTGTTTCTTGAAGTTTATTTAAAGTTCAAGGGAACAGATTATTCTTGGTTTCTGGGCATCCTGCCAATTACTGAGTCATTATTGTTAGTGTTCTGTGCTCTGATTCTCCACTAGGTGTCAGTAGTTGTTTATTTTCCAGTTTTTTCAGACAAAAAGTTATTATTGTTATATATTTTTTATAATTTCATCAAAACCCTTTAAGGTATAGTGTTAATAGTTTTTTTTTAGTTTCTAGATTTGTCCAGACTGTAGTATTTTAAATTTAATTTCAATATATTTCTTTCCCCCGTAGTATTAATTCGCCACTTCTGTCTATGAGGGAGTGGGGATGTAGTCCCCTCCCTTCACTTTTGGAGGTTTTCTTGCTTTGGGGGTTTTCCCCAAGGATTCAGTTAAAAGATAGAAGAGAGAAGATCAATACTCTCACTAGTTTCAATACCAATGTTCTGGTTTGTGCTCTTGAACTTTGGCCGCAAGTAGCTTGGACTAGATGCTGATGTACAGCTAGCCTTTCTCCTGTCGGGTTGGAGGGCTTCCTCCAGATCAAACGAAATGACCACCATCATTTCATGATCAACGGAGTGCCCCTCCTTTATGGTCACCTCTTCGGGGCAACTTCAGACCCATTTAGGGTACCCCTGGCAGGCCAAAACTGGCCGTGGGGAGCAGAGCTCCACTATCCCGTGGCTGTATGCTACGGTGCAAAACCGGAAGTCTCTGAACTTGGATGTTTCATTACCCAGCTAGGAGACATCATCAGTGTGAGAGTGGAGGTTGCTGGTTCTTTGTACCTAGTAGCTTGTCCTGACAATTGGTGGAGGGATGGGGGTGGCATCCTCCTTGATGGATCTTTGATTAGGTTATTGGTTATCTGGAGCGGTTTTCTGCTTAACAGGATGTTGAGGCTTATTGTCAATCTCAAATAGGCTTGCTCAAGTAAAGGATCAATATTTCTTGAGACAGCAATCATCATCAGTTGAGGGAAGGATGGAAGATTTCCTAAATCTGTAGTAGAGCAAGCAATCAACCCAGACCTGTGAACTGATTTGAAGCCCCTTGCATTTAATTTTATTTTGCAATTGATCTGATACCTCTTTCCAATTGATCTGTGAAGTTTACAAAAATATGAAGCAATTCACTGTCAATTTAAAAAAAAATCAGGACAAACAATATTGGATCCCTCTCCACCTCCAGTGTAATAAGGCCTTAACTCCCTGTTTTGCTTCACAATGTAGGCCTTATCCCATAAAATACACAACTGATTGTTATCATGAAATATATCTTAAAGCTCTGCAGAAGGTCTGAGAGCATTGATGGACTGTCCTAGATAAAAGTCTTGGGACAAAGCCCAAGTAAGACTTCATCTGTTAAGCCAAACAACTAGCAGACTGCCTTTATGATGATTTAGATTTCTATCTTAGCATTTTAGAGACCTGCCGTAAGCACTAACTGTAAGAATAGGTAAGTCCTCAACTTGAGATTGTAAGTTCAGATAAATTCTCGACTTGCAACCACAACTGAGCTCCCAATTTTTGTTGTTAAGCAAGACAGTTATTAAATGAGTTTTGCCCCATTTTATGACTTTTCTTTCCATAGTTGTTAAGTGAATCACTGCAGTTGTTGTTACTAATACAGTTGTTAAGTCAGTCTGGCTTCCCCATTGAGTTTGTTTATCAGAAGATCACAAAAGTGGATCACATGACCCCAGGACACTGCAACTGCTATAAATATGAGCCAGTTGCCAAGTGTCCAAATTTTGATCACAGGGCCATGGGGAAGCTGCAACAGTTGTACGTGTGAAAAACAGTCATAAGACACTTTTTTCAGTGCTTTTGTAACTTTGAACAGTCACTAAATGAATGGTTGTAAGGTGAAGACGACCTGTATCTCTGGCTGCCACACAATCTTTAAGTGAAAATACACAATGCCTACTGCATTTAAGTGCTCAGCTGGGTTGTGTAGTGGGAAATGAAGCTTGAGTTTCCGCTCTGATAGTCAGTGATTGCGGTATAAAATACGTTTTCAAAAGCCTTTTAGATGCAACCCTCTAATTATCAGGGTTGATAGAATTCTCCCCCATCTCCACAATATTTGATCTAAGGACACATAAACTGCCTCTTGGATCTAACAAGGGACGATGTAGAACAATATCCTGGTGAGCCAGATAGCCTTGGCAAGCTGGAAGAAGAATATTGTGGAGCCAACAATGGATAATCAGATGAATATCATGGAACAACTATGAGCCAAGCAATCAGCGTGGGTGAAAGAAATCCAAAAGGATCTTTTTTTTTAAAAAAAAAAGAAAACCCTGCTGTTTTAAATGATTTTTTCTAAAGTAGTTCAATTGAAAGGAACCTCTGGTCAGATGCTTGAACATATGGAAAAGCAATCAATCAATCAATCAATCAATCAATCAGAATAGAGCTGGAAGGGACCTTGGAGGTCTTCTAGTCCAACCCTCTGTTTAAGCAGGAGAGACTATACCATTTCAGATAGATGGCTGTCCAGTCTTTTCTTAAAAACCTCCAACAATGAAGCACACAAAGCTTCTGAAGCTGTTCCACTGGTTAATTGTCCTCACTGATAGGAAATTTCTCCTTAATTCCAGGTTGCTTCTCTCCTTGATTAGTTTCCATCCATTGTTTCTTGTCCTGCCCTCTGGTGCTGGACAAGTCTGCATGATCAGGAAAATGCGAGGCAGACAGTAAGATCGCATCAACGGCTCCACTCTCTTCCTCCATCTTGCTCCCTGAATTAAAGGATGAGTATCTGCAGGGAAAGGCTGCTTTTTGAGGTAGTCTTGTATTACAGTGATGCTTCCCACAGGATGGAACTTCCTACTGCAAAAATTACTCCTCTGATATGTGGAGCAGACAGAGCTGATCAAGAGGAATGGAGCAGGAGGTTTGGCTGATAGGCGGCAATCCGGCCTTCCTTCACTCAGTTCTCATAGTTTGGAGAGTAGACACCAAACAGAGTTGGTATTAGCGACTTACCTGCTTATGGACTCGAAGCAAGTATGAACAAAAGCGAAACTGGGAGTAATACAGGTAGTCCTCGACTTACAACCACAACTGAGCCCCACATTTCTGTTGCTAAGCAAGGCAGTTGTTAGTCAGTTGTGTCCCATTTTACACCCTTTTGCCTCAGTTGTTAAGAGAATCACTGCAGTTGTTAAAGTGAATCATGGGTTCGTTAAGTGAATCTGGCTTCCCCCTTTGACTGTGCTTGACAGAAGCTGGCTGGGAAGGTTCCAAATGGTGATCACATGACCCTGGCACAGTGCAACTGTCAAAGTACATGCCAGTTGCCAAGCAACTAAATTTTCCTCGTGTGATTGTGAGGAATGCTGCAACGGTCATAAGTATGAGAATCGGTCCTAAGTTACTTTTTTGAGTGCTGTTGTAATTTTGAACAGTCAAAAAATGAATGATTGTAAGTCAAGGACTATCTGTATTATGTAACCACTTTGATTTTTTGCCTTCAATGGATGAGCCTCTTTCTTTTGTATTGGGGGGGGGCTTTAAGGAGCAACATGGGAAGCCATGCAGATGCTTAAGGCACTTATTTTACCCTGAAAGTGCCTTGAAAATGGACCCTGTCTCCTTCACTTTCAGATTATGAGCCTCAACCTGCCACCAAAGTATGTGGGACCATCCAATTGACAAACATTGTGCACCCCTGATTCACAAAATCACTGTCTATTACAGGAAGGGAAGGTTTGTTCCTCTTCTGGTCATCTTAGAGGACTAGAAGACCTCCAAGGTTCCTTCTGATTCTGCTATTCTGTTATCTTCCATTCTTTTTTGAGTTTTCCCCCCTCTCCTCAGTCCCAATGGATGGTCTTTATCTGGGAGGGAGATAAAAGCTATTCTCTTTCCCTGATTTTGTGTTCCTAGAGCATCATGGGAGAATTCTGCTTCTATGACAGAAGGCAAGATGCATTTAGAAGTCTCGTCTGATGAGACATGTTTCAAAGTGTGGTTTGTTTTTTTTCCATAGCTGTAAGTAATAAAGCAAATCTGTTCGAATCAACTCTGCTACAATGCCAGAAGCAATAAAATCTGAATATCTTGATGCCTGTACTTTATTTCACATTAGATTATTTTTAAAAACCTAATGAATCGTTTTATGGCAAAAGAAAACCTGATTAGAGAATGAGGTTAAGCCACGGGCCTAAAACAGCACAAATCCAAATACTTATATTCTTTGAAAAACTTCATAGAAAAGAGGAGAAACGTATGACTTTCCTGGAAATCATTTTCCATTGTTGAACTATTAAAATTTATGCTTGCCCAAGGTTTAACCCAATTCTTCTATTTTATATTAATATTTTTAAAAATCTGGTACAGTTTTTCAGCCTGATGCCCTCCAGATGTGTTGATTTAGAAGTCAACTTTGGGGAGTCTAAAAATAGTAGACATAGGCTACTACTTAGTTAAGGAATGAGTGAGTTGAGACCAAGTGAATTAGATAGACAGATGATAGATAGATAGATAGATAGATAGATAGATTAGATAGAGATAGATAGATGATAGATAAATGATAGATAGATAGAGACAGACAGACAGACAGATAGTAAGAGATAGATAGATAGATAGATAGATAGATAGATAGATAGATAGATAGATAGATGATAGATAGATAGATAGATAGATAGATAGATGGAAGATGGTATGCCTGAAATCAGAGGGTTGATAATGTGTTCTATGCTATGAAGTGATGTTCTCTTCTGTTCCCATTAATGAGAAAAACTGTTGTCTCATAAAACTGAGATAGTCAAAGTTTGTCAAAGTTAGTCAAACATTGAAGAAAAAGGACAACATGCTGTCTTGCTAACAATCTTCATCTTTTCTTCTGAGAATGCACATAGTGTGTCATCTGCCACCCAACAATGTTTCTTAGTCTCCAGAAACTAACGTGCCCACAGCCAAATCTCAATTTTACCTCTTTCACCAACTCTTTTCTCAATTTGCAGCATAAGATAAGGCAAGGGTGTACCAATTTGATCTCAACTTACCAAGAAGGTTGAAGACCACATTTGACCTTTGAGTGACTTGCTGGAGGCTGCACTCTAAAATAAGCTGGAGCAGGTTAAAATCTAAATAAGTGTGTGATATAAAGATGTGTGAAATGTAATAAGTCATAGATCATAAATTGATTTATGATTAATGATCTCTGACATCACTTTGTTTTTTGTTTGTACACTGAGAGCTTATGCACCGGAGACAAATTCCTTGTGTATCTGATTACAGTTGGCTAATAAAGAATTCTATTCTATTCTATTCTGTTCTATTCTGTTCTGTTCTGTTCTGTTCTGTTTTGCTGACATTGAAGATGGATTAAAATTCAATTACAGATAATTAATTAGATGATTGCATACTACTGGTAGGGAATTCTCGAAGTTGAAATCCACAGTTACTGTATGGAGGGCACCCAAGCTAAGAAAGGCTGTTTTGGATAGTACCTGTCCTACTTTTATAGTTGTAGTCATTTCCCCCCATATTTAATTTATGCTGCAAACCTCAATACAACCTCTCTTTCTTTGATCAAAGTATAGATGGAAGAGTTGAATGTCAGATTAGTTTTTCCATCAGAGATGCACTAGATAGAGCATGACTGTGTACATTTTTTTTTCCTTTTGAACAACAAGAAGAATCAGAAATTGTCCATTAGTAAATCTAAAGGTTGCGTGAAAAATAGCAGCATTCTTGACTCTTTAAAATCTCTGCCAATTTCTTCAGGTCAAAAACTTTGGCAAAGTCATAAAGTTCAATAAGAATTTATGCTCTCTTAGGAATGCCCACAGAGTAGTAAAATATATTTCTATCAAAGAAAATTCATTTTGCTTTTTCGGTAATTTTATTCACAAGCTGACCAAAGAAGAGATATCTAAGGGAAAGGAGCAATATTCTTTGCATTTTAATATGAATTTAAAATTTGTATTTTCCATTTGTACATCCCAGATTTATGTGTGAAATAGGACACTCCCATCTCTATATTTCCAGATGTTATGATGTAATATAAATGCAAATATTCAAGGAGCAGGTGGTCAGATAAAAGAGAAAAAAAGAATGCAAAACGTCATGCAGCCATTCTAAAATGGGACAATACAAATGCAAGAAAATGAGTTATTGAGTGAAATTAAGCTTTCTATTTTATATGGAAGAGTGATGCCTATGAATTGTGGCTATATGAGCTGTCAGTGAGTTGAACAAGCTGCCACATGAAGTGACATGTTCACCTTTTAATAAAAGAGAATATCTGTAGCTCAGGGTTGAATTGTGAGGTCCTTGCTGCTTTCTGAGCTTGATTGTTTGCTGGCAGATGTTTCATTACCTAACTAGGTAACATACTCAGTACTAGTCATTGTGGGGTTTACTCCCTGTTTACAGCAGCTTACCCTGCCAATGTTGGTGAGGGTGTGATTTTCTCCTTGGTAGTTCCTTGATTAGACTATTGTTTTCTCATTGATTGAATTGTTTGTCTGGTGTTAATCCCTGACTATCTAGTCATTGGCTCTTTTTTGCTTCCTTCTTAACATTTTTATTCTCTTTTAAATGGTGTGTAAATGTGGTTTATCTCTATGTGTCTATTGATAGCTATCAGCCCTTTTGTGCAAATCAGACAAGAACCAGGACTAGACTAAATCTACTTTATTGTAAGACTACTTTAACAGAATCTTGCAAGTCTGAAGGTACAAACTTCCCATGGCTACTTTTAACTGTTTGATCAGTTGGGGTGGGCCTTTCCTAAGTTTCTTTCTCTGTTAAGTGACTATGGGCTCCTCCCTATCTTGTCTGATCATTCCCTAGGCAGTATTTCTCCCCCTCATTCTTCAAGGTCATCAACACATTCCATTACGATGGCTGATTTGTCTGAATGAGAAGCTTCCAGGAAATCCTTAGTATTTTGCATATGGCTTGGTCTAGGATGCTCACAGTTTCCCAGTTAAATCTGTCCATGTGTTGTGAGATTTAAGAAGTTTTAATTGTGTCCTCAGATTGCCAATTGGAGTTCATGGATGCAGTCTTCTAGTCTTCTGCCTGTCGTACATTGTGGCTGCTACAGTTGTTACATTGTATGTTGTAGATCAGGGGTTGGCAACCTTTCTGGGTTGGCGGCCCGGTGGGAAAAGGAGGGACAGGCACCTTTATGTGTGCATGCACACACACTCAAATGAGGCTGCGTGTGCGTATGCACAAATGGGGCCATAAGCATACGTGCTCCGCAAATGGGGCTGCTAGCACCGCGCGAGGCTCGCAGCTCGGCTAGCGCCTGCGCAAAAGCAGGGGTGAGTGTGTGCACATGTATGTGTGTACTGACTAGCCACTTACGCGGCCCGGTGGCCAAGGGCCACAGCCCGGTAGCGGGCTGCGGCCCATAGGTTGGTGACCTCGGTTGTAGACGATGCCTGGATTTTCATCTTCTTAAGCTACTGGGTCTTTTGGTTTTGTCTTGGAGGGCTCACTCCTAGCTCAGACACTTGGCTCCACAGAGCACCACTGGGGAACCAACCATCTTGGGAGCTCCTTCACCCAGTTCTACTCTTAGACAATGAATGATTCATTCTACTTGGCTCAAGCATCACTGGCAAAAGGGAGCATCACTGGCAAAAGGCTGCCTGCCAATGTTTTTGAGAAGGCTTGGCCATGGGGGTGACAAATATTTTTGGAATCAACTATCAGGGTATTTAAACCCGATTCCCCAAATCTGGTCTCATTTGTGTTTCTTCCCACCCTGCATCAGATAAGGGAGAGCAAAGTTTCTCAGGAGGCTGAATTTGAACCAAACCAAATCCTGTTCTTGAAACAAAATAAGGCCACACAACTGAACATTCTCATGAGAATATCATGCAGTTTTAGTCAGCAGAAACTGTTATCTGAATGGCCATGGAAATTGTTGAAACCTGGTTTAGTTTCACAATAGTTCAAATGATTCATTAAGAAGTACTGTTTCTGATTATATGAGAAGTTTGGTTAACCTTTTTAAGGATATAATTTCATCTTTAAAATAAATTATTTGATTGAACTGTGAGCTATGTGTGATTTTTGGTTGCTCAATTTTCATGAGTGTCTTCATCTGGGCCAACATCGTCTCTAGTGTTGAGTACAATTTGGTTGAAAGCAAATTCAAACCAACTGGAAGGATAGCATGCACAGATTTTGTTTTGTTCTATTCCAGAAACTGGACCCTACTTTTCCAAAACTTTTTTTTGCTTTGTTTTAATCATCTAACTTTCCATAAAAGGGTCAATTCAGAAAGTTCTGGCCCTGCTTTACTCATGAAGTAGTACACACTTGCTCCAAATTTATCTTACCCTTACAAAATCTTTTAAGTATGCCAAAATGGTACAGTTTACTTGTGGATATTTTTCTTGGAAGTGGACAGTACATTTTTGTCCTTCATTTTAATATGCTATCCTTTCATGGATGCTAAGGAAGACAGTGGTTAGTTTTGACACATGAACATCCCTTAAAAACAGGAAGACTATATAGTAGATGAAAGAATATTATAATATAAGTTGATCTTGTATTATTTCAAGTGGGATTATAGACAGGAAGACCAACTTAAGTAACAAACCAATGGTTACTTTGTGTATGCTTATTTATCATATATGTCAGGTGCAAGAAACCAGGAGCCAGGAAAGAGTTCACAAGTACTGAGGTTTATTTTATGCTACCTCTACACAAGAATTTGATCTACTAACAGTCAAGGCAAACTGGTGTTATATAAGAGTCAATGGACTTCAAGGAGGGCTGGACTTAGGTCCCTTGTGGAAGTATAGTGACTCCAAACTGATGGCATGTTTGACCTTACCTTTGGGCTCAGCCTAGTCATTTCCTACAATATTTTCTCAACACAAATGTGCTCATCAGGATATAATTCATATTAAAATCTGACCTGTATTTTGCCAAACAGAAAGCTGTCTCCTTTCTATTATACTTCTGGCACACACAAATGATTTTTTTTTCAAAGCTTCAACAAAGTCCCAGGGGCTGCCATCAAGTCTATGAGACCTCTGACTACAGGCAATCTGCTCATAGGTGGCAAGTGTAATCAGGTCTTCAATCCATTGACTGAATGGAGATACGCATTTATCTCTCCAATGTTGCACTATCAATCTTTTTGTTTGGACTAGCGCAGGGGTAGGCAACCTTGGCTCTTTTATGACTCATGGCTGGCTCAGGAATTCTGGGAGTTGAAGTCCACGAGTCATAAAAGAGCCAAGGTTGCCTACCCCTGGACTAGCGTAATGAAATATGGAAATCATTTTTGCAAAATACAGAAGGTTAAAAAAGACCTTTAGTTATATAAATGTATTAGAAATTAATACACACACACACAAATACTTGAATAATATTTGCAGACATATAGAGATTTGTATATTTTAATTGCTATAATGATATACTTCTCTTTTTTCAATTGTATTTTTCACTTTTTTGAAACACCTTCAATGCATAATGATGTATGTACAGATAGTGCTTGTCTTACAAACATAATGAAGCCCGGAATTTCTCCTGTAAGTCATGATGCTTCTAAGTTGAGGCACCCACGAGACCCAATTTTATAACTTTTATAACTTTTTTTTGCAAAGGTTATTAATTGATTGCTGTGGTCGTTAAACAAATAAATATATCCCTCTGGGTATATTTTGTGGAAAATGGCTGAAAATGCCAGAAACCACTAAACCACCAAAAACCATAATAACTTGTGGTCACGTGACTATGCAACACTGTGACTGGTGCCAAGCACCAAAAATGTGGTCATGTGAACCCAAGTGTAGGTAACAGATATTGGAGCTCTAGAACTAGGTTGTAAGTAACTTTGGGGGGGGGGGTCTATTGTAATTTCAAATAATATTAAGCAATTGGTCACTAAACAAGGATTATTTGCTTAATTCTATAAAGTATATTGATTGATGACTGTTGGAAATATGAAAAATCGTCAAGCATTTGGGAGGAAATGCAAAAATGTGCAATAATTTTGTATTCTTTTAGCTGGCCTAATATAGCTACTTGTCCGATGTGAAAGACCAGATCCACACATGAATGTTCAATGAAACCAATTTATCGCTAAAGGCCTATGAACAGGAATCTTCTCAATTAACTATCAGCACTTGGTTAGAGTTAAATAAGGGACAATGGCACTCAAGGGGGGTTGGAGTTAGTTTGCTTGTGATAACTTAGGGATTCTAGGCAGATCCCTCATTTAACCCTCAGGTTCTGCCATTCCTTCTCCCATACTAATCAGCTATGGATTTTGTTTGCCCCCCTTTCTCTATGGCTAGAGATTGGCCATAGAGAAGTTTTTGTGATTGGCAACTGAAGTGATTGGCAACTGAAGTTTTCCGGGCAAGATTTTTCAGATTTTGCCCTTGATTCCTATTTCCTAGGCTGAAACAGAGGGACTGACCCAAAGTCACTCTGCTGGTGGTTACTGTTGCATAATAGGACTCTCTAATTTAATCTATCATTAATTTTCACTTTGGTGCCAATTTTTTTATGTCTGGGGGAGAGCCTTCCAGGACCAATATGTTGGATCTCACCCTTTAAAAGCAAAGAGACTTGCACACTGTGCTTTATCTAACAAAATGAAATGCAGTGGTGAGAAAAGCAAGGTTCTACATTTAGGCAAGAAAAAAACAAATGCACAGGTATACAACAGATGGTACCTGGCTTAATAGTAGTAACTGTGAGAGGGATCTCGGAGTCCTAGTGGACGATCACTTAAATATGAGCTAGCAATGTGCTGCAGCTGCTAAAAAAGCCAACACAGTCCTAGACTGCATTAACAGAGGAATAGAACCAAGATTACGTGAAGTGTTAGTATCACTTTATAATGCCTTGGTAAGACCACACTTGGAATATTGCAGCCAGTTTTGGCTGCCACAATATAAAAAAGGTGTTGAGACTATAGAAAGAGTTCAGAGAAGAGCAACAAAGATGATTAGGGGACTGGAGGCTAAAACTTATGAAGAACGGTTGCAAGAACTGTGTATGTCTAGTTTAATGAAAAGAGTCACATGCTAGCAGTGTTCAAATATCTAAGGGGCTGCCACAAAGAAGAGGGGGTCAACCTATTCTCCAAAGCACCTGAAGGCTGAACAAAAAGCAATGGATGGAAACGAATAAAGGAGAGAACCAATCTAGAACTTAGGAGAAATTTCCTGACAGAACAATTAATCAGTGGAACAACTTGCTTCAAGAAGTTGTGGGTGCTCCAATACTAGATGTTTTTAAGAAGAGATTGGACAACCATCTGCCTGAAATGGTATAGAGTCTCCTGCTTGACCAGGGGGTTGGACTAGAACACCTCCAAGGTCCTTTCCAACTCTGTTATTCTGTTATTGTTGTTGTTTTTTCCTTTCTTCCCAGAAGGCCATGATAGCAGATGAAGTATTATTACTCAGCTTTGGTAATCTTGAATAGGACAGATGGGGTTATTAAATTAAAGTTCTAATAGTTTGTTGTAAATCTATTCCAAATCAGACAGGGCTGGTCTAAATCATTTTAATACATGATAATAATAATTCAGAAGCATTTCAATATTGACTTTACTTTCAGTAATAGCACGTCCAATATATTCTCAGTTAGTCTCTAGGCTTGTGGGTATCATTTCAAATAATATTGAGATGTGTATATTTTGCTCTAGGGCATGGTACACATAAGTGTAAGTTATTTGGTAGGAATTTTGTCTACACCCCGCCCCCCGTCCCAAAAGGAAGAGTCTGCAGGCTATGTAAGAATGTATGGCTGTATGGATGACCAAAACTAGTGGAGACTAACTTTCCATTTATTCCTTCTCGTGGGAGGCACCTGATGCAAATATGAACTGCTAACATTTTACATTAATCAAGATGGCAAATTGATGTTAAACATTATTGAAGCTTTGTTTGAACTCGAGTGGGGAGTTGTCCAAAAGCTTTGTAAACTGAGCCTTGCACAGTACTGTTAGGCTACGTTTTTGGCAACCCCAATGGAAATTGCAAAAGCAGATGTTAATATTTTAAGATGGATGTCTCTGCAGCAGCTACTTCATTCTCTAGGCAATGGGAAAAGTGTGTGGCTTTATGTTGCCTTTAGTTTTTCAGAAAGCTACGGCATTATTGACAAAATCAGGAGGCAATATGCACCCATCTCCTGTAGACATTATCCACTGAAACAGCTCACAGAGGGTCCCTCTCAAGCGGTTATATTACTAAAATAACACGAGCAGGAACTTGCTTAAAGACAGTGGGTACAGTATCTTTAGCATTTGAATAAGAAAATTCAATTTTATTCCCTTCGAATACAAAAAGTCAGTTTTAACACCCACAATGTGGAAATCGGCATTTATCTTCTGTCAATGAAGTTGTTGGGACAAACAACAATAGAAGTCATCTTGTTGGAGATCTTGCTTCTACAGTATTTCCATTCATCTTCCAAAATCACCTGTCTTGTTGCCCTAAAAACTTGTTGCACAACCTGCCCAATACAGGTAGTCCTTGACTTACGACCGGAATGGAGCCCAAGATTTCTGTTGCTAAGTGAAACATTTGTTAGATGAGTTTTGACCCATTTTACGACCTTTCTTGCTACAGTTGTTAAGGGAATCGTCGCAGTTAAGTTAGTAACACAGTTGTTAAATGAGTCTGGTTTATCCATTGACTTTGCTTGTCACAAGGTCACAAAAGGAGATCCCATGACCCCAGGACACCACAACCGTCATAAATATGAGCGAATTGCCAAGTGTCTGAATTTTGATCATGTGATCATGTGCCATAAGTCACTTTTTCCAATGCTGTTGTAACCTTGAACTATCACTAAATGAACTGTTGTAAATTGAGGACTATCTATATTTCATATACACTTATAATCCACTTAGCTTATGATATGTACTTGGACAAATGTATCTTGTTACTTTATTCTTTTGACTCTAGATTTTTTT
>NW_015386396.1:1012250-1019431 GCF_001527695.2 Protobothrops mucrosquamatus
GAGAGAGAGAGAGAGAGAGAGAGAGAGAGAGAGAGAGAGAGAGAGAGAGAGAGAGAGAGAGAGAGACTGCCCAAAGTCACCCAGCCAACTTTTATGCCTTATTCACTTTTCTTATAGAAAATGAAATGCCCTGGTTCAATATATACATTTGGGCATGCCCTCACCCTCTAACTATGATTGCGAAGCATGTGCAAAGCTTTACATAAAACTAATGTCTAGATTGCGCCAAAGTTTCAAGAAGTGGCCCAAATGAGAAAATCTTAGTGTAAATATGAACTCCCCATTCTTCTGTATATGTATGTTTGATAACCATGGCTGTTTGCTGCATTGTGCCTTCCAAATCTGGCATATATAATTTCTGATCCAGTGTGTGGCCTGGTTAAAAAGGAACAACTCACCTGTTTCATCACCACTACCACAACAAGAGCAACAACAATTCACCTAGAGTCTATTGGTGCTATCCATTATCCATTGGGTGGTTGATAAATTTAAATTAATAATAATAACAATAGAATGACTGTGGCAAAAGAAACCGAAGCAAATTGTAATAGGTGTCCTGGGTATAATCCCCAAACAACTGGAGCATCACTTGAATACCGCCAGTGTCCATCAGTCAGTTGCAAAAAGAAACTTGGAGCAGCGTTCATCCTGGGGTGATACCTTTAACACCATCAAACAGCAACATCTGCCTATCTCTTTGGGAAGGACACAATAGGTGGAAAAAATGCCAAATCTAGTTTAAACATCTGGCAGACTGTGTGATGAACCATAACAACAACAACAACAACAATAATAAATTATACACATGTTCCACCCATCTTTCAGTGATCCTCTCTTATAACTTAATGCTTAAGTTGCTTATGTCATTTTTTGTGGCACTGATTTCCTTTCTAAAGGTAAATGTGTGCTATCTTTCTCTTGCTCTCTGTCTATAAAACATCTGACACTAAAACACATCTGGAAAATCCATTTTATATTCTATTTCACCAAAGTTGGCTATCTTAATTTAAAATTTCACTGTTATTCCACACTTCTTGCAAGACTCAAGGAGGTCAGAAGCAGAAGTGTTGATGAGGAGAGTTGAATGTTACATTGATTTGTACTGACTAAACACATGCCCAAATTATGACCCAAATGAATGCAAAATGTCCTATATTCTTCCAGTATGGAATGTGAAGCAATTCAGAATTAAGCGGAGTAGTCCAAAATACATCAGATGCAGCATACGAGGTTATTCATGCTGATGAAGTTTTCCCAGATGCTACCAAAAAGCCATGGAAAAGAGCCTACCGGGGTTTCCAATAATCAGCTTACTTCACCAACAAACCACATGGCGGCAGCAAAAGATACATTTCCTCATTTTCAGAAATGAGTTAAAGAGGCAAGAAGAATTATTTTACAGCCTGATTCACACAGAAATTTACTGGCAGAGAAAAAAGAAAATCATTTGGGACTGGCTGGAAGTCAAACACTTGTCCTCCTGTTAAAAATAAGGGGAAATATGGAAAATAGTGACCCAATAGGTCTTCTTACAATCTTCTCCAAGATAGTCAAAGAACAGACACCAGCCTGTGCTCAGAAAAAAAAAATTGGGGGAAGTCAGAGGGCTATACCTGTTGTTTTGTTGTTAGACAATTGGGCATCTGCCCTTTTTGTCCATGTTTTTCTTTTCCAGCATTCATAACCATCCTCCCACTGGCAGAGTCCCGAAATGCAATGAGAAAGAGTGAAGGAAGTCTTGGTGGGAAAGATTCATGAATATCAATGATGACCAAACATAGGTTTATCATTACATTTATGCTTTTTAGGAACTCCAGGGGGGCTATTATCTTCCCCATGATAACCCTCTGACAGACTGGGTTAAGAAAGAGGAGCACTAACCCAAAGTCACTCAATGAGGTCCAGAATCATGGGACTTGAATACAGGTCTCCCCGGTCCAGACCAATTACTATGGGATTATTCTTTCTCAGCTCCATGTGTTTGTAGGCTGGATTTCTACATGTATAATTCTGGACAATTATCTCCCATCTTTTTTCCCAAGAGCTCAAGGTAACTTTCATGGGAATTTTCTTTTTCAGACGAACCCTACAGCAGAACCTCGGTGATATGGTTTGAGCTGAGAAGGAGCATCCAGTGAGTTATTATGGCCGAGGATAGACTCCAAAATCCTAGTCCAGTTTGTTAACCAGTGTACTAGATCTTATAATGTATTCTGATTGGATGTAAAAAGTCAGAGCAAACTCGTCTTCAAGTCAAACCCAACTCTTGATTAGATCATGGACACAGCCAGGCAGTTTTCTTAGAAGCTGTAAGGAAATACTTTGCCATTACTTTCTCTAAGATACTTTTGAACTTCCCAGTCTAGTCTGGGATTTCCTGACGTCTCCCATCAGAGAAGTAACCAAGCAGAATCCTGCTTAGCTTCCAAGCTCAGCCATGACAGTAGTTTCATACAAATCACCTGTTATTTGAATTTGCTCACATTGGGATGCTAGCGAGGGAATCTAAAAATTTCTCTGCACAGGGCTGACTGTGGAAATATGCCCAGTGCTCAGACATAAGTCAGCCGAGGGATTTTTCTTCAACCAAGTTTTATAATATTTGATATGTATCATTGAGCTAAAATCCTTGGAAGAGGAAGTATGAAAAAATAACTATTTCTTTTTTTCTTCAATTTTTTTAAGGCACACAATTTTAGTGGTAAAATCTTGTAAGCACAAACGGAGGTGGGAAAGTGCCTAAAAATTGCTAACTCCTAATATGTGACTCAAGTTAATGTATGAATCTAGACCTCCTCAAAAGGAAAAGCATAGTAACATGGAATAAAGTTATTAATGAAATGAAATGGATTAAAAAATAAGTTAATGGTTATTGTAATCTGGATATTGAACTTTAATTTGTCAAAATATTCCAATATTTTACAAAGAAGTAATAGTTACAGAATTCAGAATAAATACAGCAGTGATATTTAATAAAATTCCTGTTTGAACTAGCTGGGAAGGGAAGGGCCTTTAACATACTCAGTAACAATTATTAATATCATAAATCAAATGCACACTTACATGACTAAAAAATAAGCTTTACTCCATGCCCTGTCTCTACGAAATTCTATGCATTATGATGGTATAAGAGTTCAGGGCTCTGTAATGCATAAACAGCATGCATAGAAACTTAGTTCCAGAGTTTAGAAATCAAATATAACTAAAACAAAAAGAGTAATCTGTGCAGATAATCCAAATTACATCTATTTACTTTCTGATTTCTGCATTTTTACAGATCATCTAGTATCAGGGATTTTTTTAAAAAATGCCTGTTTAATACAGAAAGACACTATTCCCAATGTCTCTTCCTTGGTTATTAAATCCATATATTGCCTGCATTATCCATATTCTGATCGGCATCCCCTTCCCTTTCTGACACTTTGCCAGACACGGTTTATCCAGTTTAAGTTTTTACAGCCTTAAGGATTAGAAGCTCTACTTAAACATTTATCTTTGAAAAATCTTGTTGATATATATTTCCAGAATACCAAATTCTGTAGCTCAAGCCAAGCGCTGTCTTGAAACTACCTAATGCAATGGGTGTAACATAACCTCCCACTGTTCTTGCTATCAGCTGCCCATGCAATCTGATATTCCAACTGGCTATAAAGAAGATGGATAATGTAGGCAGCCACATTTTTTTTAAAATGGAAAGTGAATTCCACTATTTCTTATTATATTGGTACAATCAAGTGTTTGGAAGGCTGTGTTTTAGTTTCTGTTTTTTGAAATGCAAACTTTTTTACCTCTCCCTCTTAGAAACTAGAATGTCCAGTAAGCAATTCAATTCTCTGGCTGTAATCTTGGTTTGGAGGTGTTGAAAAGTGACTCAAGAAAACTGAATTTGGGAGGATGAGGAAGCATGAACCCTCTCTCCAGAACAATCAAAACCAACACGAGCATGGAAAAAAACAATAATTCTGACCTTCTGCTGTTAGTCAACCAGGAAAAACTGTTAGGCACACAAACCTAACCTTCTTTTAAGTTGCAGCATGGAAGATGTATTCATACCTAAAGACAAGAATCTGGTCAACTAAACTTCAACATTAAATTGGCGCCAGATAAGGGTCAGCTGAATTCAGGAGAAGTTGGACTTGGATCGTTTGTGAAAATGTAAGGGCTCTAAGCTAATGACATTTTTAACTCCTTCCCCCAGCTCTGCCTGCTCTTCTCCTAAAAAACCCTGCCTTCATAGTGAAACATTAGTAGAAGGAGAGCGGAAGAAATGGAAGACCCCAGATAGAATTGCTTAGAGAGGGTGCCGAACAGAAGGAGCAGGTTTCCAACTCCTGAGAAGAATCTCTTCTTGCATAATCAATATCTGCAGTTTTGGCTTCCAATGAATATTTAGCCTTACACAAAATGGGGAGAAGTGGTCAACAAAACTATTATGGTACAATTACATTGGCACACACACACACACACACACACACACACACACACACAGATGAGTAAATATTGCAGCACAGAAAGTCTCTGTTAATTAACAAGCAGTAAGCTTCTTTCTCATCAACTCAAATTAAGTGCACTTGTGGTCTGCTTTAAATAGAGAAATATTCAAATGAAGCAAAAGATGCCTGAAAGTATGACACAGGCTCAAACAACAACAACCTCGTAAACCTGAGATTTCTGTGGGCCAGTTTACTGGAAGAATTTTTCTGTTGTTGTGATAGGAGCTTAGTGAGTTTGGCTCCCTCTGAAAGATGGATAATGTAGGCAATGTATGCATTTAATAACCAAGGAAGAGACATTGGGAATAGTGTCTTTTTGAAAGAATATGCACAATGAAATATGCTGAGTAGTTTTTCCATTGTCCACAATAATTCAAACTGGCATGAAGGAATTTGTAAAGCAAACAAAGGCCGTCTGCTCCCAGCAAATTCACAAGGCCTGGTAGGTGGCAAATCAACAAACTTCAGGACAGCAAAACAACACCAATCTCGTCAGCTCGTGTGATTTGACTTATTAGAAATGACGTAACAAAAGAAGTGAAGTTATGGAAAAGAAGACTGGAAAAAAAATGTAATTGATACCCACCTCGCTGCATCGGATTATCTGGATGTGATCTTGCCAACTAAATAATTACCAGCGTCTCTCCAGCAAGAAAACAGAACGAGCTTGTGTAACTTGGTATCCCCAGAGGAAGGATTAAAGCTTAAAACATGGGAAAGGAGAAGTCCGGCTGAAATAGCAGGCTTCAGTCATCAGTGCGGATCATAAAGGCTGGGAAAATATTTGGAGCTGGTTTCAAACAGAGATGCCATAGATGGTAAAAGAGTTGCCAGATCACTGAGTTCTACGAAGCAGCTAAGATGGTTGGGAAGTAGCTGTCAAAAGATTTCCAGACTTCCAGTTGATAGCTTAGATATTACCCAAATCCAACAGTTTGCAGATTTTTTTGATCGGGGCTTTAAGTGTGACACAAACCATGGGTAGAAGTTGGGATTTTAAGGTGGCTAATTGACTTCCCTAGAGACCCTGGGAATCCCCCCCCCTACCTTGATCTTCTTAGAGTCTTCTTAGATGGTACTGAGCCAATAGGCCTTGCAACTTAAAACTCCCATCAACAGAATAGGAATAATAGTGACTTCATGTCATCTTAAGGATAAGAAACCTTGCATAGTAGAAAAACAGTAAAAGTGCAGATAATTGTGATATTGTCAGAAAGAAAATCGACTTGTTTGAGCTGGGATAGGAGGCTCCTGTGTTTTTCTTGGACAGCAAAGGTGACTAACAAGCAAGTATTGGAGCACATAATACCAGAAGGAAAAATCACAATACTGAGTCTCACTTATTTTGGCCATATCACGTGGGAGAATTCACTGAAGAAAGCAATTTGGAAGAGTTAGTAGTAAAAGGAAACCAGACCGTCAAAGAACACAATGGCTGGTTACCATCAAAGTTGACACCAGCCAGAGCATAGAACACATCAATGAAGTAGTGCAAGATCAGAAGATGTGGAGAAACCTGGTCCATAAAATTGGCAAGAGTCGGACACAACTGAATGGATAACATCACCATCAATAGTGATAATGCCATGGTTGGCATATATTGTTTCTTACATGCAGTGACAACAGCGTAGAGCAACCTGTCAGGTTTTGGGACTGCCTCTCTCTTCCAACCTTCTGAATTCCTTGCAGGATGTATCTCTAGTCAGACATTGGCACCGTGCTAAGCTGGAAATGGCTAGGGGAATGGCTGTGAAGGAAAGTAGCAGACACATTTTCTTCTTTGGCC
Organism: Protobothrops mucrosquamatus; assembly: GCF_001527695.2. Classification (NCBI taxonomy): domain Eukaryota; kingdom Metazoa; phylum Chordata; class Lepidosauria; order Squamata; family Viperidae; genus Protobothrops; species Protobothrops mucrosquamatus. The sequence goes on from NW_015386396.1 coordinate 1,018,530, forward strand.
CATGCTTATTTGGCAGAGTAGTCCTTATTTGGACCTCAGTATGTGCTTTGTGAACTTTGCATTTAAAAATCTAGGTTATATTTAGTTACAGTATGCAGATAAGAAAAATATTATATGTATACATATGTTCAGCAATAAAAACAAAAATACGACTCTTGGGAATATTCATTATAAAACAAAGCGACCACCAAGAGAAATCTATAAAACATATAGAGTTTAATCTACCAAGCTTTCGTCAAGTGCACTTGACATCATCAGGGTTAAAAAGGCAAATGCTGGGAAGGTTTATATACAGTCGTTCAATGCCTGCTTCCGGCTCCTGGAGCGTGTAACCGGCCCCAGCTGATCCTGCCGTACTTCAAGCGTGCTGCCTGCTTTGATGTCCAGCTCCTTTTTCTGAATTCGCATCCTTTTGAGTGCTGTTACATTCATTATCAGGGTGTTAGGCAGATTCGATGGTAAGGCATCCTTGCTTCCCCTGCATACGGCTCCCCCGCTGCTATACATGTGTCTATCTCTGAGGAGTGGGGGGGAATGTAAGTTGTTTCCTGGATCCGATGGTAAGGCATTCCTACTTCCCCTGCACACGGCTCCCCCGCCGCTATACATGTGGCTGTCTCTGAGAGGTGGGGGGGAATTTAAGTTGTTTCCTGGATTCGATGGTAAGGCATTCTTACTTCCCCTGCACACGGCTCCCCCGTTGTCATACGTGTGTATGTCTCTGGGGGGTGGGGGGGAATGTAAGTTGCTCCTTGGATTCGATGGTAAGGCATTCCTGCTTCCCCTGCCTGCGGCTCCCCTGCTGTTATACATGGATCTGTCTCTGGGAGGTGGGGGGGAATGTAAGTTGTTTCCTGGATTCGATGGTAAGGCATTCTTGCTTCCCCTGCATACGGTTCCCC
>NW_015386396.1:1019446-1078526 GCF_001527695.2 Protobothrops mucrosquamatus
ATCAAAATGATGTCCATGCTCCATCATATGGGCCCAAATCTGGGAGTATGACTCCCCTCTCCTGACCGCCAGTCTATGTTCTCGAAGGCGTGTTCCCAGTCTCTTAGATGTTTCACCTATATAATTGCTCTGGCACCCCATGCAGTCGATCTTATAAACAATCGCTGATCTCTCAGCACTGGGAAGTTGATCTTTGGGGTGCATTACTTTTGCCCGCAAGGTCTGGTCAGGTCTATGAGCCACCTTTATGCTATACGGCGCCAGTAGCCTGGCCGTGGCCTCTGACACATTGCTGACATATGGCAGAGTCACCCGTGTAGTTTGTATTGCGGGTCTCCCTTCACGCTGCCGTACTTTCTGGGATTTTGGTGCTGTACTATGCCGTTTAATGAATCTAAGGGGGTAGCCATTCCTCCGGCAAATCTTAAACAGGTGTTTCCTCTCCTCCGTCTTTGACTCAGCCGTGCTGCAATGCGACTGTACCCGTTCGAATAGGGTCCTAATGCAGCTGGCTTTATGGGAGGTTGGATGGTTACTGTGGTAATGGAGGACACGGTCCGTGTGCGTGGGCTTCCGGTAGACTTTGGTGTTTAACGTGCCATTTGACGAGCGCTGGACTAGCACATCCAAAAAGGCTATCGAGCCCTGGACCTCCTCCTCCACAGTAAACTGTATATCTGGGTATATGGAATTTAACACTCCCATAAAGTCATGCTGATGGCACCGTTTAACAACCACAAAGGTGTCGTCGACGTATCGAGTCCAAAATTTGGGTCGATACCGGGTCATAGCCTCTTGCTCCAACTGTTGGAGAACTGCTTCCGCCACCACGCTGGATATTGGTGAGCCCATGGGTGTACCCTTCACCTGCTCGTATATGACCCCCTGAAAGGAGAAGTAGGTAGTCAAGCATAGCTGTAAAAGCTGCACTAGGTCCTCGGTATGCAGGGAATCCTGATGTCTAGTTCTTCCTTGCTTCTCCAGCTGGTCTTTTAAGACCCTAACCGCTAGGTCTTGAGGGATGGAGGTAAAGAGTGAGGTGACGTCAAANGACTTGACTACCGTAGCGCTGCCATCCACTAAGTAGGCAATACGGCTGCTAAGCCACTTTGCCAACCCCGAAACGGGGGTTCCCCTGAAAGAAACAATAGGGCGAAGTGGGATGTTATCTTTATGCACTTTTGGCAGCCCGTAAAACCTCGGTAGCGCCGAGTCACTGGGTCTTATTCTCCTCAGGGTGTCATCATCAAATGTTCCTAATTGTTAAGCACCAGTTTGCATAATATTCCTTGCATGTAGTTATTTGCTTTGAGGATTGACAACAAAATGTTTGCTGCAGTTGAGACTTTCCATCTCATTACTAGACCTTCTCCCCCCTCTGCCCTCCTCCTTCTCCACCTCTTCCCTAGACTATTACTGGTATTCACCTCAATGAAACCCCGTGAGAATTTAGGGTTCTGATTCCTTTACTGATCTTACATGGACAAGACTGATCTCTCAACAAAACCATGTCATATCCAAGAATCATGAGAAACCTTTGATTCTGACTACTTTCAAATCTGGCCCAGAAGGCCATTGACTTAAGTGGCTTTCCTACAAGCGATGCAGCTTATGGAAGTTCTTACAGGAGAAGTGTCCAATCTTGGCAAGTTGAAGACTTGTGGATTTCAACTCCCAGAATTCCCCAGCCAGCATGTCTTCAAGCTGTCAAGGTTGGACACCCATGTTCTACAATCATCTTCTGGCTAAGAAAGAGATCACATGTAGCCAGTTACCCTGTATGAGGGGTCCTTGGTGCCCTCTGAGTTTGCTTGTTTTCTTGCTTGTTTTATTACCCTAACTAGGTAACTTCATCAGTGCTAGTCTAGCACTAGCACTGATGATGTTACCCAGTTAGGGTAGTGAAAAATCTGCAAGAAAACAAGCAAGCTCAGAGGGCACCAAGGACCCCTCATTTCAACCCTGAGCTACAAATATTCTCCTTCATTAGTTACCCTGTATCTAACATCATACTTCCAAAAGCTGTTCCCTTAAAGCAGTAATACTCAGAACGCACTAAATGCTGTTGGAAATTGACTCCATGAAATGGAATCCAGTTGGGAAGAAATAGCATGAGAAACTGCGATGCAACTACAAAGAGGACAGGCTTATCCTATAAGAGATTTTTCCATGTGGAAATTGTAAATGCTGTAAAACAGAATCATAAAATAGCTGAGTGTGTAAATGTAGTTGAAAAAAGTGAATATGGTCTGCAAGAATTTTCCAACATGTGGTTCTATGATCTATGTCATTAAATGTTTTTATAATAAATTCTAGATAGGAAAAACAATTGAAAGAGTTATGTGAGGGAAAGTAAGGGAGAACATCATGGGAGTTATAATTTCAGTAAGATAAGAACCCCATTTACAGGTCATTTTCTTGACATTCCCACTATTATCTGAGACTTTTTCCTTGGGGAAGCCAGAAAAAAAAGCGATTATAGGAAATGATATACTTCTATCAGATGTGAAGCTATATGAATTCTAAGCTTGACGTCAAATGACTCTCTGGATCTTAAGCTTTATATAACTAGCCTTGTGCAAAAGCAGATGTGAAATGATATTAATCTTTAAAACAATTATAGTTCCTCCTCCTATCTTTATTGGACATAAATGTTCGGTTTACAAAGAGTGGTCAACCTATGATCACAACTGACCCCAAAATTTCTGTTGCAAAGCGAGACAGTTGTTTGTCCCATTTTGCGGTCTTTCTTGCCACAGTTGTTAAGTGAATCACTGCAGTTGTTAAGCTAGTAACGCGGTTGTAAAGTGAATCTGTTTTTCTTGTTGATTTTGCTTGTCAGAAGATCACGAAAGGTGATCACATGACCCCGGAACACCACAAGCGTCGTAAATATAAGCCAATTTCCCAGGGTCCAAATTTTCATGATGTGACCTTGGGGATACTGCAACCGTCATATGTGTGCAAAATGATCATAAGTTTCTCTTTTCAGTGCTGTTGTAATGTTCACTTAACGAAAGGCTGTCAGTTGTGGATTATCTGTATATCATTGTTGCTTATTAGCATTATGTATCCAGGGGTAGGCAACCTTGGCTCTTTTATGAAGTCTACGAGTCATAAAAGAGCCAAGGTTGCCTACCCCTGGTATAAGCCATCACCATAAAGTGTAGGCTGTTTATTTTCACAAAAATAAACACAAGCTTTTAGAAGACAGACAAGTATGTTATGTCCCCACATTAACTTTCCCGTAATGCCAAATTATCTAACAATTGCAAAATTGAACAAAGGAAGGCTTTAAAAGTTATTATGCAATGTATTTTCTTCTCAAAAGATCTTAGCAAGTGGCATGCTTACTAATTAACATTTCATACCAATTCTTCTCCAACAGTCAGCAACTGGAAGAAAAATAGAACTCCATGGGTTTGCTAATAATACACATGCTGCAACACACACAAACACATGCTGACATAATGCTTTAACATTACCGCATTGCTTTCCTGGGCATTTTGCATAATCTAACATTGCCCCTTTTGAACTATCCTTTCATAAATACTTATATTTTCCTTCATTTTATGCAAGGCTCACCATCTCTTTCTGTAATTTTGGAGGCAGACTGACCAGATGCATCAAAGAGAAAAAAGCTCTCCTCCACCACCCACCACTGATTCATCTTGCTTCAGTCAGCATCAGAGTGATTTTTCCACATAGTGTCTGCTTTATATCTGGAAGATCTGATTATAGTTCACAGTCTTTACTTTGGTTTTGGAATTAATGTCTCAAAGGGAAGTTAGACTTTATCTACAGAAATTTGATCAAACCTTGGGCAGTAAGGAAGAAAATGTAATTTAGCTTCTGAATTAATTTTAATGAAATTAGCCTTAAATGCATTAAATCTAATTCATACAATTATTCCCAAGGGATTTGATTATTTTCTCTTCCTCTTGCATGAGCAATAGTAATAATTTAGGGCCAACCTTTGGAGTTGCATTTGGGATTTCCCTCAAAGTCCTCCCAGGATTGGGGGAAGCCTTGAGACCTCGGTGTGCGTGGAGCTAAACAGAGTAAACCGTGCCCAGTTTGAAGAGCTAGCCAGCCTGGATAGAATTAGCTGGTGAATTAATGTCCGTCCATTTTTGCACTTCCAAGAAAGCAAGCTGATGCGCACCTCGTCACTCCAGAGACAATTCAGCAAAAGCCACCTTCACGCTGCGATCATCAGTGTTTGTTCACCTGCTTCCAGATTTCATTTCCTCTTGTGGAGTAACGGCAGACTCAGACACTTGCTCCAGATGCTACAAGCTCAAGTCCTATTAGGCCACCGAGTCTTATTTTTACCTTCTTCCACTTCTGCTTGTGTGCTTAAATGCATCTCCTCTCCTCTTCCACCACAGGGAGCTCTATTTTTAGTTCCATGTTACCTTGTCCTTTTCCCATCACCTCTTGACCTGGGGCTGCTGGAAATAAGCTCTGACTTCCATCAAGCTGAGAAAGTTGCATCTTCCTTCCTTCCTGCAACCGTGAAAAGCTGGGCATTGACCTGACAGAAAAATAATTTTATGCATCACTGGGGCCTTTTGATCTTGACTTTATGAATGGATGCAGCTTCTTTCCTCCTCCCCTTAGATGTTTCTCGGGAAAGGTAGGCTATTGTGGTGAGACGGTCATGAGATCTCACACGTTCCAGTAGAGGGAAACAGCTTGAACAATTGTTTCATACCACGCAGTGTTATTGTTTACCAGCAGAAATTGTTTGTTCACTCCCTGAGGATGATTTTGAAACTTCCCTCTGCACATCAGACAGAGTTACTACGTATATCCCAGCTCAGACATCGAAATGGCCAATCAGGGCTTCTGATCCATTTACTATTATTAGTACAACCACTATTATTACTATTATTGTTTTTGAAAAGCAATTTGAACAGAAGATGTTTTATTTTTATCACTTTGGTAAACTTGCAGAATATGACTTCTGGCAGTTAAGTAAAACATCTGAACTACTTAAGTAAGAAACTGGACTCTCAAGAAACTATTGAACTTCAGTCCAGCATGCATGGCCAACAGCAAGAGGGATGGGAGCTTGAATTTACCACCATTTATAGTCAGACCTAGAACTGGCTCACCCAATGTGTTAAGCTAAGTTTGGGTTAAGTATAGTCTTTTTTTTTTTTTTTTTTACTAAACAACAATTGAATTCTGCTCATGCGGTACGCTAGTCCATAAGCTATGGCTTCTAAATCACCTTGACTGGGCTCACCAAATCTATTAAGACAAAAACAAATCAATCCATGTGATGGCTTAGATTGCTGTGCCAATTTAGTCAGGGTGCATGCACTAGTTCTACCTTGCTAGGCATAAAAGGAAACCAGGAGGCCAATGAATGTTTAGTGATGCCATTTATGAGAAATACAGGCTATCTTCTGCCTTTTAAAGAAGCACAATCAGGTCATCCACATGATCTTTATTATTAGTTACATTAGTAGAATCTTGCAAGACTGAAAGTATTTCTCCTGTTTCCTATGCCTGTCCCTGTTCTGTGGGTTGAGACATCTTTTTATATGCTGGTTGTCCAGTCTTACGGGCTTACAGGTTATCCTTCCTGTCTACTAAGTTCATTCCTACATACCATTACAGGTTCTAACCATCTTGATAGCGTGGCAAAAGATAACTTCCTCTCAGAAGTGTCCATTCTGCCTATATCAAATTTAGAAATAAAGCAGAGGATAATGTCTAGGTCGGGATATCTGATATGTTAGAAGCATGGTGAGATGTGTACTCCCAAAAACAACTAATGAAAGTGATGAGGTCTTGACAGAAGAGAATATTTGTAGTTCAGGGTTAAACTGTGGGATCCTTGGTACTGTCTGAGTTTGGTGGTTGATGATGAGGAGGTGATCATCGTGAGCCCATTATGTCATCTAGTTTACTAATGAGACATCTGCAAGAAAGCCACCAAGCTCTGATGAGGTCTTCTTTATTTTTTTGTTACGATGAGATCTTAGGCCGGACTTGTTTTGGGATTCTGCGGAGGCTTGTAGACCATTCTCCTAAACCAATGATCTTGTTGCAATTGCAATACACTCATTCTTCCTCCTCCCAACATGATTCTCTACACAGCATTTGTCCTTCCGCTAGAATGGAAGATCTAAAGCCCATACTGAACATCACAGCTGGGTTTTTGACATCACCAATGTCCCACAAAGAGAATGGGGGTTTAATTGCAAGGATTACTCTTTGTCTGACTCTTAATTTCCCTGCTTCTTAGCTCCTCCTTCACATTTCTTTGCTCAAAACTTTGATTGCTGGAGAGAAAAATCTCTCTTTTCTTTTTCCTGCAAACTTCAGCTGAGAGGCCATGCTAGCCGAAAAAACAGAGAAACATATGCTGCCTTTCTATGACCTTTCCAAGGTTTCTTATTACTCCAATTTTCTGCCACTATCAATCATAGTGTTCAAAGCTTCTAATAAGCTTGGTTAGCCAATGTCTCATAGTTATAGCTTTTGGGATTTTCCAAAGGAGACAAACTTGCTGGAAAGATAAAATACATTAAGATTAATGCGAATAAGTTTGGAGAACTCTGGTTTATACACTTGCACACATAACATACATAGACATCCACAGCCCTTTTGTTATCCTTTCCTTCATCAACCCGAAATGGTGAAGCTAATTTTGATCTCGCATGATATAAAAAGTTCAGTGACAGAGACAGCTCTGTTCTGGATCCAATCTGGGTGGGTCATCAGGACCAGAGCTCTGTTCTAGATGATGCTTTTCCAGTGATATAACTCCCTATTTTTCTGAATACAGCTCAGTCCATTGAGAATGATCAGACCACTATGGATCAAGGCAGCTATTTACAATGTACACATCTATACAGTACATTGTGATGCTTTTCCATATGAAGAACGGCTGCAGGACTTGGGTTTGGCTAGTCTAAAGAAAAGAAGAAACGGGGGTGACATGATAGCAGTATTCCAGTATTTGAGGGGCTGCCACAAAGAAGAGGGGGTCAAATTATTCTCCAAAGCATCAGAGGGCAGGACAAGAAACAATGGCTGGAAACTGACCAAAGAGAGAAGCAACCTGGAATTAAGGAGAAACTTCCTAACAGTGAGGACAATTAACCAGTGGAACAGCTTGCCTCCAGAAATCATGGGCGCTCCATCACTGGAGGTTTTAAAGAAGAGACTGGACAGTCACTTGTCTGAGATAGTATAGGTTCTCCTGCTTGAGCAGGGGGATCGACTAGAAGACCTCCAAGGTCCCTTCCAGCTCTATTCTATTCTATTCTATTCTATTCTATTCTATTCTATTCTATTCTATTCTATTCTATTCTATTCTATTCTAGATGCATACTCTTTAGTCTATATATTTTGTGATGCCCTTCCACCAAACATAATGAATACTCCAGACTAGAAATATTACTGAATTATTTCTCTTACAGCCCCAGACAGAGTTTCTGGGCAATTATCATCCATTCATATCCAGAGGAATATATTTTTCCACTGCTTTCCTGCTCTTGATATTACTAATTGTATATAACACAGCATGATCGACTAGGCCTGTGCCAAATTTGGGGTACAAGGAAGAATTAAGAGCAATAATAAGTAGGTATTCTGCCAGAAGAGCCAAGGAGGGGAGATGGAAATTGGAACATGCTGCTTCTCTTCTTCGAGTACTAATTCCAAGTCTATTTTTTCCCTTCAAAGAAAAACAAACAAAACCTGAGTGTGGGTTATTCTAATTTCCCCACAGCTGGCACCTCAACAAATGCAGAAGAGCAGCATGACATTCTTTCCATGTTTAAGTATTGTAGGGTAATGTGAAAAATGGGCAGAATTCATTCCAAATTCTTCCTGTTTGTGTCCCTTGCAGAGTTTTGGATACAGGATGTCATTTAAACACAACCTTTAAGTTTCATGTTTCTAAATGTCCTCAATGTGCATGAACCACACGAGCCAAAGAGCTGGATTTTCCCCCCCCCCGGACTTGAGAGGTCAGATTGCTTCCTTTTGACACCTCTGAAAAACTCAAATACTTTAATATTTTTCTTTCTTCAGTTTTGGAAGTATTCTCTTTCTCAGTAAGTTTTTGTTTCTTTTGTCTTTCTTTCCGATCTAATTGTTTTTTGTTTTGTTTTGTGTATATATATTCTTTGTCTGTCCGTCCGTCCGTCTGTCCGTCCGTCCGTCCATCCATCCATCCATCCATCCATCCATCCATCCATCCATCCATCCATCCATCTATCTATCTATCTATCTATCTATCTATCTATCTATCTATCTATCTATCTATCTATCTATCTATCTATCTATCTACACACACACACACACACACACACACACACACACACACAGCAGTACAACAGTGGAAGCTATAGTTCAGCCTCCTCTAGGAATCATACAATTCTCACCCCACTACTAATGTTGCATGAATTACAGAAACCTAGTTTAGAGAGCACTGGGAATGGCCTTGAAGGACAGAACTGCTACCAAGGCAACATTATATACCAAACTTTATAAGGGAGCTTGGACCAAGCCGAAAAATAGCTTGAGAAAATGTCTCAGAGAAACCCCTCCCCAGTGAAGGAGGAGGAAAATATTCAGACCTGCAAGATTCTGTTACAACAAAAGTAGTCTTGATCTACATGACATTGTTTTCTTAGTTTGGTCTTCCTTGTAGGGTTAACACTCCATCATCAATACTTTCTGGCCACATAATGAGGTCAACTTTATGAGATACCCGCAAATATGCAGATATAGCAAGTCTGTCCGGACTTCCCACTTCTTACTGAGATTCATTCTAGGCATTTTTGCTATATATCTCTATGTGACCAAGGACTTTTTTTTGGGGGGGGGGGGAAACAATTGTTGCCTTACATTCTTAGTCAGTTTCCGTATCCATCCTAGGGCAATAGCTTCATTAGGTCACCTTAAGGCCACAAAGTAGGTCCAGTAGCTCTTGTTCATGCAATGTCTGTGGAGGAACCCAAGGACTCTGGTTCCAAGCAACGTACAGCAAAGCTGAACCAACCTGAAGATCTGGGCCAACCCCAGAAGACAATTGAAGCAGATCTCTGATCAGCTTGTAAAGTACATGGAGGAAGCTAAGGGCTGGGAGGAAATTCTTGCAGTGGGTGAGAAGGAAACCAGAGATGTTAAAAAAGACACAATGTCTTTTCCGTTGGTCATCCTTCTCCTCCTACCCCCACCCCCTGATTGTGTGTTTTGTGTTTTCATTGCCATTAACCTGTAACAAGAGGATGTCAGCTTTCTCTATTTATATGTGACTAGGAGAACTCTGTCCTCAGTCGACTTTCATAGGTTGCCAGCCATAGGCTGACTCTGACATTTTTCCTCAATGTCTCTGAAATGGTGTTTTAGGGCACTGGCAAGCTTAATGGACCATACACCTCTTTTTGATTGTGAAAAAGAAAGAGAGAAGCAGCATATTTTATTTTGCACTCTCAAACATTTCTTACTCTTTCATCTGCCCACCTGGTCTCACATGGCAGTGTGACGTGGATAATTTATGTTTGAGGTGAATTTTGCTTTGCTTGCCATTTATCAGATCTAGCTGAATGAAGGGCCCAGTTTATTGAAGAATTTATGTTCATTTGACCCCAAACTCCTCCGCCGCCTGGTGGTTGCTGCTCCCCATGATAGTTACTTACATACTAGGACATTTCCCTTATGCTTGGCTGCTTGCTGCCTTCTCATTGCTGCTCTCAAACACAAACATTTGCTGCCCATATTCCATGGACACAGAAGCTCCCCGTCTTTCCTCTTTCCAAACTCAGCACTGGACCTAGAGCAAAAGATGCTGCCCGAATCCCACCATGCAAGTGGCATGCAACAGACAAGAGTGACCCTTTGTTACATTTGGTGGGGGAGGGGGCCACCCAGGTGGGAAGCTAACCTTTGCCAGACCCTGCATCCTCGCTTGCCTCCAGGCATTTGAGTTTTCACACACAAGGGGCAGGAAGCTGCCCTGGGTCTGTCCGTGTGCAAAGGGAGGGATTGCCTCCGTGGGAGATGCACCTGGTAGGAGAAGCGGTTTGCTCAAGGAAGAAAACAGGATCTAACATATAAACAACATCCTCCTTGGACTAGTTCATGAGTCGCTGTTTCCAGAGTTTGTTTTTGAGCTATTCTTGCAAGCTTGGCCCTTCCCCATATCCCCATGGAGTGAATAGCTAGGCTGAATCAAGAAGACCATAAACGATGACTCAGTCCTCCGAGGGGCAATGTGGACAGACTCAAGATCATCAGGAGTTATGGAGGCTTTGGTCGCTTGTAGTAGAAATTGAAACTCCAGTCAGCTCTCCAAGTAGATATTCTTGTCCCATTTTACAAGATTCTTATTTGTTGCCCTTCTTTATTATATATCGATTTCCTATGGCTAAGTGGTAACTGGCAGTCCCAGGGCGCAAGAATCGGTGTCCTGATAGAAATCCATGCTAAAAAACCAAAACAGTGTGAAAGAAATGTTGAAGATTGTCAGTCATCCAGGTAGAATTGTCTGGAAGTTGAGTAACGGCAACTGGACTTCTTTTCTTGATGGTTTAAAATGTTTTGCTGCTTATCCATGTAGCTTTCCATAAGTGGCAAGTCCTTCCCTTAATAGACATGGAAGCCTCAGACACAACCTGCCCCCCATTTTTATGCTGCTCTTGCATCAGTCCCTAGGTAGATGAAAGCCACTTTACCAGGGAGGCCATACTTAACAACTGGCCAAGGGGAAAGGATTTAGGAACAACAACTCTTAATGGCTCTCTGCCTACTCACCTAACAAAAATGAAACTAACCCGGAGGACATAACCAACTTGCTCAGACTGATGATGCTACTTGGATAAGCAGCAAAATGCTTCAAACCAACAAGAAAAGGAGTCCAGTTGCCAGGACTCAACTTCTAGAATCTGAAAGAAAGAAAAACACTTCACATGTGATATGGTTTTTTCAAATGGGAAGGAGCAATATTTAGCAATCTAACCTTACACCAGTTCTTATTAGGTGCTGGTTCCTCATCATTATAATCCTCGGTGTAAAGTACCTACATAGAGGACATGGTGTGTCTAGGATTATGAGACTACAGCAGTTAGAATTCTGTACCACTGGTCCCAGAGTTGGTCATTCTCCTAAAGTAAGTCTACTACTTCTGCAACATATGATTTGATTAGACCTCTGCTGTAGCCCTTGGATTCTCTTTAGATGTATTGTGATTAAGAGAAACCTGGTTGACAGGCAAAAATATTAATTCCTATTCTGCTACCAACCAATATCCAGTATATGAGCTACTTGGAATGTTGGAAGAGATTTGAATGGGATGCATAAATAAATTTGACAATGTTCTGCTAGTTTTCTGCACACCAGCATGACCCGTGTGATCATGCACTGATGAAGATGAGAAATTATCTAGAGCACATAGGCTGATACACAGTTAGGGTGGCCCTGCCCCAATATCTCAGATCAGGAAAATCTCTGGAAAAAGCCATTTTTGAACAGTTACATCTGCAGATATTCAGACAGTGGTAGCAAAAGGCAGATGCTGTCTCTCACAGATGTCACCTCTGTTTGAAGGCTCCCTGGCCAGAACATAATGAAGAATCTTGAAAATTCATTTGAGTTGCATACTGTAAGTAAGAACAGGGCATCCGTCCCTCTCTCTCTCCCTTTCTCTCTTTCTATGTTCTTGAATCTATAAATGACAAAAACAGAAGTAGAACGATCTTCAAATATCTATGGAGATTCTCAGTCATCCAGATCATGGTTGTTCCAGAGGTGCTTTTTGAGGGGGTAACTTGACTTTCTTGTTTTTCTTTGAAGGAGTTTCGCTTCTCATCCAAGAAACTTCAGAGCTGAAGAAGCTTCTTGGATGGGAAGCAAAACATCTTCACAGAAAAATAAGTCTGGTTGCCTCCTCAAAAAGCACCTTTGGGACAACGATCTTCAAACCGAATAACAGAATAACAGAGTTGGAAGGGACCTTGGAGATCTTCTAGTCTAACCCCCTGCTTAGGCAGGAAACCTATATCATTTCAGACAAATGATTGTCCAATCTCTTCTTAAAAACTTCCAGTGTTGGAGAATTTGCAACAATATTCTTCAGATCACATTTCCATTGAGGGATTGGATAACTATTAATATTTAAGTGGTATCCGAAAATCTGTTTTTAGCACCTTTTCCAAAGTAATGTTAGGAACTTCCACAGTCTGTCTAATTTTAGCCATTTTTCCTGCGTTCTTCTTTTAGAACATGGTGGATTAGGAGAGGTTACTGCCCCTTTGGAGAAGAACTTGTCTGAAAAAAAGGATATAAATGCAACAAATTTCTATAAAGCGTCTTGAGAAGCAGATAGATGTTTTAAGGGGTTAAGTGAAATAAGCCCTTGTGCCTGATGCAGGAAATCTGTCATGAAAGCCCAGCTCTTGGGAGGAAACATTAAGTTTATCGTGGGAGAAAAGGAAAGCGAAGTGTTAAAGTTATTAACACGAACAGAGGATACCGGCACATCCTGCAGAAAACTTCCTGTTTAACCTACAAGTTAGAAAACAACAACTGAAGGGAAAATGATGAAATCGCAGCTTCACTCATTTTTGGTATGTGAATTTATTTTTACACTTTCATTATCTTGAGCTTTCAAGTGACTGATGATTTTCACAGAATCCTTGCACCAGCCGGGCACAAAATTTCACCTTTCTATTCCATGGGAGTTAATTCAACCTGATCATAAGATCATAGGTTTCCTTACTCCGCCTCATTAAAGCTAAATGAAATTCCTACTCACCAGGATCACTGCACTTTGTCCTGTTTCTTTAACACTCTGGATTATGACAACAAGTTAATTAAGGGTTGGTTAAAAGCCGCCTCCTTCATCCAAATTTAAGTATGCACGTATACCTTTAGCCTTTTCCTCTTTCATTGTAGTGTTGGCTACTTGGAGGCTGATTAGATACATATTTTAATAACTATGTGGGATACAGTCAAGATAACATACTGGGACAATGGCTAGGCAGTCACTTTTTGACCCTTTGGTGTCTGGTCAACATAAACCTCTTCCTTCTGAAAAATGAGCAAATCCCAGCAGGAGTAGATTCACAAGTGTGATCTCTATCTGGAGACCTTATAAAGAAGTTAATTTGAAAATTGAGCCTACTGTAGTTCAAAACCTCCATAATAAAAATATAATAGGATAAAATGCAGCAGTGGGAGCAACTTCAGAAAAGGCTAGGAGCAGTCTGCCAAAAACAGAGAGTAGAGAATAAAAACCAGCAAAGCTGAAACAAGGCTAGAGACTACAATGCAACCTAAAAGAGCTGGGAGCATGAAAAAATGTCTTTGATGCTGAATCCAAGGTTCAGCCGGTCAAAAATAAGGGTGTTTTATTATGAATGAAAAATAAAAAATAAAGTTGGGTATGTGCTAAGTTCCTTCCCTTGCTGTTCGGCGCTCAATGCAGTACATAATGAAGAGATGCTTGACCCTTGACACAATCCTTTTAGAAATAAATAATTCACTGTGTCACATGACTAGATTGGTGGTTTCAGCAGGCTGTACATCTAGATGACAGGGACTGGAAATGTGGAACAAAAGTAGACTTGGTTTTTGAAGTCAATATATTTGGTTTATTAGGGTTATAATTTTGTGTTCCCCAGAGAGTGTTTCAGACTTTGTGGGAGATTTTGAGGCTGGTTCATTCATCCAAGATTGGACAGGGATGACAGGAATGGAATTGGGGCTGGGAGGATTCGGCTCTTTCCTTGTTCCCTAAAGCACCCACAAACTTCATATAGCTTTAAAACTGGTTTCAAGGGAAGGAACTTTATTATAATAATAACAAAAGCAACAATAACAATAATATAGCTTGAATCATTACTCCTGATTTTTTTCCTGTTGGCAAAAATCCAGCAGAACCTTCCTTCCTTCCCTCCCTCCCTCCCCTCCTTCCTTCCTTCTTTCCTCTTGTTGGGATTGTTGCACCAAGAAATTTCTACTCTGTATTTACTTAAGTTGGCTTATATCACTTTGAACCATATTAAATAATATGTCAAAAATAGCAATAGCAATAGCACTTGTATACTGCTTCATAGTGCTTTATAGCCCTCTCTGAGCAGTTTACAGAGTCAGCATATTGCCCTCAACAATCTGGGTCCTCATTTTACTAACCTCAGAAGAATGGAAGGCTGAGTCACTCTTGAGCTGGTGAGAATCGAACCACTGGCAGTCAGCAGAATTAGCCTGCAATAAGGCATTTTAACCACTGTGCCACCATAATATACAAACTAAAATACATAATTATTTTTAACTGCAAAGCAATGCCATCCAACTTTGGAAGCAATGCTATGTTTTCATGTTGGGTACTCCCAACCCTTAAAGATAAGCAGAAAAACTAAGTTTTCTTACATTTCTTTGCCAATGCCACCACAATTCTAGCAGTTCTGGGAAATGTAGTTTCTGCACACATGGAAAGACTCAGCTTTGGAAGGCAGGCTTAACTTCTCAGTCATTTTCCATGTAACTAAAGCAGTGGGACTTCCTTAAGTCTGGATATTATGATGTTTTATATTTCAGTTTCCCTGTTCCTACATGTGATGGAGAATTTTGTAGGAAGAGCAGAAGGAAATGCATTAGAAGCATGTCCAACCTTTGGGATTGCAAAGAGGAAACATTTGGTTTTTTAAAAATGGGCTGTGGGCACATTCACAAAATGGATGCTAGGAGATAGCTTTCCCATCACAAATCCAGTGACAAAGCACAGATTTACCAGAACACTAAGCACTATTCCTCTGGTCACATCCTTCCTGTCAGGTGTTCCTTCCTATTTCTATTCTGATAAAACATTCATCATTTTCTACAACTTATGAGACAATCTAGTGGTCAGAGGCATTCCTGGAAATAAACTGAAAGGTTGTGTTTTTGCTTTGAAGAATGCTACCTTCCCACTTTTTAAAATTAGACCATTTTCTTGGAAGCATTATTTTACTTAATTTTATTTAATTTTATTTAATTTTATTTATACCATGCCTATATTATTTTTATAAGTAACTCAAGATGGTGAACATACCTAATAATCCCTCCTCCTCTTAGCTTCCCCACAACAACAACCCTGTGAGGTGGCTTGGGCTGAGAGAGAGGGACTGGCCCAAAGTCACCCATGTGACTTTGTCACCATTATGGGAGAGTCACTGTGGTGTGGTGATTAAGACATCAAGCTAGAAAATGAAAGACTGTGAATTCTAGTCCTGGCTGAGGTATGAAGCCAGCTGAGTGACCTTGGGCCAGTCTCTCTCTCTTAAGCCCTAGGAAGGAGGAATGGCAAACCGCTTCCAAAATCTTACCAAGAAAATTGTGGGGACAAGTCCAGGTAGTCAATGCTTACATTCAAGAATTCAAGAACATCAATCAATTGGTTTAAGATGCTTTAAATATCGAACTCATATGAACTATGGGAGCAATAGGGTCAGTGTAAGTTGGAATTCCTGAGTTCACATAGTTCCGTTGGGCTCTTCCAGCAAGATATTTTATAATTAGCAAATTTGTTTGGCTTCATCATTCTAGGTGTCTGAAGATGAGATGAGTAATCTATTAACTGGACTGCTCCATTTGTTGATATCCAATTCTGTTTTAGGCAGTGTATCCTCAATAAAGGACTGAGTCACAGAAACTGAGACATATTGTATAACAGTCAACAGAGACTACGCTATCTAGATGTGATTTTTTTTTTAAAAAAGACTTATGAACGTGGCAGTTTGACCTTCAACTTAATGTGATGGGCTTACATGCTTTCCTAAAATATTTTGGAGCACATCGGCAAGATGCTCAGAAGGAAGGAAGACCACGTTATCCCCGACTGTTACCCAAATAACTTCCTTATGACTAATCTCCTTGTTTATGATCAAAAAGAGGAAATAAATCCAGCTTTGAAACGTAGTCACATTGGCCACATTACAGAGTATATATCCCAGTAATAGGGTGGGCGATGCAATTAATTAACCAATAAATACTTGACTTCATTCTTGGCAAAGTGCAGCATAACTTTTTTTAAAAAAAGATTTTATTTTCATTGTAAGAGAAAAATATAGGAAAAAAACAAATGTTAGAAAACTAAAAAAAAGTGCAAATGGAAAGAAAAAAATAGTGAGTTGAATAGTGAAATAAAATACAAAAAATAAAATAAAAATTACAACCTCAACCTTTTGCTGTACATGTCACAATGTTCGATTGAAGTTTACATTGAATTCTAAGTTTATATGACAATGTATCATTAGTATTTAACGCCTGAGAAATTGTCAAAAATGCATAAAGGAGTTGCAAAGGTATACTGGAAATGCAACTGGTACTTTTTATAATCTCTGATGGACTTGTAATAATTAAGCAAAGAAATACTGGGACCAAAATGGAGCATAACGTGAGGATCTGTTGAGATCTGATTCCCCACGCTTTGATTTCATAGAAAATCTGAAATCTCTGCAGGACTTTTCCATCACATAATTGAGAAACAGAAACAATAGGATTGGAAGATGTAAGGGAGGTTGGAGTGAGTGTCAATCACTATTTTTTAGTTTGCTTGAAAGAGTTTGGATTGAAACGTTTACATCACGACATGTGGATTTTAACTCTTACGGCTTATATTTTATGATGACATTTATCTGTTTGTCTGCATGTAGTGCAGAGAGACAGCAGCAGCTGAACCCTCAAAAGAGATCATTGGTCTAGTAACACATAAAAAGTATATGCCCAAAGATAGAGGTTCTAAAATATCATAGATTCTTAGCTTTGTTTTAAACATGAATTACAAACTCTAGTGGCCAATAAATGTAAAGTAAACTGTTTTGGACACAAATACGTGCCTACAAAGAGGTTACAGTATCCAGACCTCTTCATCAGGTACATAAAGACAGTGATTCCTGGCCAGGATTATTACAGTGTTGTAAGACTAGCAACAGAAGAAAGATAATATGGGTTGAGACAGCAGTATATAGAATCCTCAATCATTGCCGGCTGGAGATTTTTGAGTTTCAACCAGTGGTGGGATTCAGCCAGTTCCCACCAGTTCGGCAGAACCGGTAGCTAATTTTTTGTTGCCCAGGCCAAGAATGGACTTCCAGAAGTGGCATCCACACAGAGAACTGGTTGTTCACATATTGACTCCCACCATTGGTTTCAACCCAAACTCATCTGAAGAGCAGTAGGCTTGGGAAGGCTGTTTTAGAATGTTAAGCTCTTCTTGTGATGTTTTGGAAAGTAAAAATGGGATAAAAATGGAATAGAACAAGATTTTCCTCCTCATTATCTCAGAAATATCACCATGCTAGGGGCAATAGAAATACAGTAAGGGTGTTCATGATTCTTGGCATTAACTTTTCTTTAAAAAAGTGTTATGGTAGCTGAACAGTACGTGACTGGTCAATGCGTAAAGAGCCTAGAAGATTGCTGATTTCCGGGTATGTGTAGATGGCAGTCCTGATGCACTAGAAGCTCTGACGTAGAGAATCACGTGGCATCTTTTCTTTCACTTCAGTTGATAAGACTTTGGGATGAAAAAAAGGTTGTGATGCTATTGTTTGTGAAATAGAAATCTGCACTGAATATTTGTCAGAATGTGCCATGACTTTTTGATTGGGGCTTTGAAAATTTCCACCCAACTAGAATTCACTGCCAAAGGCAGGTTGCTTCTGATGATCACTTCGCTGAGGTGAGAAGTGTGCATCGCTGGGCCGAAAAATGTAAAGATGGCAATTGAGAGGAGTTGATATGTTTGATCAAAAACAAATGGTCAACCTGTGACAACAAAGTTTCACACCAGAAAGGTTGATGAACTGATTAAGGACTATCAGATAATTCAAAGGGAAATTCCTGCCAAGCTTGGCATTTCAAAGAATATTACCGCTGTTCATTATCAGGAAATTTGTTCAAATGGGTTTCTCATGTGCTTCGAGCAGAATTGAAAGTGTCAAAAATTAAAATTTGTCAGCAAATTGTCAGCAAGTTGTCATGCTATGAGAATGAAGGAATTTCTTCAAAGCATTGTGGCAGCTGATGAAACGTGAAGTCATCATAACCCAGAACCCTGGAATATCACAATGGTTCACCTATCTCTGTGTGTGTGTGTGTGTGTGTGTGTGTAGGCAAATCACATCCCAGGTTTTGGCAGCAAAAGTCATGGTTACACATTTTTTGATTTCCTGGAACCTGGCATCACTATTATCTTAGAGCAGTAAATGGTAATTTTGAAAACTTTGAAACAATGATTACACAAAATTCAGAATCACAAAAAAGAAATTGTCCTGCAACATGACAAAAAAATTGTTGACATAAATAAGAGGGTTTTCTTTGAACCAGGTGTATTTATTTCTGTATTGGCTTGCCTGTGTTTATGTGCACTTTTCATTCATGCAAACATAGCAGCTTCTCATACCAATACACTCATGTATAGCTGTGGATAAAAATCCCTATATTCAGTAATATGAAGACCTATTACTGTGACATCTCCAGGACATACCATTCTCACAAAACATTCAAACAGATTACACGAATAGCAGCTCTTGGGCTGTAAAATCTGCAAATACTCTTTTGTCCTGTATATCAGATTTGCCGATTGTTATTGAGATCTATGCATTTTACTGTTGTTGTTTTTTTCAAATCAGAAGCTATCATTTTACCATGCTGATCTTATTTTCTGAGTAAAAAAAAAAATTACTAGGAAATATTGAGGGTTAGCTGACCTTGGATAACTTGATACTTTACAGATTGACCGGCATCCAGCAGCAAAACGAATGCGTTGTTCTTAAAAGAATTTTGAGCTAGATGGCGCCAGTTAGTTCACATTCTAGTGTAGATAGGAGTTTTATGAAAGGGCACAGCCTTTTCAAGACTGCACAGCTGGGATGCATTTCAAAAGAGCCCAAACTCTAGTTTGCTGATCTTGAGACAATGATAGATGGACAGATTAAAGAACAAATATATGGTACCAATCAAGTATGTGGTTTGGGGGGGATGCAAAAATATCATCCGGAAGCTATTTAAAACAGGAGTTGGCATGCTGTATCTTCTGACTGAACCAACATGCTGGTTAGCCTACCCTTGTCTGAACTGCTTTTGCATCATGTCTCTGTCCCGGGGAATACTCTGTGTACATTCAGTGGAAACTCTGTAGGCCAATTGAGAAATGACATGGGGGAAAATACAGATACATGGACATTATTGGCACATTTTTCTCTATGGAGAAAAGCACAACGGGGAAAGCTGATTTTAACTGGAAAGTGATGCATGAAGAAAGAACTTCTAAAGTGTTGTTAGAGTGTCAGAATTGATAGGCTGTAAATCTCTGCTCATCCACAAATTCCCGGCGCCTTTTCTGTCTTTACATTCATAAAGTTGTAAGAACAAAAATTTCCCTGAGGAAAAGAACTGACACTGCTCTATACATCTAAGGGATTATCCAGGAAATAATGGAATAAATGCATGTACCTGTGAAGTTTACAAAAGGAACATAAAGATACCCGTTGTTTCCCTGCTGTTTATAGCTAGAGAAGCTTTTGTTAGAATTTATCAGGTATCTTAAAATAAAAATTAAAAAGTTCCAACAGCTGAGATTCTCTAGAATGTCTTTTGCACAGTTAATTTCTTTTACAGTAGAAAGAAAATCATATAAATCAGCGCCGTGGTGGTGCAGTGATTAGATTGCAGTCCTGCAGGCTAATTCTGCTGACTGCCGGATGCCAACAGTTCAGCAGTTCGAATCTCACCGGCTCAAGGTTGACTCAGCCTTCCATCCTTCTGAGGTCAATAAAATGAGGGCCCAGATTGTTGGGGGCAAAATGCTGAATCTGTAAACCGCTTAGAGCAGGGGTGTCAAACTTGTCGCATCAAGCGACGTATCGTGACTTTTTTCCCCTTGCCGGAGCTGAGGTGGGTGCAGCTTCGGCGTGATTCATCCGGCCCACGGGCTGGCAGTTTAACTTTTTGGCTTAGAGAGAGCTGTAATGCACTGCAAAGCAGTATATAAGTCTAAGTGCTATTGCTATACGACTTAAGTGATTTTCCTGATGTATGTGCTCTGCTTTCCAATTATGGGTCAGTTGTCTCAACTGCATTGTACTTTAATTGTCCCAGTATTATTTGATTGTATTGACTAGCACAGAAATGTGAAAGATTCATATTGTGGGCAACTTTCTGAACTGAAATACCACGAAACAGTGCCCCACTAAAGGCACTTAGTGTTATATCTTCTGTTCTTTTGGCACTGAATGAGGCAGAGTGTTGAAACAGCAACAAGTTTATTAACTCAGAACAGAAGCAGCCCTAAAGGCTGCTGCACAGCTATTTATACAGTTAGCCTCTAGGTGACAACCAATAGGTTTAAAGTAACAGTTTCCCGCCCCAAACTTCATTATCAGCTTGGAGACAGCCAGTCTGGCTTTCAGTAACAGCAACTGTTAAACAATACAGCAGTGTAGGTCAGACATTAAGCAAGTGATTTAAAACAGTTGTGGCCAATACATTACACTTAGCATTAGAAATATCTACTGCTGTCCTACTTCACCCAAATGCACATATTTAACAAATACACATCAAAAAAGTATTTGGGGACATTAATCATAAAGAGGTAGTGACAGATTTTATTTTCCTGGGCTCCAAGATCACCGCAGATGGGGACTGCAGCCAAGAAATTAAAAGACGCTTGCTCCTGGGGAGGAAAGCTATGGCAAATCTAGACAGCATACTAAAAAGCAGAGACATCACTCTGCCAACAAAAGTGCGTATAGTCAAGGCCATGGTTTTCCCAGTTGCAATGTATTGCTGTGAAAGTTGGACCATAAGAAAGGCTGAGCGCAAAAGAATTGAGGCCTTTGAACAATGGTACTGGAGAAGAGCCCTGCAAGTCCCTTGGACTGCAAGGCGTTTAAACCAGTCAGTCCTAGAAGAGATCAACCCCAAATGTTCTTTAGAAGGCCAGATCCTGAAGTTGAAACTCAAATACTTTGGCCACCTAATGAGAAGGAAGGACTCACTAGAAAAGAGTCTAACGTTGGGAAATATTGAGGGCAATAGAAGAAGGGGACGACAGAGAATGAGGGGCTGGATGGAGTCACTGAAGCAGTAGGCGTGAGCTTAAATGGACTCCAAAAGATGGTAGAGGACAGGAAGGCCTGGAGGAACATTGTCCATGGGGTCGCAATGGATCGGGCATGACTTCACAACTAACAACAACAAGTCATAAAGAGTTATAGTTTTAAAGCCTCTAAAATGAGTTCCTGCGTTATCTGAAAAGATAGAAAACATTGCAGACAAAGATATATGTTTAAGAATGTTGCTCCAATTACAGAAGATAACTAAGGTACAAATTGAATTCAAACCTGAACTATTTCTTTTGGGTATAATAAATTTAAAGATGGAAAAACAACTCCAATATATCATTATACATATATTGACAGCAGCCAGCATAGTATATGCCCAGTGTTGGAAGGGTGGATTTATCAAGATTCTATGAAATAAAACAGTATATCAATGCTAACTCACACACCGATTCATTTATATATATTGAAGGCAATGAATGTGTGCATCTATGAGCTCATGTATGAAAATGTTATGTTGAATGTTGTTAGAGGTTTTATATTTACATCAATATCATTGTTGGTATGCTCAATCATATATAATGATTGAGTCCCCAAAATCTTTCCATCAATGCCTGGTGAGACAAATTGGATTAGAAAAAGTACTCCTGGGAATAATTAAGCACTCTTTCATTTTGTTCCAGATATAATCTTCCTACTGTAAAATGCATGGAAATTTAATTAGCTGTGCTTGACTATAATATAAAGTGTGTCCTGAAATACAACTGTGGCAACAGTTACTGTTATCATATGTATGAAGTGTTGATATCTTCAGAATGGGCTGTGCAACTTTAATGCTCTGGTGGCCTTCTGGTGGCCCTGTTCATGCCTTTCAGGCTCAATCTAAAACAGGGGTTCTCAAACTTTTCTTAGCAATCACATGTGGAATTTGGGTACCATTCTCCTAAAACAATTGCTTGATGGATGTGGCCAGTCACAGAACCCTTTCACAGAAGAAAGCAATGAAAACACATTTACCTGTCCTTCTAGGCATGGCTCTGGAGTGTCTTGGGCAATGCCAGAGGCAGTGTTGGATGGACAATTGAAGCTGGTGTGGTAGGGCATACTAGTTTTTTTTTTTTTAAAGAATATTTTTTTAAAAATAACAGGTTGGGTAGGGTCTTAAGAAGTTATTGGCAAGCTCTTTGTTACTTCCAAAGAACCAGATAGTGGATCCAGGATCTATATCAATTATAAGTTTGTCATTCAATAAACAGAAGGGATGAATATATGTTGCCAGAATGACTTCCTCAACTCAAACGCAAGCAGGGGACAATCTCAGCTTTTGTGTACATCTGAAATTGTCACATCAGGAATCTGGAGTCTGCAACAATGCTGTGACTTTTAAAAAAACAGTTTCAGTACATGCTTTACCTTTTAGACACATATTTTCTTAATCTCTGGAATATATGCCATCAATTAACAAATCAAAGTACTGAACTGCTGACTTTTGACATTAACAATTTTCACCCTAATCAAGTTTACTTCTTTGTCTTAAATTAAAACAATACTGTGGCTAAGGATCAAGGGAAGAAAGTCATTCTTCGTATCTATTTATCAAAGTTGCTAGAATAGATGCAAAGTGATTTTCTCATTATATGACACAAGGCTTTCTAATGGAAATCAGCTGTCAAGCTATGACAGATCCATGAATACTTAATGGCAAAAATGATTGCTCTTAAGCTCATTCCTATGCCATGTGCAATTCATTTTTCATTAGCAATGAGCAGGTAGATTAATTAACTGTTTTGCAGCCACTCTTGGGCATGGGAGTTTGTGTATAGCTCAGAAATCTACAATCCGAACCTAGGCTTGGATTTCATTTTTTTTCTTTCAAGATAATTATTGGTGGTTAATTAATACAATTGTTCAGTTATAAGGTTGAATAAAATAAATAACATTTCCAGATAGGAGAACAAATGATTTTCAGATTGACATCTAATGCGGCTTCTACACACACATTCAGAGGAAGTCAGGAAATAGTCCACCTAGAATCGCAGTGATGGGAAATGATTATTCCCATATCTACATGTAGAGATGTAGATCTCTACAAAGGGACCTGGTCTACAACTCTCACCCTATTTCAATCATTGTGGCTGAAGGCCTGAATTCAGACTGAGGAATGATGCTTTAGAGCAGAAGTCCTTCTTTCCATTAGCCCGACTTTTATGACCTTTGAAACATAGTTATTAAAAGATGGCTGATGCCACAGCTTGGGTTGAGATTTGTAAGATGAAATGGATCCCCCAGGCCTCTTTATGGCTCAGGCATCAAAATTTAAGATGGCTAAACACATGGAAAGTATTTATATTCCAGTGGGGTCATATTTCCAGGGTATAATAACTTTCAGGTTATTTTGGTGGTGCTGGTAATAGACATAGACTCCCTCTGGATCAGAATGGACAGACAAGGTTCCTTTTAAATGATCATATTTCTTCCAGGTCTGGTCAGAAAAAAAAGCAAGCTTAATACCTAGAATTGACTACTCACAGTTCACTTTCCTCTTAACTGATGTTGTTGCTGGAAGAAACAGACATCTTAATCACATTCCATCTAAGAAGTTAGATTTCCTTCATTACATGGTTCCACCTGGGCCTTTCCAAATGACTGTTCTTCTACAACTGCAAGGAAGAGAGCAAAAAGTCCCTTTGCACTGTTTCTTTGCTACCAATTACCCAGAAAATCGATTTCATATGATTTCTCTCATGATGCTCCTATTTCTTGAGAAAGTACGTAGTGAAGGAACAATATACAGATAACAAAGATGAATGTAATATAATATGAATTCTATAAAGAAATATGGGGGGAGTTTGGCTGTCCTCAACCTTTGATAATTCCCTTCTATTGGAAGAACTTGGTGTCTCCTGTATCTTATCTTTTTGTCTAAAAAAAGTAACTTGCACTTTACAACCCTGTCTCAGAGGAGAATTGGTCCATCACTTTTCCATAGTTGTCATATACTGGTTCAACATCTTCCTTGTATCTTGACTGTAATATCAAAATGCCTCATTTGTTGCTCAGCAATTCATTGCTGCATAGCCCATTTGGAGTCCTTTTATTCTTACTTACTTAAAACACATTCATCATTTTATTTTTCACTTCTACCAATCTTATTGCAGTTCCTCATTCCTATCAGCATGCTGAATAATTTGGTGTTATCAGCCACGCTGACTGCCTCAGTTGATCACCGGGACCCAACAGATTACATCCCAGAGTTCTGAAGGAGCTGGCAGATGTTATCTCAGAACCATTGCACCACATCTTTCATAAATCCTGGAGTACGGGGAAGTACCTGAGGATTGGAAAAGGGCTGATGTGGTTCCTGTTCTGTTTTGTGCATTGGTAAGGCATTGAGACGAGGCAGAAGTAACAAAAATTGCTTCTTTATTCAAGCTTCAACAGAACAACACAAAATGGCGCTGATCCCTTTTATACCCTTTTGCAGGGAACAGCGTCAGCCAATAAATGCAACGTATTTTCCTGCTTTGTGCATGCGCAATAGGCTGGAGACAGCCTGTCTGGCCTGGGCAGCCACGTGGTCTGCTTGGGTCTCTCTGCAGCTTCCTGCACCTGCTCTGTCAATCACAGGCCCAGGACGTAACAATTCCCATCTTCAAGAAAGGGAAAAAAATAGACCCAGGAAACTACAGACCAATCAGTTTAACATCAATACCTGGGAAGATCCTAGAACAGTGGTTCTCAACCTGTGGGTCGGGACCCCATTTGGGGTCGATCGACCATTTCACGGGGGTCGCCAAGCAAGGCTGTCCGCCATATTTTTTCCGCCATTTTTCCCCCCTTTTCCGGCAGGTGCCTTACCTCCCTTGGGCTGGGCCAGCTGGTGGTTGGCCTGCTCCGTCTCTGCCGCTTGCCAGCTACGCCTCGGCCGGCGCAGGGGCGGAATACGCATGCGCGGCGCTCCCGGGCAGGGAAAGTCCTCGACTTACGACCGGTTGGGTAGTCCTCGACTTACGACTGGTTTAGTCCTCGACTTACGACCGGTTTAGTCCTCGACTTACGACCGGTTGGGGTCGCGGCATTAAAAAGGTTGAGAACCACTGTCCTAGAAAGATAATCAAAATACAGATCTGCGAACAACTAGAAGCAAACAAAGTTATAACTAGTAACCAGCACAGGTTTGTTAAAAACAGATCATGCCTAACCAATCTTATTTTATTCTTTGATAAAGTAACTAAACTAGTAGACCAGTGAAATGCTGTGGACATAGTATACTTAGATTTCAGTAAGGCATTTGATAAAATAGACCACAACCTACTCCTTGGTAAGCTAGAAAAATATGAAACAGACAACATCACCACCAGATGGATTTGTAGCTGGCTGGCAAACTATACTCAACGAGTAGTCCTAAATGCTATTACATCCACATGGAGAGAAGTAAGCAGTGGGGTACCACAAGGCTCTGTCTTAGGCCCAGTACTCTTCAATATCTTCATCAATGACTTAGATGAGGGAATTGAAGGGGAACTCATCAAATTTGCAGATGACACCAAATTGGCAGGAGTAGCCAATACCCCAGAAGACAAAATCAGGATCCAAACAGATCTTGACAAACTTGAACAATGGGCCCTATCCATGCTGGCTCAGGAATTCTGGGAGTTGAAGTCCACGAGTCATAAAAGAGCCAAGGTTGCCTACCTCTGCCCTAGGTGAATGCATTTGAGGACTGCAGCTTGTATATTATGCTGAGAATGTGACAGCTTATTTTTGGTGTGGTATGTGTCTCCTCCTGTTCATTTTATTCTCAGTAGATAAAATCAGCAATCCGTGAAACCAATGAAAAGAGGCAGGTTGTCTGACGGGAAGAAGGAATTTCATATTTTTCTGTTGCTTTTCCACTCCCTGCTCCCTGCCTGTCTATGGCTTCTTCTTTTTCCCACCTGCAGCTTCGGTGACATTTTTGAAAACAACAGGGAGTCTAGCTTGCAACTCTCTTTCTGAGATCACCCAGATAAGAAGATGTCTGATAAGGCAGCCAGGAAGGTCATCTAGAAACTGAAATTGTTAGATCATAGGTAGCTTCAGAAGCTTCTCCCAAAATTGCCACTGGGTTATTTAATTGTTTTGTTTTTATATGTGACAGAAGGAGAACATTATTTAATACACTTTATTCTAACATTTATTTACAGTCACACTATACTTATTTTATTTCTTTGGGATTCTTTTTGGAGACTTTCTACTCATTAGAGTTTGAAAATGTCAGGAGTCATCTTAAACAGGACAGTGATTTTAAGTCATCTTAATCAGACAGTTTTGAATGAGCGTGTGCCACTTTCCTATCTTTCCTCCATTCCAGTTCTGAAATTTCAGTGGACATTTACCTTGGCTAGGTCAGACATATTATCTCCATAGTTTGATGAGGGCATCTGAAAAATACTAAAACATATGAAGAATGGTTTCAGGAATTGGGTATGTCTAGTCTAGTGTATTGAAAAGAAGGACAAGGGGTGACATGATAGCAGTGTTCCAATGTTTGAGGGGCGGCCACAAAGAAGAGGGGTGTGTGTGTCAATCTAGTCTCCAAAGCTCCTGAAGGCAGGACAAGAAGCAATGGATGGAAACTAATCAAGAAGAGAAGCAACCTAGAACTAAGGAGAAATTTCCTGACAGTGAGAATAATTAACCAGTGGAATGGCTTGTCTCCAGAAGTTGAGAAGGCTCCATTACTGGAGGTTTTAAGAAGAAAATGGAAAGTCACTTGTCTGGAATAGTATAGGGTCTCCTGCTTGTGTAGGAGGTTGGACTAGAAGACCTCCAAGCTCTCTTCCAACCCAGTTATTCTGTTATTCCCCTGTATCAGCAGATATGCCTTTGTGAAAATAGTTTGTGGAGCCCCTGAACTGCAGTCTCCTTAGTTGCACTCCCATTTTGAAGAAATATCTTGGCAGAGAGTACAAATTGTGTCTGTTGATTGTTCTGTGTGACCAGGACACTGATATAACTTCCCAGGTCACTCAATTCCATTTGTTTTACTTGTCCCACTTCAGATTGAAGAAAAGTAGCAATCTTGGGGATTGCCCCTATTATTTCTATTATTTTTCTTATTTTAGGATTACTTTTTACCTATAGTTATAGATTTTTAGGTGCATGTGTTTCTACTTCTAAAGATTGGGCATATAAATATGGTAGGTCTAGCAGATCTGAAAAACTCAGGATGACCACTAGACAGCAATCAAGGATCAGACTATTCTGTTCTAAAAACAAGGAGCTATTGATCTGTGAGACTCAACATCATTGTTAATATTCTGCAAGCGAGCTAAAGCAGTATCATTTCAGCAAGCTTTCAGCCTCAAATGAAAGAGATTACTAGAGAGATGTCATGGAGTGAGTTTCATTTGCTGCAATTGAAAGAACTGATTCATGTATACATCGGGGCAACAAATCCCTCTGCAGGTGATCAAAAGAGGTTCTCAGGTTAGGGCCTAGTGGTCAGTATCAGCAACAATGTACTGATTTGCATTGCTTGCATCTTAGTTTGGCTGTAAAGGTAAGCCAGGGGTCTTCAAACTTGGCCCTTTTATGACTTGTGGACTTCAACTCCCAGAATTCCTCAGTCCACAAGTCATAAAAGGGTCAAGTTTGAAGACCCCTGAGATAAGCCAATGGAGAAAGAAGACAGACTCTGCTGAAGGGCTGTTTGTTTAGATAAACAATGCTATATACATTGATAGGTTTGCTTTATGTACCCTGTTTGCTGATTATTTTTCAATGAAAAGTAGGCTAAACATTCTTGCCAACAAATAAACAATAAACAGAATGATCCCTGTTTATTAAGACAATTATTTTATTAGGCCTATTCAAGTTCACAAAATAGTTTACAAGATTAGGTGTCATGGGAAAATATATCATTTAGGCAATCCCACTTTGAAGGAAAATAATTTTATACTATAATAGTACCTTAAATCCATTCCTAAAATGATCTACTGTGTTATACGAAGCCTACAATATAGTTTTTATTAAACTCTTTCTATTAAACTATTCTTATTAATAAATTATATTAAACGTGGGTTTGAACCCATGGTCTACTATTATCAAGCTAGTTTCACTACATATTTGTTTTCCATCTACAAACAAACCTGTGTATTTCACTTTAGAATTATAGCTGAATTCCAATAAAAATTACTTTTTAAGAAAGAAAATATTCAGAAACAGATCAACCATTGTTTGTTTTTCCCCCTAATATCCCTTTGAAACTCTAGGTGTGAGATGACACTATCTTAACATCTGTCAGAAGTTTGTTTTAAGGCCTGCAGCATTCTCTCATATTTTATCTTGAAACTGAAACTCTATAATTTAAACATCATTTTTTGTTCTCTCTCTCTTTTTCTTTATTCACCAGCTTGCTTGATGAAGAGTTCTGGAGGACTTCAAAACTTGCATATTATTTTGTAACCTTCAGTAAGCTTCATTTAGATGCTGTCCTCATCTGGATTTTGCAGTGATAACAAATGTTTCCAAAGGCAGGCCAAGATATAGAGGGAAAAGAATTACAACATAACGCAGCTGATTTTTTAAGCTAAGCAATTTTACTAAAGTTCAAAGCATCTGTGGAAAGCAAAAAGTAATGAAAGGAAATAGCTTGATGGAGTCCACAAATGATAGCATAATTGCTTTGAAAATTATTATTTTTAACCAAATGATTATCCCCTGAGATATAATTGCATTCCACAAAAAAGAATCATATTTTATCCCAGTAAAGTGGAATAAATGACTAATTTCTTGGATTAACAAAGAGTTGCAATCCATAATAACATCAGAAGAAGGTAGACAAACTTTGTTCTCTGAGGGATCAAGGGAATGAGTTGAGTAGACACAGAATTCAATTTGGAGCCAATCTAGATGTCATGAGGACTCCTGCCAAGACCTACATCTTCCTTCATGGTACTCTGTTGATTCAGGCCTTTTTCTCTCTTACCCAGCTCACTTGTGAAGGAAAATGTTGCAGTAATGAACCCGAACTAGATATACAAAGCAATATATAGAAGATTCCTAACAGTGAGAACAATTAACCAGTGGAATAGCTTGCCTTCCGAAGTTGTGGGTGCTTCATCACTGAAGATTTTTAAGAAGAGACTGGACAGCCACTTGTCTCAAATTGTATAGGGTCTCTTGCTTAAGCAGGGGATTGGACTAAAAGACCTCCAAGGTCCCTTCCAGCTCTATCCTGATTGATTGATTAATTGATTAAAGATAAAATTATAAAGATTGCCTCATTTTTTATATCTGATGACTTCATAGACATATCTATGCAAGGTAGCTTTGGAAATGATTTTTAAGTAAATCACACACCTTCTGAAACATCATTTAAAGCTCCAGGCAATATCCTTGCCTGTTATAAATGTCAGTGTCAGCCATTGGAAGTCTTCAAAATGAGTCATAATAGGACTGGGGTTTCTTTTGAAGAGCCAGAACTGTATTAGAATACTAGTAGCATGGAATTGTTCCTAAATAGTACAATGTATTATTATTTGCCTTCAGGACTTAAATGAACAACACAAAGTTGCTTGGGATGAGAATTAATTATGTGTGCTACTTCAACATTGCCTAGATCCCAATGCAGCTATTGGATTTCTTCTGGGTGTGAAGGAAAGATTTTAAAAATTATTGGTGATAACAGAGTGTGTTGTGTAGAATTATTGGTGCTCTGAACCAGAGAACTCTGAAAAAACTCTTTCAGTTTATATACCCTGTTCTACATTTGAACCAAATAAAACTGGTGAAGCTTGGATTAGATATTAGTTTTGCTAATAGTCACTTCTAAAAGGTCCAATGCCAGGTGAGAAGGCCTATGGTTTATGGACCAAATTGCAGAGGTAAACTTGATCCTCCAAGCTTCTAAAACTTTTGGTCAAAGTTCTCCAAAGGTTTAGCCACAAGTTATTGATGAAAATTCTGTGAAAGATTCTTAGAGTAGGTCCAGAAGTTCTGGAGTTTTTGAATAACGGCAAAGACATAAAATCTAAATGAGATGAAAGTATTGTCTGAGAAGAATTCTGCTGACCTACAGTGCCATATTTGGCTTGCTCTATTCTGCTGCTTTTGAATTCCAACACCTTACACATTCTCGGCTAATTTAAGATGCACACCTACAATTTGGATCCAGATAGTCTAAACTTTGGCTTCTAAGGAATCACTTCTGCCTATCTAAATCTAACTCAACCCCTGGACCTGTTCATTTGTCAAATCCATTAAGTATCAATAAGCCCAAGGGCATGATACTGAACTTAATCCTTCATTTAGTGACACACGATAGCAGTTTCATTTTAAGTGAGTTTGTTTGCATGAATCTTCTTAGTTGCCACATGCTTCAGTAGAATTGTCTAAATCCCTATTTGTGTATGGAGGAGGCAATATAAAAAAGTATCATAATGTTCGAATAATTTTATTTCAGGATATTTCAGAATATTTTTTATCCCACCTTTATTATTTTTATCAATAACTAAAGGCAGCATATATACCTAATACTCCTTCTTCCCATTTTCTCCACTACAACAACCCTGTGGGTTGGTCTGAGAGAAAGGGACTGGCCCAAGCCGGCTTTCATGCCTAAAGTGGGACTAGAACTCACAGTCTCCAAGTTTCTAACCTGATGCCTTAACCACTAGACCAGGGGTAGGCAACCTTGGCTCTTTTATGACTCGTGGACTTCAACTCCCAGAATTCCTGAGCCAGCCATTTTGTTATTCTTTTGAGATTTCTCTGATTGTAATATACCTAGAAAACTCAGGAACACTGTCTTCTAATCTCCCCAAAGATGGTTACAAAACAAAGGGAGGAACCTAGAACTTATCAACCTAGAAAGACAAAGAACCAAAATTCCAGTTTTGCTCATTTCCAACAGCACCCTGCCAGCTACAACTGTGGGGCTGCTTCTCAGCACTGTACAGCAGCTATCAGAAGCTTGCCCACCTCTGGTGTAATTCTTGTCCCCTGGCCAGAATGATCTTGACAGAAGCCAGAGTCAGGCAACCTGTACATGGTCAATTAGGCAAATGCCAAGAAATCTCCCACTCCGCTGCTTTTCAGGGGCAACCTGATCTGCCTTTAATATTTTCTGATCCCAAAGCGAATGGTTTACATGAAATCAAGTACAACCAAATCACTCAGCTTCTCGCTTGTGGATCACGAGCCAAAAAAGCAAAAGTTCATTTTCCCCCAATGTCAATAGAAGAGAGAGATTTATCCTGGAGAATCCAGGAGAGGAAATTGAGGAAGAAAGGACTTTGAAATGCCTTTTGGATAGAGAAAGGAGGTGATAATGGATCTTAGGAGAGGGCATAAAACTGTAGAACGAATGTGTATTCCTTATAATGTAAAATACGAAGAAAAAATTAAAGTAGTGGGAAAGCAGAGGAGGAAAAAGGAAAGAGGAAAAAGGGTAGAGTAGAACGGGAAAGAAAAAGAAAAGCATCAACTTTCAACCTTTTTTTTAGCACAGTAAAGTAATAAGATAAAATCTCAGCTTTTTACTTTTACATAATCATATATGCTACCTATTTTTATAACAATAAATCTATCTGATCAGCAAAATCCAAAATCAAAGTTTCATTTTTTCCCCATCTCAAGCACAAAGTTCAGAAGTGATTTCCAAGTAAAAAGAAAGTTAGTTGTATTCTTTAATTAAAGCAATCAATTTTGCCATCTCAGGAATGCGTATTTTATCAATGTCCCCTGTGTGAAATAATCTGTCCTGGCAGCATAGGAAACTATCAAACCAATGCTTTTACCCTGCTTTCTTTGGCAGATCTTTCTTCTTCTTCCTTTACTGATCCCTTGCATAGGACAAATGAAAGTTTTCTTGCTAGTTTTCTTTTGTTAGACAAGAAGCCGTTTATCACAGGTTGCCTGGTTTTCTGTGGCAGCAATTTAAATTTTCTAACAGGGAATTCCATTCAACCCAGAATTCTCACCTAAAACAGAAATGACCAGGCTCAAATAATCCTACTTCAGCCATGGAGAAGACTCTAATGCTGGGAAAGGAGGAAGCAAGGTGGAAGGAAGGAAAGAAGGTGGAAGGGAGGGAGGTGGAAGGAAAGGAGGAAAGAAGAGGATGACCAGCAGCAAGGTAGATGGACTGTTACATTGGTGCTGGGTGCACCGTTGGGAGATCACAAAGAACATGTTAGGGACAGATCATCATGGCAAAAATCTATTTATGTAATTGCTGGGAGTTGAAAATGACTCGATGGCATATAATCAATCAATGAATAATTTTGGGGACAGGGCCTGGCCAATCACACTGCAGTTTTTTCAAACCACTATTACAACTAGTGGACAATCATTTAAATATGAGCCAGCCGTGTGCTGCAGCTGCCAAAAAAGCCAACACAGTGCTAGGCTGCATTAACAGAGGGATAGAATCAAGATCACGTGAAATATTAATACCACTTTACAATGCCTTGGTAAGGCCACACTTGGAATACTGCATCCAGTTTTGGTCACCACGATGTAAAAAAGATGTTGAGACTCTAGAAAGAGTACAGAGAAAGATGATCAGGGGACTGGATCAAAGATGATCAGGGGACTGGAGGCTAAAACATATAAGGAATGGTTGCTGGAATTGGGTATGTCTAGTTTAACGAAGAGAAGGACGAGGGGGGACATGATAGCAGTGTTCCAATATCTCAGGGGCTGCCACAAAGAAGAGGGAGTCAAGCTATTTTCCAAAGCACCTGAAGGCAGGACAAGAAGCAACGGGTGGAAACTAACCAAAGAGAGAAGCAACCTAGAACTAAGGAGAAACTTCCTGACAGAATAATTAACCAGTGGAACAACCTGCCTCCAGAAGCGGTGAATGCTCCAACACTGGAAGTTTTTAAGAAGAAACTGGACAGCCATTTGTCCGAAATGGTATAGGGTTTCCTGCCTAAGCAGGGGGTTGGACTAGATGACCTTCAAGGTCCCTTCCAACTTTATCATTATTATTATTATTAACTATTAATAATATTTTAAGTCGAGGTCAACCCTTTCAATTCAGTTTTATAACAGTTTATTTAATTTGTATTAATGAAATGAATTGTAGTGACTGTATGAAAGCTTAATTGTGGGTCTTAAAATTTGTGTCAAGGGTTGATTTATAATTTTTAAAATACATCAGCATTTTATTGCCCCTTAATTTAGCTCTGAATATTTAACTTTTATTAATATGCTATCCCAGTTAATTTTTGTTCTAATATTTTGATTACCCCGAGAACTGTACTTGTACATTTTATTCTATTTTTGCATTTATTTCATCTTCTATATTTGATATTCAATTTTCCTTATATGTTATAATTTCTGTTATATGAGTGTCTTTATCAGAAGGTATGTACAAATAAATAGATATATTGCCTTTGGTTACAAGGCATATTGCCTTTAGTTTCACATAACCAAGATGTCGAGGTCCTGTCCCTTGGACATTATAGATGGAAGAGGAAAGGCTGAAGTTGAACCCAGGTAAAATCAAGTTACTATTTGTTCATCAGAGTCCTCTGTCAAAGCTGGTGTTATCTCTGAATGGGCAAAGGTGAAGGACTAGGTTCATAATTCAAACATCCTTTTGAACTCACAGCTCCCTCTCCTCACCTTACCTGGTGCAGGAGGACTTAGCTACTAAGATGCATACTTATATCACCACCCATATTGACTATTGAGATGGTTTTTAAAGGGTGATGTCCTTAAAAACTACTTGGGCACTACAGCTGGTCCAGAATGAAAGGTTCTTTGTACTTACAAGCCCCCAGCATTAGGTGCAGATAACATCAATTCTGTGGGTCCTGTCCTGATTGCCAGTTAGGTTCTGAGTCTAATTTTAAAGTGCTGGTGTTAACCTATAAAAAGCTTTATGACTTGGCAGCTGAAAACTCACAGGGCTGCTTGTTTCAACCCAGGCCAGTCACCCTCTTTCATCCCAACTCACCTCACAGATTGTTATTGTGGAGAAAATAAGAGGAGGAAGGAGCATGAGCTACATTTGCCACCTTGATATTAATATTAATAAAGACATGATAAAAATCTAATAAACTACAGTAGATAAGCTATTAAATATCCAGGGAGAAGCAGCTCATAGCTGCATACCTCTAAGACAGTGATTCTCAACCTTTTTAATGCCGCGACCCCAACCGGTCGTAAGTCGAGGACTAAACCGGTCGTAAGTCGAGGACTAAACCAGTCGTAAGTCGAGGACTACCCAACCGGTCATAAGTCGAGGACTTTCCCTGCCCGGGAGCACCGCACATGCGTGGTTCCGCTCCCTGCGCCGGCCGAGGCGTAGCTGGCAAGCGGCAGAGACGGAGCAGGCCGACCACCAGCTGGCCCAGATCAAGGGAGGTAAGGCACCCACCGGAAAAGGGGAAAAAAATGGCGGATAGCCTTGCTTGGCGACCCCCGTGAAATGGTCGATCGACCCCAAATGGGATCGCGACCCATAGGTTGAGAACCACTGCTCTAAGAGGTGAATGGGGCCAAAGTGGTGGCGCAGTGGTTAGAATGCAATATTGCAGGCTAATTCAGTTCACCGCCAGGAGTTTGATCCTCACTGGCTCAAGGTTGACTCAGCTGTCCATCCTTCTGAGATCAGTAAAATGAGGACCCATATTGTTGAAGGCAGTATGCTGACTCTGTAAACCGCTTAGACAGGGCTGTAAAGCACTGTGAAGCAGTATATAAGTCTAAGTTCTGTTGCTATTGCTAGAAGGCAGTGCTTCTCAATGGTAGGATCAGTCCTCCTGATCCTCTTCCTGTAGGCTTTCCAAAAAATGTTAAAAGCAGAAATGTTTTAGAGAACATTCTCTTAATTTCATGCACCAAGCCATCTTTTACGGTTTGTATGCCTTTTATTTTTTTAATTTTTTATATTAATTTTAGTTAGTTTATGCTTTCTTTGGGAGGGTTTATGACTGTTAGTTAATTTGGCTTTTTAATCTTACAAGGAACGTTTTACTTTTTCCTATGCTCTACATCATGTTAACTGTCAAGAAGTGCTAGATTGCAGTGACATAAGTGCTATAAATAAATAAAATTACATTTAGTAATTATGACAGAAATCAATCTCCCTCAGAGGAATAGGGCTAAGTAATTCCTTTAAAAGATTCTGAAGTGGTTTCTTTTTTGGCTGCTAAAGATCAGTTCAGGACATGTAAAGTTATCTTAATGGTTACCATTTTTAGAAGATAAATCTTACCTAAACACCATTTACATGGTCTCTAAACCATCAGGCTTGCATGACTTCATAAACAAGATCCTTTTTCTTGCAAAAGAAAGTTGAGCTGGTACTTACTATAGTGCCAGGAATTCTCCAGAAGACATTGTGACCCAAAAATTAACTAGTGGCTCTGTATGTGGCATTTAGGATCAAAAGTTCACCTAAAAGTCAACCTAAATCTCATCATTGGAATTGGCTGGTGTTTAGAAACAAATTATTTAGATTTCAGCACAAGCAATGAAAGGCCATCATGGCATCTGCATGTTTTAGGAAGGTAATTGTGCTGTCCTTGGTGTCCTCTGAGCTTGGTTGTTTTCTTGCAGACATTTCATTACCCAACTAGGTAACAACTTCAGTGCTAGAGGGATTTGCTCTCTGTTGCAAACAAGTGGCTTGTGGGAATGTTCTTGCTGGCTCTTGTTGCTTCCTCTTAGCTTGCTTGAGTTGGTAGTTTCTTGACTGGGGTATTGTTTACAGCTTGATTGTTGGTCTAGTGTTAATCTAGTGAGCTACACATATTTTCTTCTAAGCAGTGGTGGGATTCAAATATGTGAACAACCGGTTCTCTGTGTGGATGCCACTTCTGGAAGTCCATTCTGGGTCTGGGCAACAAAAAATTAGCTATCGGTTTTGCCGAAGTGGTACGAACCAGCTGAATCCCACCACTGCTTCTAAGGGTAATTGTGTCTTGTAAAAAGTACTTGTAAACAAGAAGCATGACTTAGGGTCAATATATGGGACATGGGACTCATCCAAGAGCTCTGCAGAAATGCGTCTTGCTCAGGAGTAGCCCCCATTGCAAAGTGGTGTCTTCTCTTGCTGCCCAATGAGTAATGTTAACATGCAATAAAAGGATTTCTCCTTTCTCCTCTCATTCAAAAGTAACTGTGATCTTAGAATCCCTCAGATTGGGGAAAGAGGATTTTCTTGTGAAGCACAAAGCATTCTAATCTCTCCTATCTGGTCAGTGTGCAGCATTGAGTTAGAGAGCCAGAAAGGCTATTCCATACAATTGGTACCTTTTGCCCATTGAGCGCTACACACTTTAGAAGGTTTCTTTTCCCTGATGTAATACACCAAAAAACCATTGTTCTCACGGTTGGCTGGAATAGTAGTTTAGAAGGTAACCAAGTACGTAACCTAAATATTCTGTTGGTAATGTGAGTGAACTAAAATTGGAAATATAGGTAGTCCTTGCTTACTGACCATTTGTCCAGTGACCGTTTAAAGTTATGACACTGTTGAAAAAGAAGACTTAGAACTGGTCCTTGAAATTGCAGCCATCACAGCGTCCCTGTGGTTACACAATCATGATTCCAGCACTTGGCAACTGGTGCACATTTATGATGATTGCAGCTTATCATGATCACATGATCACCATTGGCAACATTCACCAGCTGGTTTCTGACAAACAAAGTCAGTGGGGAAGCCAGCAGGAAGCTTCAAGTTGTGATCACGCAATGCTCATGCTTAACAACTCTCAGTGATTCACTTAACAACTCTCATTGGCACAGTCACATGTCATTTCACTTAACAACTCTGCTGCTTAGCGAAGGATTTGCTGGTCCCAATTGTGGCCAATAAATGACTATCCCAAGAATCATGCTTATATTCAGTGAATGTG
Organism: Protobothrops mucrosquamatus; assembly: GCF_001527695.2. Lineage (NCBI taxonomy): Eukaryota > Metazoa > Chordata > Lepidosauria > Squamata > Viperidae > Protobothrops > Protobothrops mucrosquamatus. Next base: position 1,056,384 of record NW_015386396.1, read on the forward strand.
GCAAGAAGCAGCATGTTTTCCATCTCTTAAAATGTTTAGCCATCCCAAGTGCTTATTTGAGCAGAATGCTGGGTGTAATTGAATAAATAAGTGACAATATTACAGCTTTTCTTGGTTTACATCATAAGTGCTTCTGTTGCTGATTGTAATCTTTTCCTGGTAATTGCAACACAGTCTTCCAGATCAGTTGCAAACAAAAGTGAGGCAAAGAAATTTATCTCTATATGTCTTAGTACAACGGCAACTATAGTGATTGTTTTGAAATTTTTGTTTTTTCTTCATTTAGATTGGGTAAAAGCTTCAACCTCTTTGAAGCTTATTAATCATGAGTATTTCTGGAGTTGATTTTAGCATGATGCAAGGTCTCCTTTACCAACTGGAAATGTACTGACATTTCTAATCTCATGGAGTCCAGTCCTTTAGAAGCAAAAGACAAACGAGAACAATATGAGAACCTGTGGCTGCTTTGAGAAACTAACAGGACTTAAAAATGGTTTGCAGATTGGAAACGCCTGAATTTGTAATGATTTCAGTTTCTGATGTCTTCTGCTGATTAAGAAAAACTGTTGTTAATTTTCAATTCAGACCGCAATAGTTCTCTGATACAGCACATAATAAAAAGCTGTACTGTTGTTGTTGGTATGTATAACTAAATGTGCAGGTAACACTTATTTTAGGACCGGTTGAAGAGCATTTGGTAGATAACCAAGAATGTGCTATAAAAAGTCAATGTTACTACTGGGTAACAGAATAGATAGCAAAAATTAAAGTATGCAAGAATGATTAAATACAGTTGTAAAATAATGGTTTATCTGGGAAAAGTAAACTCATTGTTTAATACTGTTCCATACTAGGAAAGATGCAGATGCAAACACATATTCATGTGTGAACATTTCTAATCCATCCCACAGTATTTTTTTTAGCATGTGGTTAGAAAAGGAGAAATACAACTGAAATGAATTGGGACAAGTACTCTGATAAAATTAATGTGGGAATTTGTTTATAGTTCTAAGAATCTATACTCCTACTCCCTTCTTTAATATTATTTCTAGTGAATATTGTAGGGATTTTTGAAGCTGCTGAATACAGGAAAAACAGCCAACAATTATGGGTAGTAAATAAGATAGATTATAGTTAACATTCATAATCAAGTTCCATCAATAAAGTAGTTTTCAAAACTTTGCAGAATTGTTACACTGTTGTCTCTTTTTGCCTCATTTATAGCAATAAGATTGACTAATACAGATAGTCCTCAAATTACAATCACAATTGAGCCTAACATTTCTGTTGTTAAGCGAGACATTTGTTAAGTGAGTTTTGCCCCATTTTACAATCTTTCTCACCACAGTGGTTAAGTGAATCACTGCAGTTGTTAAATTAGTAATTGTTAAGTGAATCTGGCTTCCCCATTTTCTTTGCTTGTCAGAAAGTCAAAAAAGATGATCACATGACCACTAGATATTGCAACCATCGTAAATATGAATCATTTGCCAAGGATCATGTCTCTGGGGATGTTGCAACGGGTGTAAGTATGATAAATGGTCATAAGTCACTTTTTTCAGTGCCGTTGTAACTTTGAATGGTCACTAAATGAAGTACTGTAAGTTGAGGACTACCTGCATTAATTTAGGAAGAGCGGGAATGACAATACAAGGCTGTACAAATCCTTCATATAATTTAATGCTCTGAAATGGGGCAACTCCAGTCTGACCTAACTCCCAGTGTCACATGCAGTATTGATTTGGAAGTATTTAATCATCTGCTGGAGTTGGAGGACAGAACTTAATGAATTGTCCAGAAGCTGGTCTGGTTCATCACCAAGAATAACACCAAAAGGGGCTTCTACAGCTGCAAGTGTTTTGTGGGTTGGAGTAGAGAACGTTGCTTGCAGGACACAAATCTGGCACTGTCACATCCCAGAAATAATGGCTGTAAAGAATTTGATTGTAGAATCACAAGTGTCTTGAAGGATTGAAGGGGTTGCTTTTTCCCCTCTGGTGTAAATCAGCATAACTACTCTTGAAGCCCAGCCCAACCACATGTTAATAAGAGTTACTTTTTATTGTTTCGGTGAAATTTTTATGCAAGGTGAAAAATGACATGGAGGCTGTTCTGGATGTGTATTGAACTTAGGGAGAAATCCATCAAGAGACCACAACGGAATTGTTGAAAAGGACACTATACCATTAACAAAAGCACAGCATCAACAAGTGCACAATGAGTAAGGCAAAAAGGGATAAGGACTGCAAATTTGTTATTAGTCTGTATGTGTCTACAAAGACATGTGATAGAATCCTAGGTGGATTGGTAAGAAATGAGTCAGAAACCAAAGCAAAGCAGGTGGAATTCCAGGTGCAGGTTGGGTTCAGGGTCCCTAAGTATTCTTCCATGTGTATTTGCTAGAATGAAGGCATTTCATAAACCTGCAACATGGGTGCCTTGTTATAATGATCTCTGAATAAGATGATTTACAGTAACATCGACTGCTAGGCTGCTGATTGTAGAAACTGTACAGTAGGTGTCTTGTTGGGTACTTCATATTGTGGACAAAGATTCTATTGCTATGTCCCTTGGATCCTGAGCCCAATTTGCAGATAGAGAGAATTCCACTTGCTTTGCTTTGGTTTCAGACTCACTTCTTACCAATCCACCTAGGATTCTTTCTGAGACAATGGAATGGTTTCAGGATAGAGTTCAAGCTTGTCCAGAAGGATATAAAGTCTTTCTTCATGAGACCAATTTGTTTGATCTCCATGGCAAACACTGGGCTGCTCTCCATTTCCAATGATGGCACAGATATCCTTAAACATGCATTTAAGGTATGCCTTACAAGTCATGTCAATAGTCTAGTTAATGAGGGCATTTTAGTCCACCAAGGGGGTGAGAGCATCATTGCCTGACGAATGGTGTCAGAAGAATAATTTGGGATTCCACCTCCAGCCGGGGCTTGCACAGGAATAAATAAAAATGAGATCCAGACAGCTAGGAGGAAAGAAGAAATATTTATTCCTAAAAGCAAAACAGGGGCAGCTGCATAGAAATGGGGGGTAAAGCAACACAATTAAATAGGGAAGCTTGTCCTGGGTGTGGAAGTGTCTATGTGCTGATTCTAGGTAGACACCTGAGGAGTGTGTGTGTGTGTGTGTGTCTATGTTTATTCTTGGGAACATGCAGTTCTGCTGGGATACCTAATTTAATTAACTCTATTTGTGTTTGTAGACCTTATCTTTTGATATGTAGATTAGATCTGGGTAACTTATTTGGGGGTTTGAGGAAGTAAAAGATTTTTCCCCCGTTTGATATTTTTACTTGATTGATTTAGTTTCAGCTTGACTGTCAATTATCTAGTGGAGATGCTGATTCTCAGGCCATTGTGGATTCTGTTAATGTTTTAAGAGAAGATGGAAACAGTATAAAGAATAAAATATATATTTGATATAAAATTTCTCACAAGGACCACCACACAAGTGAAGAGCCCCTAACCCTGAAGTATCCTATGGTAACATCTGAGCTTGCTATGGAGAGCGATATCAAAATCATCTCACTGAATAGAAAAAAAAAATTGAGAGGCAAAACAAAACTCCCCCCAAAAAAACCTTGGAAATGTTGGCCGACGTAGCCCAAAGGCTTGCACTTCAGTTCACGTCTCGTGGCCTTGGCCACGATAAAAAAGGCCTTTGATCTTTTTCACAGCATTATTCCAAATGCTACAACTTTCCATTTGGAAGCTCAAAAGAAAGCCTGGCCAGTCCAAATCAGATAGCTTGAGAATGGTGGATGCTATTTGCATTTGCCAAAGCCCACAAGGGTGAGGTGGGGAAAACCAGGATCAGTTTCCTTTTCTTCCTGCGATTCCCCAGCCTCTTCCTTGTGAAGGAATTAAATGAAAAAGAGCAAACAAGCCACTTCAAAGCAAATGAGGCCCTTAATTTAGCATGGAGAGAAGATGGTGAGCTGTTAAGGTATTATCAGATTACAATAAAGGCCCTCTTGCTCTCTGGAGGCCCTAGTTTCTTTCCCGGCACTGCTGTTAGAGCTGGAAGTCATAACCACAGATTATAGCAAAGAGCTTCCAAATTTCCACATCCCAGCCAAAGGCTCTGCTCCTTACTAGCCTTCTGTTTTCATGATGAATAGCATAATGGCCCCACTAGTCAAAGGGAGAGGTTTCTGACTAAATGTTTCAGTTTACTGATTAGCTCTATGGTGGAATATATAACCCAGGGGAGGCTGAAATGGAGCCTAAGACCTACACGCAATCTGCCAACATTATTTGGGGAGCCCCACAGCACTTCAAAGTGGGTGGGGCCAATCTTTTTAGGGTATTTATTTTGGGGGGGGGGAATGGGGGATAAGTTTAAGTTAAACAAAAAAGTGTCTTCAGATTTAGAAAGGGTTTAAGGCATCCATAGAGGACCAGGCACTGGATTAAAAACTGGGAAACCATAAATTTTAGTCCTGCCTCAAACATAAGAGATCTGGCTGACATCACTCTTTCTCAGCCCTTGGAAAAAGGCAATGGCAAACCACTTTTGAGAATGCTGCCAAGGAAATTGCATGGACTTGTAATCCCCAGAAGTCAAGACTGACTTGAAGACACAGGCATAATACAGGTACCCATAACTCTGCATCCTCCCCCCAAAAAGAGTTATATGTATCAGGGACTAAGGGAATGAAAGGTGGGACAAATCTAACAAATAAGTATTTGTTCTTGTATTATTGCAAAGACGGTGGTAGTTTTCAAGGATTGGTAGACCATGTTGGTCTCTCCAAAACTTTTCAAGTTGAATGGTGGTTCCACTCCTATTTCCAGACCCACATGCCATGCATATGTACAGGATTGTTGAGAAGGGAAGAAAAAAAGAAAAGAAAAGCTTTATTTTCATTCCTCTAACCGAGGTTCCTGATTCAGATCATTGTTTTTCTTCTGCTAAAGCTTTAGAGTATCGCTTGCCAGGAAGGCCCCAATATTGGATTTTCCCCACCAAGGTCACTCTCTGTCCCCTGAGGGGCAAAACAGTAACTCCACTGAGTCTTCCCAAGAACCAAAAAAATCTGCACTTTAATTCAGTGATGTTGAATTAAATCATTGGAAACAGAATGTCGGGTGCTAGGAACCAGAACAATTCTGCGAATTAGGCCAGAACAGTTTCTTTTTTGTTGATCATCCATTTTACAAGAACCACACTGACTGCATTCACTTGGGCAGGGGTAGGCAACCTTGGCTCTTTTATGACTCGTGGACTTCAACTCCCAGAATTCCTGAGCCAGCCATGCTGGCTCAGGAATTCTGGGAGTTGAGGTCCACGAGTCATAAAAGAGCCAAGGTTGCCTACCCCTGCCCTTGGGAAACAATAGATAAGGATTTCACTGTGAGGAGACCTTAGTGCTCTCTGGGCTTGGCTGTTTTCTTGCTGATGTTTCATTATCCAAGCTAGGTAATGAGCGCCCATCAGTGCTAGCAAGGAGTGGGGTTTGTTCTCAGTTTATATTCTAGTGACATGCCATGTCAGTATTGGTGAGAATGGTCTTAGAGGTACTTTGATTGGGCTGTTTTACTGTTGGTTTGTTTGACGATTGCTCGATTGGAGCATTGTTTATTTCTCGATTCTTGGCTTGATGTTAATCCTGGAGTTAATCTCTGCTCATCTGAGTGTTGATTGCTGGTGGGGAGGTGTTTTGGATTTTTTGTTCCCTTTTTGGCTTGTTGATTGTCTCTTCCGTCTTCACTAGCCTGGCCCATGTTTTTTTTCCTCCTATGGAGTGACTCCTTCCTAGAACACCTCTTTACTCTCTCCTCTTCTTTAGCCTGCATTTCCACCACACAGAGTTGTATATAAGCTCAGAGCTCTCTATGAAGATAGATGGGGCTTCCAAGGGCTTAACAGTAACTGTTTTGAGCTCCTTATCTCTGTCCCCCTTCAAGCATGTTACGCACCTGGAAAGTCATCGTGCAGGGGAGAAAAGCAGCACAGCTCCTCTGCTTTCATGTTTTTTTTTCTTCCTTGCCCTGCTTTCATTGCTGAAAGTCACTGCATCCCTGGCAGGCAATGCTAGGAATCGGATCAGGCTTCAGTCCTTTGTTGAAACAGGAAATATTTTACTGGCTATAATATATGGAATCCCAGAAGCTGCTGGAGTATTTGGATGAAAAAGGAACCAATGCAAATATAATGTGATTTGATATGCTTTACTTCTGGCAAAATGTCCATTTGTAAAGAAGGGGAAATTATTCCCTTCCCCTGAGGTTAGGCCTTTTCAGCTCAAGAAAAGAAATTTCTCTTCAATCTGAGAGAGAGAGAGAGAGAGAGAGAGAGAGAGAGAGAGAGAGAGAGAGAGAGAGAGAGAGAGAGAGAGAGAGAGAGAGAGATGCATCAGTCTTACATTTTCAGCTGGATGTGATTTTATGTGATTATTAAAAATATAAACATTATATTAGAATCTCCTCTCTTATTTTAAACTGTTACTGTGGAGCTTCCTTTCCTTGCCATTACCAGATTATGGAGTTTAGAGGTATAATGTGGAAAATCATTAAACATACATCCCCAATTTACTTGTTGTCTGGATGGCACATAAACGTTTGCACAGATTAACATTCTCCCTTTATATTTTAGCCTTAACATTTGAATTTCATATAACTCATATTTTTTTTCATAATTTGCCAGATTAATTTCTTCTGTTCTCAAATCATGATTGTGTTCCATCATTGGTTGGCTGGCTGGCTGGCTGGCTGGGCACTCCACTTCTAGAGGTTTTCAAGAAAACATTGGACAACCATTTGTTTAGGATGGTATAAGGCAGTGGTGGTGAACCTATGGCACACGTGCCAGAGGTGGCACTCGGAGCCCTCTCTATAGGCACACGTGCCGTTGCCCCAGCCTCACCTCTCCCCACGACCCCCTCCTCACCAGCAGCCCCCCTGGAGGAGAGTCGCCCCCCGAGCATGGCCCACACAGAGCAGCGCAGCCAAGGACATGGCAGCCAGGCAGTGTAGACAAGACTCTGCCCTCATGCCCCAACACACACAGTTGATGCTGCAGGGTGCGGGCAGAGGGTGTGGCCGCCATGGCGCTGCTGGGCTGCCTGGGCAATCTGCAGTGGGCCCTCGAGGCGGTGAGTGGCCCTGTGGGCAGGTGGGGTCGGGGACAGGGTGGGAGCAGAGCAGGGGCGGGGTAGGGAGTGGCGGGGCCAGTTTTTGGGCACTCGGTCTCTAAAAGGTTCACCATCACTGGTATAAGGACTCCTGCCTTGGGCCGAGGTTGGACTAGAACAACGGTCTCCAACATTTCTGGTTTTGCAGACTGGTGGGGGGAGGGAGAGAGGGGATGATTCCATGCAAGTGGCAGATGAGTGTGCATGCACAGCTTCATTTGCGCAAATGGCGGGCACACACGCATGCCACTCGCACAAATAGAGCTAAACGTGTGCTCACCCACCACTTCTGTGGCCCAGTTCTGAACAGGCCGCAGCCTGTTAGTGAGCCATGGCCTGGGGGTTGGGGACCCTTGGACTAAAAGACCTCCACAGTCCCTTCCAACTCTGTGATTCAATGATTCTAATACTTTTATTTTGGGCAAAGGAGAGGGAAAGAATGACTTGAATGTACAGTGGGGTGACATTTTTAACACATGTCCTGGTTTTATGTGAGGGCTTCACAAAGGGGATTTTTGAACAGGTTCATGTTTTCCTCTGATATTTTGTAGGTCATTTGGGGTAGCTACCACCTTTTAACCAGATAAATTGCAGAAAGATGGATCAGCTATGTATTAGGGCAAAATGACAAAATGAGAAGAACTCCCCAAATCCTGTTGCTTTCCCACAAGGTCCTGGGTATTGTGCAAAAATCATTGAATGGCAATAATTCAATGCCTAACTTGAACCTGATCTTAAACAGCCCATTTTTCCTTTAGTCCTGGAATGGAAAACATTGTAAGAGCTTCTCTTAAGGATCTCTATGAATTCTTGAGAAAAAGGATGAAAGAAAGACTCATAGCTGCCGTTGCACTTTGCTCTTTTTCCATAAACACATATTTTCAAAACTGAAGACAGAATGATCCCACCCAAATTTGTACACAATCCTGCGGTCCTGGAAAAATATGTGCTAAACTGGTCCTTAGTTCTTTTTGTGTGTGGATAGAGAGAGGTCAGAGTCTGTATGTTGGCAGCTGTAGACCGGTATCTCAGAAGACCTCATAGAAAGAGATCTTGGTTAATGGAGAAAAGGAGAATGGAAAAGGGGTGAAGTCTGAATACCATTCAGTTCATCAGAAGAACTTCAGCTTTTTATCTCATAGTTGTGCCCATGTAGCTACTGGAGCTAAATCCACATGCTGGATGGGAAATTTGGGGAGCTGAAACCCACATATCTTCAAGATGCCAAGTTTGAATGCCCCAAACAGGTTGGGACAGTCAATAGCAGGATAGGGGAATGGCATTATGGTCACCAGAGCTAATAAAGAAAGACAGTTAACACGTTGATGGAAGTGTAATCTTCAGGTGTGATATTGTTGAATGCTGGCCAGGACCTTGCAATGAAGAATGTGAAAATTAACTTCAACTATATTTGATTTCTTTATTGAATGCAGTTAAATTTCTGGAATGCCATACACTTTTGGGGTGGTGTTAGAAAGCATGTTTTAATTAACAAATGAATAGAAGGGAGCCAAAATGTATAATTAGACCTGAATCTTTGTTTTCTCCTTTTGTGTCACTAGCAGTGCTCTAGGCAAAAACATTTTGTGCACTTGGAAAAATACAAATAGCGCTTTGCGTGTGTATTTCAAAACAGGTTTAGTTTTCATTCAGAAATAATGGAGAGCCTTTGGGCAAGAAGATCATTAATTAGTTGCAAGGATTCTTTTCTCAAATCCATCTGCAGGATTAAAATACACATGTTCAAGGAAATATAACAAGAGCAAATTTTGGGAAATTGCGGACTGATGAAACTGAAAAATCCTGTGTAGGATCTAGTCAGTATTGTTGTTGCTTTCTATCTTCATTGCTAGAATAATAATAGTAACCACAGTAGAACCGTTGCCATACAAAATGATTGCTAGTATTATGTCACCCTTTGAACTTTCTGAAGAAGAACAAGGGGCTTTTAATCTGGAAAGCTCTCACCGAGACAACCCCAAAAGAGGAGCAAAGAATAAACCTAGAAAGATGATGAAATTTTCCACATTACCCATGGTTATGCTTGACTGTTCAACAACAGTTCACCAGCGCTGTCTGTGAGCAATTTCTTCTTGGAGTCCCAAACCCATGTTCAGAACATCAGTGATAGTATCTCATTATGTTGTCCTACTGTTGGCTTCATTTTTTATTGCCTTTGAAACTCCCAAGCCTGGCATTTTCCTCAAACACAATTGTACCTGCATTAAGTGTCCAAAACATTTCCTTGGTAGACTTTCCAGTGAGCTGTCAAGAGTAACTTCAGCGAATTTTGAATGGACTCTTTTTCTTGCTGTCCAAGGTATCCCCCTTCGCCCTTACAGCCCAAGAAACTAAGGAAGGTCCCTTATGAGATGCTTGATGTGGGCTAAGCTGCCTGTTCCTCTGACTAGGGCTCTTCCTGCTTCTTCCAAGGTGATTTCCTCATATCATTTCATGATGAAACTACATATTAATGGAAATGCTACATATTAATTGTTGCTGCCAAAGAACGATATCTTATTTTATTTCTTCATTGCATTTATATCATGCTCTAGGAGCAAAAAGTAACCTATCTGGTATTCTCATCACCTTTTGATACTAATGATCTGCACAAAAACAACTTCATGAGGTACATTGAACCTGGTTCCAGTTCAATACTTACAACAACATGGATTGTTTTGTTCTCTTCCTGTTCTTTGTAATCTTTTGACACCCTTATTTATTCATATAAAATCTCACTGATCTGTATTAACATAGCTGACTGTAATTGATGCAAAGGAAGACACAGGTACATATATGGTACATTATTCGTAGTACAAGTAGTCCTTGACTTATGACCACAATTGAGCCCAAATTTCCATTGCTAAGCAAGACAGTTGTTAAGTGAATTTTCCTCAATTTTACGACCGTTTTGCTCCCATTGTTAAGTGAATCACTACAATTGTTAAGTTAGTAACATAGTTCTGAGGTGAATCTTGCTTCCCCATTGATTTTGCTTGTCAGAAAGTTGCAAAACGTGACCACATGTCCCAGGGACACTGGAATCATCATAAATATGAGCCAGTTGCCACGGAGAAGCATGCATCTGAATTTTGATCACATGACTGTGGGATGCTGCAACGATCATGTGAAAGACAGTCCTTTGTCACTTTTTTCAGTGCTGTTGTAATTTCGAATGGTCACTAAACAAATGGTTAATCCTACTTGTACTGAGTTCCTTTTAATACATGTGCAAAATCCACATTGGTAATTTCTCCTTGTAGAAAATTGAATACATATTATGGAATAATAATAATAAAATAAAATCCATAGAGAAAAGCTCGGAATACAACTTATCGGAATCCCAACCAGAAAGACCAAACTAGGGGAAATCATCATACCAGTTCATAGCTGACGTATGTTGACTTCGTTGGCTTATTTTAGGTTCCTCAAGGAACATGATGAATTTTAAATATAAATTTAAGTAATGCAAGAATGAGGCACTAGAGGGAAGAGGGACCTTACTAAAATGAACAAAAATAAAGTTGGAGACAAAGGCTTTTGTTTAACATGTTCTTCGGGGGAACATGGGAATGAAGTGATGAAAGATGTAAAGCAGAACTTTCCTAGTTTCTGACTGTCTGTTGAATTCTCAGGTACTCCAAGAATGATATTGTTCAGGAAAACACATGGTAAGATTATGGGCTGCAGCTGGAAAAGGGAGGTCGCTATGAGAAGTGCTGAATGACACCTTCCCATTTGCCTCTGCCCATTCAGAATTGAATTTCTAAACTCACATTTCAAGGAAACAAAATAAATTACTGCTAGAGCAGGAATGTTGACTTCCCATGGTAAATTATTAGCACTATTATGATTGATTGCATTGTCTTATTTTTCTGATACAGGTCGTCCTTGATTTACAACCACAAGCGAGCCCAACATTTCTGTTGCTAAGTGAAACGTTTGTTAAGTGAATTTTAAGTTCATTTTACGAACATTCTTGCCACCGTTGTTAAGTGAATCACTGTAGTTGTTGAGTTAATAACATGGTTGTTAAGTGAATCTGGCTTCCCCCATTGATTTTGCTTGTCAGAAGGTCCCAAAATGGGATCACATGACCCCTGGGGACACTACAACCGTCATCATAAATATGACTCAGTTGCCAAGCATCTGAATTTTGATCACATGACAGTCATAAGTCACTTTTTTCAGTGCCCTTGTAACTTTGAACAGTCAGTAAATGAACTGTTGTAAGTCGAGGATGACCTATAATGAGAATGTGAATTTGACGGCTCTTTAACTTTGTGGCTACTCCTTTTACGAATAACCTAAGAGCAGCTTTTTTAATATGTGATGACAATCATAATGTTAGAGTTTGAAGCTATGGTTAAGTACAAAACTAGGAAGGTTTGTTGTCTTGTGAATCTCTGTTTGGTCTAATAGACTTAGTGATACTAAATTGGCCTTATTTTGAACCTTTTTACTCTATTAAAGCCATCACAAAATTATTTTTTACCTCTCCTTCTCTCTCTCTCTCTCTCTCTTTCACATACATTTATGCTCCCTGGAGCATTTCAAATGATTGTCCAAGTGAAGGTCTTTACAGAAAGCTTTTTTTGCCTTAGATCTAACAAGTAGAAGAAGACAAAAAAATCATAGGTATCTGGGGAGTGGGAAAAGTTAAGCAAAGCAGATCTGCTTTGCTTAACTTTTCCTACTCGCCAGATACCTATGATTGTGTGAAAAAATCTATCTATCTATCTATCTATCTATCTATCTATCTATCTATCTATCTATCTATCTATCTATCTATCTATCTATCTATCTATCTATCTATCTATCTATCTATCTATCTATCCATCTATCTTACCAAGACAACTACATGGATCAACAAGGTCAAGTGACTGATTACATAGTACATTACTTAATAGAATGGCAATGAAGACTTTGGGAAATATATTGCAATGTTGTGATATGTCTATACCTATAAAAATCAGAATTGTGCCTGTGATGCTCTATGGGTGTACGTTGTGAAGAAGTGGGATGAAGAAGCAGAATAATGATGCCTTTAAACTTGGTGTTGGATAGGTCTTCTGACAGTACTATGGATAGCACAGAAAACAAAAAAAATGGATCATAGAATATATCAATCTAGGATTCTCACAATTTAGGCTGTCAGGATTGCATTGTATCTAGCATTTGTAGATTTCCCTGACATTGTATGCCATATGATGAATGAATGAATGAATATACAAACAAACAAACAAACAAACAAACAAATAAAATTCTTACATTATGGACACATTACGCAAATATCCAGGTTGCTGGGGAAAGTGAAAAAGAAGAAGATGGCCAGCACCAAAATGGATGGACTCAATTGCAGTGGAAATGTGTACACAATTGGAAGACGAAATGACCACGCTATGGACAGATCATCCTGAAGAAGGTCTGTCAATGTGGCTGCTAAATGTCAACACCACAATGATGATATAATGTTGATAATTAACTAATGAATTGATTAGTTAATGCTAAAGATTTCTTTTATGATAACCTGTTGTAGCAATCTTTTAATTCTATTGAAGAATAGAATTAAAATGATTGCCACACAAGTTATCATAAAAAAGGATATTGTAAGAAGGCTGAGAAATGTTAAGGCAGCAGGTGTAAATGACCTAACTAGAGAAATATTAAAATGGGGTTGCGGGTTGCCTATGAGATATTTGTTTAATCTCTGTGTGAAGAGTGCATCTGTGTCTGAAAATTATAAAAATGCTGTTATTGGGAGAGTAAAATTTAGTGACTCAAAATACATTTGCAGAATTGTGGTTTAAATACTGCAAGAGGTGGTAATGAGCAAAATTTGGAAAGTGTAATACATATTTAAACTAGGCAAGTGATGTGCAGAACAGATTTTTACTTTTTAACAAGTGAATAAGAAATGTGTGAAAGTTAAAAGAAAGTTCATTGTATTAATTTTTGTCTACAAAATATCTGTCCTGAAGTGAATACATTTATTTATTTATTTATTATTTTATTTATTTATTGAATTTATATCCCGCCCTTCTCCTTGCGGACTCAGGGCGGCTGACAATCAGTTAAAACTACACCAATGACAAATTACAAAATTTGAATTTTGCGATGTCTTATGTGAATATGATATTGAAATTGATTGCTGAATATGAGAACAGTAACAAGTAAAACATACAATAAAATAATTAGTAAATCATTCAACAATGATTCAACAATAAACTGAGAATAAGACAAGGAAGTGTGATTTCCCTCTGGTTATTTAATACGTTTACAGATAATGAGTCAGGAATGATTACAGTGGCATTAGAGGTATATTTGCTTGAGAGTGAATGAGCATGTATTTTTTATGCAGATGATACCAAATGTTTTGTGGTGAATATTATATACAACAGATGATGCAACAGAGAGTATGATTCTGAAACATTAATATATGAAACACCAAGAAACCTCAAGGTTCTCCTTTTTCACAGGAAAATGAAATGAATGATTGCTTATTGCATCTACATGGCAAAACATATGACTAAGAACTGAGTTATATATGAAAAGTGAATGGATCACAATGGAGAGCAAGCCCCAAAATGTCATGGTAGAATAGAGCCAATGAGATCCTGAAAAAGAAAGAGGTGGAAATTTTGAAGTACAAAGACCAATATAGAAACCATGTGTTTGTGGAGATTTTCAGTCATTCAGGTCATGGTTGTCCCAAATGTGTTTTTTCAAAAGGCAACTGGACTTTGTTTTTCCTTGAAGATGTTTCACTTTTCATCCAAGAAGCTTCTTCGGTTTTGAACTGAAGCACCTTTGGAATATGAAGCCGTGTTTGGTTATGCTAAGAAGAATGATTTTCGGGGTCAGAAAAGAGAGGTATAGTGAATGTGTTGGAGAAAACTATTTTTAGCTAAGTTTCCTTCTTTTCTTTCTTTCTTTTTTTTCTCTTTGTCTCATGCCTCTGGTTTTATTGGATTAGTACTGCTTACTCCTTTTCGATGTTTTATACAGCATTGCTTATCCCTAAAGCGGATAGCAAAATGTAGGAGTGTAAAAAAATAGTCAAGTCACACCGAAGGGAAAATATTAAGAAGGCCAAGGACTCTATACGTCAGTCAACTTCTAGGAAGTTGAAAACACACAGGAACAATATTACAAGCTCAGGGGGAAATAAAACCTGTGGGACATTTTGTGAAACAAGTGACTGGATACTTGTTTTAGAGAGGCTATATTTTGGCTAACACTAGTCTGAATAATGTTGGAGAGAGACCAGTAAGAACTAGTTACTTTTATACTAGCTTCATGCAAAAAGGGTTAATTACAGGGAGTTTGCCAAGAGAAGCCAACTTTTGTGTTAATGGTTAAAAATGGCCTGTTGAAGGGTGTTTATTTTTCTCTCTTCTAGCATAAACTACTGTGTTATATTTCTACAAAACAATCTAGTTTAATCTTTTGTTTGTTTTCAGCAGAAACCAAGTTACGGTTTCAATATTTACAGATTTTCATCTGATCTCCCCATGAGGGTAAGCTCTCTGAAGAAGAGGAACCAGAAGATAATAAGGTTGACAGTTTTTATAGATTCTTCTTTATCTTTCTTGTCAAAATACAAACATCCTATGTATCAGAGTCATATTAAATAATCAGCCTGCAGACCGGAGTAAGATTATACTAAAAGGTTAATAAGATAAAGAACCCCTTTTAAAAAGGTAGTTTGCAAGATTGCTTTTAAAGAAGAGAACTTGCTATATTTTGCTTGTTTTAGATTTCAGGACTCAAACCTCTGACTTGCATACTTATGGGATTCACTCACTAAGGACAAAATAAGGCAGGGGGTGAAGATGGCTTCTAAACTTTTTTCCAATCCTTTTCCCAACAGTGACCCTAGAGTGACATAGTGCCTTGATATTTCTGGTAAACAAAGTAACCCGTATTTGTGCTGTGGAGAGCTTATGGGGAAAGGTCCATATATCTGGCCCATGTGTATGTTTCCACTCTGGCTTTGTGTGATATCTCTCTGTGTTTATGTGTGTGTTGGGAAGCATTGGAAGCTGCATATGCTGTAGTCCAAATGACCAAGAGTGGAGGAGATGGCAGCATTCAAAACTATTGTCCAACTTCCTCTCCTGTAGGGATGAATTAGGGATTTCCCCCCCCCTGGAATATTCCCCCCCCAGCACTTGGCTAGATCTGACGGATTATCAGACACAAAATTTTATTTGCCGCTTCTCCTCTCACACCTTGATCCTGCTCTGTTCTCTTCTCAGAGGCTTCTCCAGCCAATGGACAGACAATCCCAAGCCATTTTGGATATTTTCCTTCAAGGTGCTTTTGGGCTGAAAAGGAAAGAGAGCACTATGCTGATTCAGATCATAAGCCCAACTTGCCCTGTGTTTTCTTCTCACAGTAAAGCTCACCGAGAACCCACAAACAGACCATTCCCTCTTCTATTCGTATCCTCATATTGAGTAGCCTGCTGAACCTCTATACAGAGAGCAATGTATACATTTCATGGCTAGAAGCTATGGATTATCTTATTACCTAATTTATGGGTTACCTTATTACCTAGAAGCTACAAATCACCTTATTTTCCTGGATCTAGAAGCTACCTTAATACCTAATTTATGGATTATCTTATTAGCTAGAAGCTATGAATTACCTTATTTTCCTGGATCATTACCTTTTCAAGCCCTCCACGATGGTAACTACAACTATTGACAGCAAATTTATTGGTTAATTGTAAGGCCCTGCCTCAGCTGAATCTTTCAAGAAAGCAGAACTTTTGAAACTGGCATCATTTTGACAGGAACTTTTATTGAGAGCTAGTAAAAGCAAGGGAAGGCAGGCAGGATCTGAAAAGCCCACATTCACTAGGTTACACACCAAAATTTAAAACCCCTCCCAACTGCCCAGTTCATAGAAGCCAATCCAGAAGTGTTAAAATGTTGTGAGAACTCCAGATTGAGACAGTGATAAGAGGATGTTCCCCAGGCATTTCTTCCGTGGTGAAGTGGAGCAAATGGCCTTGGGCAATCCCTCCCCCCCTTACATTCCCCAGAAAGATACATGAAAGCAAAGTGTAAACAAAGCAAAGCTAAGCACAGTACAGTACAGGAGAGCTCCAGAGGCTCCCCCTCCCTCAAAATGGCAGCATCCTGACAGAGATCTATAGGGACCTGACATTAATTGTATGCTATGTGAAGAAGTGGTCAACTTTTGAATTTCTCAACTGGGTTCATGATTCCAGAGTCTTGTAATATACCAAGCTAGCCCCTGGCCTCATTAGACATCCTATTTGATCATTAGGCATCTTGTTTGGTCCTTATTTGCCTTGCCTTGCCTTCTGGGAGTGGAATAAGTCTAGAAGAATAGTTCACTGGTACAGGTTAGGCACGTTGTATGATAAAACACAAATGTGTGCTTCTGTTTTTTAACAGGTGCATTTCTATAGTTTTTTTGGATCAGGAGCACACGGTTGAGGCAGTGGACAGTTGTGAGTTATTTTCATGTTCCTTCACTGGAATGAGCAAGATGTTTGATTGAGTGATTGGATTGGTGTGGAAATATATATTTTTATTTTTTTCTATATCTTTCCACTATACTAATGAAACTTGCAGACTTAGAAAGGAAATGAAAAGTTATTTATAGGAGTGGCTGGAATGTGAGGCCTAATTGTGCTTAGTCTATTGCTAAGTACCTGATCTGTTTGCTATTAAGCTTTACAATCTTCCAGCATTATATACTGTAGGGGTATATATATTCTATGGCATGAAAAACTGAAACCATAAATCTGACGCAAGATAACTGGCTGATAGTTTTCTTAACTACAAACTCAGCTACAACTTATCTATAACTACAAACTAATCTACAAAATCAGCTACAAACTTGGTTTTTTAAATGGAAGGAGAAGGTCATTTTTAGGGTTAGTTGTTTGTGTATTATTTGTTTACTTGCTGAATGGCCTTTTGCAAACCATATATATCTTTTCATACTTTACATACTTAGTCATTCCTAGTTTTAAATTTTAAATGTTTCTAAAATTCCTTTTTTATTGCCAGCCCTGTGGCTGTGGATAGCCTCCCCAGAGTTTGATAAATACAGGTAGTCCTTAACTTAGTGAATAATTGAAGTTACAACAGACCTAGCTGAGGTTATTCACTGTCAGCTACTTAACTTCCAGCTGACAGCCTCCCCCATATAAGTTTGATAAATAAATAAATATAAAATAAATTAAAATGGATGGATGGATGGATGGATAGATAGATAGATAGATAGATAGATAGATAGATAGATAGATAGATAGATAGATAGATAGATAGATAGATCCATGATTGATAGAGATAGGTAGATTGATAGACATAGATAGATAGATAGATAGATAGATAGATAGATAGATAGACAGATAGATGATAGATGATAATATATAGATAGATGATAGATGATAGATAGATGACAGATGATAGATAGATATGGATAGATGATAGATAAATAGGTGATAGATGAGATGATAGATATAAATAGGTGATAATGATAAATGATAGATGAGAATGATAGATAATAGATGATAGATAGATAGATAGATAGATAGATAGATATAGATAGACAGACAGACAGTCAGATAGACAGATAAATGATAGATGATAGATGATAGATAGATGATAATATATAGATAGATGATAGATGATAGATGACAGATGATAGATAGATATGGATAGATGATAGATAAATAGATGATAGATGAGATGATAGATGATAGATAGATAGATAGATATAGATAGGTGATAGATGAGAAATGATAGATGAGAAATGAGAATGATAGATGAGAATGATAGATGACAGACAGATTTAGATAAATACCTGCTCAGATGATGTTCATGGTCAGCTGTTGGCAGCACAGGGCTTCATTGGCTGAGCCATAGAGTGTACCCAAAGCTGTGTGCTACAAAACAGCTGATCAGCAGTTTCAGGTGCTTCTGCTGCTGCTCCTTGGCCAATTTGATGCAGATGGACATGCAGCCCAGGTTGGGTGCAGATTGAATGTCAGCTACTGAGCCAATCTTCTGCTTGACTGCCTAGAAGGCTGATCTGCAGGCTTTCTTCTCCATCAGCATTCATCATCACTACCCTAAACATACATGCTTGTGTGGGCATGTGCGAGAGATGGGAATGGGGAAAAATTATTTTGTAAAAATAAATATTTTTAATCACCAGACATTTGCTACATGGCATATGCCATTGTGACATAATAAGAGGTCTTTCAAACTCTATAATTATTAATTAAATTACCAATATAATAATTATGTTAATTATTCTGTTCTATTAATTGAGTGAATTGGCCTCTCCACCATTTGCTGGTTAAATGTTAGTGACCTTCAAGAGTCAATGAGATGCTTTTTCATTTCAGTATTTTCTTCCCTAAAAGATGAAGAATTTCATTATAAAAAACTTCTTTATGCATAATTTCTAGTTTATTCTATATTATTTTCAGCATTTTAAAAGCAAAATAAATATTATTGCAAACTATGCCTGCTTTGTTGTAACACAAACAGTATCATGCTCTGGATTTTATCTTTTTATCACATTTTTATGTAGATGTAAATTGTGCAAGTTGTTTACATGGTTTTGACTTTCCATGTCCTTTGCAAAAGGTCATATCCAAAATATGTTGATTTTTTAGACCATAAAAATATTTTTTTCTACCACCTGGGTTTTTTCTTCCTCCCCTTTTTTTCCATCCTTGATTCTTACCAGTATGTATAAAACTTGCATACCTGGCTGCAATAATCTGGATAATCATTAAAGGGCAGCAGAGACTGAGAGATATATTTGCTGCCATCTAGTGTTTATGCAGGTTTTTGCAGCATAGCTATAATATAATTATTTATTTGGGGGAGAAAAACTCACCCGTACAAAGACAAAAAGGAATGAAAAAAAAATCACAGCTATTGTCATCAATTCTATTAAATGCATTTGTTATTTTGGAAATGAGCAGCTGTGTAAATCATTAGAAAGACTGCTAGTGATTTTAGCTAGCCAAAATATGTTGTTTTAGTGTCTTAAATTTCCTCGATGTAACATAAATGTAAGTTAAGCATCTTCCGTTGCCCCAAATGCTTCAGCAGCTTTCCTTGATTGATATAGATAATGTTTCTTTCAGCTTTGCTTTGGTATCCAGGGATGACCTGGGGTTAACCATATATTCAGAGTTATTGAGGTCTCCAAAGGCAAAAGTCTTCTGAGGGAGCCCTCCATTACAAATCCCTGAAGATTTTCCTGCTTTTATAGCACAGTTCATTTTCTGTTTCTCATACATTTCTACATGTTGTTGTAAGCATGATATTTCTCGCATTTTCCTCAGAGAATTGCTCATAAATATCATTCCAAGTGATAAAATGGCTCTGATGCTGTTCATTATTTTTAAAAAGGCAAAGCTCTTTCAGAAACCATTTTGGGTTTCTGTAATTATGCTTTGAATAATAATGTGGAGTGCAGTTCTTGTCAGGTGCTATTTAGACAGAGAATGAGTTTTCCCCTCCACTCTCTTGTACCAAATTTGTTAAAAAAAAAGAGAAGTATTTCTGAGAAGTACCTTTTTGGCTTTGTTTCTGAGCCAAATCTAAATTTCAGAAACAATCTTTTCTTTTCAAAGAGCGATCCAGGCTGGTACAGCTGGAAGCCACTCCAAATGCAACTCTTCAGGTGCCATTTAAGTGATAGAAATCTGCAATCAAAATTCATCTCAAGAGATATTGTCAAGCTCAGACATCAGATATGTGATTCGTATCTTCCAACTTTCTCTGGTTTAGAAATGTTTTCTGCAAACATTCCGTGTCTACTTTTCTGGTAAGGCTGTTTTCTCACAATTTCTTTATGCCTAAGACAGGACTAGTTACTGTCCAGGTACCTTTAAACCAATATACCACACTTACTTTTGTGGAGAAACTGTGCATGGGCCGCTTTGGTGAATGGAAAGATCTTACATATTCTTATTTATTTTTATTTATGTATTTATTTGTACCACGCCTTTATTATTTTTACAAATAATTCTAGGCAGCGAACAAATCCAACACATCTTCTTTCTCCTATTTTCCTCACAACAACCCTGTGAAGTAGGTTGGGCTGAGAGAGAGTGACTGACCCAAAGTTACCCAGCCATCTTTCATGGTTAAGGTGGGATTTGAACTCACCGTCTCTTGCTTTCTAGCCTGGTGCCTTAAGCTTGTTCACTTAAGCATGCATTTATTTTTTAATTTACACTGCATTTTTCCTTAGAAGCTCAGTCCAATTCATCACCTCAACTTAGTGAAGTAACATAATTCAATTTATCTGACCTAAGGCATATGGAAACACACACATATGCCACTCTTCGCATGTGTGGTTCATTCATGGAATTTTACAAGGAATCCAGATGTCAGCATCTTCCACTTATAACCCTTCTCTGTTTCGCCAACTTTTTCCTGGATTTTTTCCTAACCACGAGGAACCAATTAATGAGGAAAAGATGAACTAACTGCACTATGCCTTTTGATCAATAGCTCTGTGAACTGACCATGTGGAATCTCTCCCAATAAATGCAGAAATTAAATAAGATATTGGGCTTAAAATGTTGTCTCTCTATTTGTAAAAGTATAGCAACCAATATCCAGCCAGCTGAAAAGGGAGACAGCGGTGATATTAATATGTGTGAAGGCCTTGTAGTGGATCACTAAAATAAAATTGTGTTCATGTTAATAATTATCTGGAAAAGTGATGAGTTAATAATTAACTGGATTGAGATGTTTGGGAGTAAGAGCTTATTATATTAGAAAAAAAAAGAGACTACAGACATTGTCTCCAATCCAGGTTGCAATTAAGTCCCCCTGAAATCAATTGGATAAATTAGTTCATTAGCCTGAAGCCTTAGGAACATAAAACTAATTTTCTCTCGGCTTCAAGATCCCTAATTATCTATCTGCAAGTCACTTCCATTTTTCTTTTTTCTTTTAGCATTTAGGGTACATACAGAGAACTTCAAAACTTGGAGATCTAAGCCTTGCATTGAATTTTCAGCTGATTTCTCAATGAAAGGAAGATGGCATCTAATTCTGTACTTTCTTGATCTGTCTTGTTTTACAGATAAAAGGATATAAGAAAATAAATCATGCTAAGATTTTATTAACACACTGTAAAGGATGCT
Source organism: Protobothrops mucrosquamatus (assembly GCF_001527695.2). Classification (NCBI taxonomy): domain Eukaryota; kingdom Metazoa; phylum Chordata; class Lepidosauria; order Squamata; family Viperidae; genus Protobothrops; species Protobothrops mucrosquamatus. The sequence continues at coordinate 1,077,706 of NW_015386396.1, forward strand.
GCTTTTGAAAGTCTTTTGGGAAATTATTTGCTAAAACGAGATACAATAAAATGGGCTTCAATAAATCACCCTCCCATACATTACAAGTTGTCCTTGACTTACGAACCACAATTCAGCCCAAAATTTCTTTTGCTAACTGAGACATTTATTGAGTGAGTTTTGCCCCATTTTATGACCTTTCTTGTCACTGTTGTTAAGTGAGTCACTGTAGTTAAGTTAGTAACACGGCTGTTAAATGAATCTAAAGATGATCACATGATCCCAGGAGACCGTCATAAATAAGAGCCAGTTGCCAAGCGTCTGAATTTTGATCACACGATCATCAGGATGCTACAATGATCGTTAAGTGTGGAAAACAGTTGTAAGTTACTTTTCTTTAGTGCTGTTGTAACTTTGAACAGTCACTAAATGAACTATTGTAAGTTGAAGACTACCGGTATATGTACAATATCCAAGCTATTTTAATAAAACAAATGTTGCAGCAAAGCCTACTTTCATGCAAAAATCCTTGCAGTTGGGATCGTCAATGAATGGGGCAATATGTATGTATGTATGTATGTATGTATGTATGTATGAATGACCTCGGAGTCCTAGTGGACAATCACCTAGATATGAGCCAGCCGTGTGCTGCAGCTGCCAAAAAAGCCAACACAGTGCTAGGCTGCATTAACAGAGGGATAGAATCAAGATCACATGAAGTATTAATACCACTTTACAATGCCTTGGTAAGGCCACACTTGGAATACTGCATCCAGTTTTGGTCACCACGATGTAAAAAAGATGTTGAGACTCTAGAAAGAGTACAGAGAAGAGCAACAAAG
>NW_015386396.1:1078626-1166514 GCF_001527695.2 Protobothrops mucrosquamatus
AAAACTAATCAAGGAGAGAAGCAATCTAGAACTAAGGAGAAACTTCCTGACAGTGAGAACAATTAACCAGTGGAACAACCTGCCTCCAGAAGCGGTGAATGCTCCAATACTGGAAGTTTTTAAGAAGAGACTGGACAGCCATTTGTCCGAAATGATGTAGGGTTTCCTGCCTGAGCAGGGGGTTGGACTAGATGACCTTCAAGGTCCCTTCCAACTTTATTATTATTATTATTATTATTATTATTATTATTATTATTATTATTATTATTATTATTATTATTATTATGCATCTATTTATTTTAAACTAACAAATGGCCTAAACTGTCTGTGTAGTACACAAATATACATTCAACCTGTTTTATGGAATGATGAATATAGATTAGGATAGGATACTATATTTGATTTCAGGTATCACTAATTTTTTTCAAATTAAGGGAGGAAAAGGCATTTAAGAGGTGACAAGGTATTTTTTTTTTTTTTAGAAAAAGCCAAGGTCTTCATTGCCTTCTTTCTGTTGATATGTGCTAGATATATATGCCTTTGTGTAAATTATTAATATAAGAATTATGTCTTTTTCTCTTCAAATATAGCCATTAATATTCATAATTGCACAAGAGAGCAAAATAAATAGTACTCCAGTTTTAAAAAGAGGACACCTAAATATTGTGGACTTCGCTTGATCAGGAAAACATGAATCATCACTTAAAATCTGTTAGGAAAATCAGATTAAATTTAAGATGAGTTTCTTACGGTTTTGCTAAAGAATCTGAAACATTTCCATTTGGAAAAGAGTTATTTCTTTAACCTTCTCAGTGTTAGTTTGTCATCTGTTGCATAAGGAAGGTTACCCAAGGGTAAGGCATGCATCTATAGAGAGGGAAGTGGCAAATAAACAAAAACCAAGCATACATAGAAAGCCAGGTTTATTTATGCTGTACCAGATTACTTTTTTTGGCTTTTGGAGTCTGGTTTGCAAACAACGAATGACAAGGTAAGTAATAATTTAAATCCATCTGACTTCCATTAGAAGTACATAACTGAAGGGTCCTTGGTGCTCTCTGAGCTTGGTTGTTTTCTTGCAGACATTTCATTAGCTAACTAGATAACATCATCATGATGTTACCTAGTTTGGGTAATGAAACATCTGCAAGAAAACAAGCTCAGAGAGCACCAAGGACCCTACACTTCAACCCCGAGCTACAAATATTCTCTCCTATCGCTATACATAACTTAAATCCAACAGATTTCGATAAAATGTAATAATGACTTTCTTGGACTGGGAACCTTGTTCTCCGATGTTTTTCTAGGGACACAGGATAAATAGCCAGCCTTAAGCTAAGAGATGATTACTGCATGATGCAAACTGGGTTTTGAACTGAGATCTTTAGAAAAAAGTATGCAGGTAATCCTCGACTTATGATCACAATTGAGCCCAAAATTTCTGTCGTCAAGCGAGACATTTGTTAAGTGAGTTTTGCCCCATTTTACGACCTTTCTTGCCACAGTTGTTAAGTGAATCACTGCAGTTGTTAAGTTAGTCACACGGTTGTTATGTGAATCTGGCTTCCTCATTGACTTTGCTTGTCGCAAAAGCTGATCACGTGACTTTGGGTCACAGCAACGGTCATAAGTATGAACCAGTTGCCAAGCGGCTGAGTTCTGATCCTGTGACCATGGGGATGCTGCAAAGATCGTCACTGTGAAAAACGGGTTTAAGTCACTTTTTTTTCAGTGCCATTGTAACTTTGAACGGTCACTAAACAAACTGTTGTAAGTTGAGGACTACCTGTAGTGTTTTTCATTATCTTTCTCTATTTTAAAGCAGGGGTCCCCAACCCCTGGTTCGTGGACTGGCACCAGTCTGCAGCATGCCAGCAAGCGGGCCGCACAAACAAGCAAAGCTCCATTCTTGGGATGCAGGCAGTATTCAAGACCACACCCCGTCTGGTCCGCGGAAAAACCTTTCTCCATGGCACCGGTTCCAGGTGCCCAAAAGGTTGGGGACCTCTGATTTAAAGGACCTACAACTAGGGTTGTATGGGCAGTAATATATTGTCTCTTCTTATTATAGAAAGCCTGGATTGGCCTTAGGTGACATCGTCAGAATTGGTGACTCCTGAAAATGGCCTTCATCGCTTCAGTTTGTGCAACGCTCCGCAGTCAACCTGCACTTGAGATGAGACATGGATAGTGTGTAACAGGCAAATCCTTTTGGGGCCAGTCAAGAGCATTCCTGATGGAAACACACTTTCAGACAGCACAGCTCCTGGCATCAAATCTCAGACGTGTTTCCTTGGCATGCCAATCTCTGAGAAAAAAACCCCCAAACTTCTTCACCGGAATGGAACAATTAACTGAACAATCACTGTAGAAGAGAGGCAGCTGAGTGCAACAAACCAGCAGAATAATGTTTTTTTGTGAAACAATAAATAAAATACTGGGTTTTTTTTTTAATGCCCAACAACAATAGCAACAAAAAAGAGAGAAAGAATAATCTGGAAGATAAGCAAAGTCCAGAAAAACTACGTTTGCAATAATGTGGCTACTTCTGCTCCCAGCTTGCATAGTGAGAAACGTGCAAGCTCTGCCAGTGATATTAGAAGAGCCAACCTACCTTCAGCATTTCAGTCACCTCTTAAACACTTAAACACTCAATGGAGTGAAAAGTTGCTTTTTTAGAAGAGTTTCCAAGGAAGCAGAAACTTTCCACACCCTAAATCCTATCCCAAGAGAAATGGAAACTATGCTCTCCTGCCAAAAAGTCTGAACTGTTGTATCACAGGCTGTGGCATATTAAATTTTGCAATATGAAAACAAACGTGGACAGGTTTTACTGCTATATTAAAACATATGGATGTGTGCACTTTCTAAAGCAGGGGTCTTCAAACTTGGCCCTTTTATGACTTGTGGACTTCAACTCCCAGAATTCCTCAGCCAGCATGTCAGTGTGAAGTCCACAAGTCATAAAAAGGCCAAGTTTGAAGACCCCTGTGCCCTAGGATAGATTCCAGATTGCCAAAAACCAGACTTCACGGTGACTCTGTGTTGAGAATCAGAAGTATCAGTGAAATAGGACCAACGTCTAAATAAAAGGAAGGCAGCACTTCAATAATACAACGGTTCAGGAAAGCAATATTGGAGGGTATGTAATGGGGATGGGAGGTAGGATTGAGGGTTTTGAATCAGGGGCTGATTGGTTTCATTCTATGACTTACAGGAAGTTCAGCCAGCTCAGGGATCAAATGGAGAAGAGTCCAGATCAATTCTTCCCCAAATTAGCAACTTTAAGATGTGTGGTCTTCAATTCCAAAAATTCCCCAGCCAGCATGCCCATTGTAGCAATTTCAGGGAGTGAGCAAATGAGTCAAATATCATTTAATGATAAGCTTATCATTGGTTTCTTTGGAACTGGGCCAAATCAGTTGAAGACAGAATTCCTTATATCCAACAGCAAATTTTCAAAGATATTTCATAATGGTTCATCTTATTTTTCTGTTTAGCTGATACAGAAAACAAAATGTGTGTCCTGCAAGAAGTATACATCCCAAATGAATGGTTGTACCCATTATAATGATAAATTCATGGGGTGCAGAGAATGCTACCTTGGGATAGGCCTCTTAAGTACTTGATTGAGGGGAGTGTAAAAGGAGAAATCAGAAAGATATGAGAAGTTGGAAGTGCAGATAGCAATAATTGCTTATGTAATGGCTGTTCATAAACAGTAACTGAATATGAACTCAACATTCTCCACTTTGATGAGATTATGGTAAAGAGCTTGGATTCTGTTTAATTCATGGGAAATAGCATTCAGTCTAATGTTTTTAGTTCAGCTACTTTGTAGTAAAATTGTCTGTGCAAATAGTTTCCCAGAGAAGACCACCTTGAGATCAATGACAGTGTCCCACAGTTCTCCTAGTTTTGGGAGATTATAACTTCTAAGATCAAATTTATTTATTTTTTAGTTTGCCTTAAGTAATAGCCAATTTATGCAATACAGAACAGGAAATTATATGGAAGCACTTGAGACCTCATGTAACCCCAGCATCTTCGTGCTGTTCGTTAAGAGGACAGTCGTTTTTCACGTGTCATGACTGCTTTGTGAGTTTAATTAGTGTGTCAACTCCTCAAAAAAACAACTTCATTTTTGCTCAAAGTCAGGGAGAAACAAGAGGTGGGTAATGGCTCTTTTTAATGCATAGAGATGCATTGACACAAGCCTGAAACATTTCTTTTGGACCCTTTTCAAAGTGTCCATAGGGTAAATGAAAAATATAGTTGTGCTATTGTTGACCAATCTTAATAAATATCATGCTTAGAACATCAAGTCTTAGTGTTAACAACCTAATTTCAGTGAGCATAATACATGAAAAGCAGCATTTAAATCTATGTAAAGGTAATCTGTATGCAATCTGCAAAGTCAGACATCTGCAGGTACTGCTGCTTAATAGATAACTTTGAGCAGCAGAGACTGGCAGCCTGGTGATTTATAACTCTTTTTGTAATATGGAACCAGAGCATCTTGCACTTTCTTTTCCAGTTATTCTTCATTCCTCCTCCTCCTCCTCCTCCTCCTCCTCCTCCTCCTCCTTCTCATAAGACAGACAGGAATGGGTGCTTGTGTTGACATATCTGTGTTCTTGTATTTTCTCTGTATGACAGTGCTTTGTATAAGAATGGCCTATATGGATCAGTTAACCTTATTATGGACCAATTTAGGACCATTTCAAACCCTGCAAAAATTAATCTGCAAATACAAATAAAATGTATTTGTTTAAATGATTAGCCTCCTGAAACCAACAATGTGGTTTTTTTTTTATCCCCAGGCTCCAGCAGAAGCCAGAAAAAATATTGGGCAGGCTGCTTTAACGAATCATCAAGAGATGCTTTGCTCCTGAGCAAAGCCTGAAGTTTCTTACAATAATTTCTGAAGCATGCACAGCCCTAATAAATACTACTGCTAAAGCAAAGTCCTCCAACATGTGAAATATAGAATCACTGATTTTTCTAGTTCATTCACTTTGTCCAAAATTTGAGGAACAGGCTTTTCCTCAAAGGGAGGAAAGCCTTGGAAAGGCCAAGAACAGAACCCCAAACCACCTTCTGGATCAAGTCAATGTTGGTAGATCAAGTCAATGTTGGACCATCAAGCTGAAGACCTTGAGTTCTGTTTTCGTAATCCTTCTGGTGATACTTTGCTGCTATAACTAATGAGCTTCTTAAGGCTGGCATCTCCCCAAAATGTCTAAAAGAAGATTATCTCTAGCTGCCTTATTCTTGTTTGGCAAGGACAGCAATGATGAGTTGGTTCATCTACTACATGGTAAGCACTGACAAATGGCTCCTCTGCCTCAGCTTTGGAGCTTCCTAGGATTAAGAGAAGTGAATTATGAGCTGTTATGGTGATGGTCATTGCTATTTATTGATTTGTTTCCATTATGCCCCACTTTGTGCAAGGAAATTGCCATCTTCTGAAGTGCTGACTTTTTTTTTTAATGCGTGTAAAAGTTTCCTGAGACAGAACAATATTTTGAAAGCAGCAGACATTGATCCAAATGCCACTCCCTCACTTTGCCAAAATATTGAAGTTAATTGCAGAAGTCTAGGATCTATATTACCACCAAGCATAAAGAGTCGGACATCCTTGTTTTAATGTTTCCATTTCAGTTCCTTGTAAAAATACCACTGAGAGCCTGAAATGATTAGTAATCATATTAAAGTTGTGGGCACATTTTATTACTTGGCAATGAGATCACTTTGTACATTGTAACTAAATCTGGAATAGGATCCTCATTATTAATTTTATATTGTTGACTTAGTTAAGTATTTTGGCCACATACCGCAGGGGAAACGAATAGGTGGGACCATAAAAGGCCAGAGTATTGCCGTTTATTCAGGTTACCTAATTTTTATGAACTTTGAAACAGAGAGAAAAATTGCCTTTATTTGTTAGAATGGTTCACTGAAAGCAATTACTTACACAGAAAGCAGCACCATTGTATTTATAGCATAGATAGGTATTTATAATCATTAACAGAATGAAAAGAGTGAGAGCATAAAAACAGGGTTTTGTGCATGTCATATAGTGGGGTGAAGCAAGAACTACACAGCCAAGATGTTGAGTTACAACTGAAAGCCAGGAGAATGGGATTCCCATTTCATTCACTAGGATTCTCATTCCATTCACTTGTTTAATAGGCACACAAGAATGGTGGAAGAATAGGTCATTTATTCTTATGGCTTGTTGCACAGTCAGCCAGATGTTTAGACTGGATTTGATATTTTTATCTACCCATTGTGTCCTTCCCAAGGACCAGACATAGGCAGATGTTGTTGTGTTGAGACTGTTAAAGGTATTATGACAGGATGTAAGCTGTTCCAAACAAAGTTGCCTTTTGCAATTGACCGATGGTGATTTTGTTAATGTTGATGACAGTTATTACTGGGTATCTTTAAGAGATGCCATGCTATTCTTGTTGGATAGGTGCAAATTTTAAATATGCACACATCCTGATTAGGAGGCTGCATCTGGGTTTCAGTCTGTTGAACATTAAACACGTACTGATGCCAAAGAATGTAAATATCACAAGAGCATCTTTTTTTTTGTAAAGTGAGCCAGTTGTTTATTTATATAGCTGTCCATCTCACAACAATGACTCTATATGGGGTATAAAATTTAAAGGATCGATCAGGGGTACTTATTCTCAAGGAGATCCATATAAAGCTACGTGTTCACGCCTTAGTGCATCAATTGGTGTTTAGTTTTGTTTTCAATTATTGTCAAGCCAGAAAATCAAAATTGGGGGGCTGGAATAGGAAGAAGAAGCCCAACGTCTACATTGACCTGTGTTATTAGTCAGGTCAGCTGGCTGTAGATTCAGTATTATTTTGCACGTGGGTAATACTTTGCACAATTTTGCTGTCATACCAGACATCTTGCAAACAGCACTTGTACTGTACATCATAGTCTCACGTACCTGAAAAATGACTCGGTATCGACTGACTAGCTGAGGGTGTCAAACTAAAATTTTCAAAGTATTAAAAATATATTTCACTTGTGTCTCATCTGATGCTTCCCATATAGAGCAAAAGGTATGTGTTTTTTAATTTCCCAACTGCAGATTGCAAGGTCGATAAGGACTTTCATTTCCTTGCCTTTCAGCAGCAGCTCAAACTAAGCAATATCTCTGATTGCAGTTCATGTTGAAAGTGCTTGTTCCCCTTGGTCTACTCAAAGGGATTCCAATCCGAATGTAAACAATCCCAAGAGGACAGAGAAGAAGAACGGAACAAGCACAAAGAACTACATGCACATTGTCTCCATTGAAAATTGATCATAACTGGGAGAAAATTGATCATGCGGGAGAAAAGAGGTCTAGCAATCTGGTGATATACCACCCATGGTCTGTTTCTAAAACTCCTCAATAGACTTCCCTAGTGATGCCTAAATTTATTTTTCCAGCTCCAATCTTTTCATAGTTCTGCACTCTACTCTGAAGTATGCAAAGCAGGTGGTACTTCTGGCTAGAAAGGGCTTTCCCCATTTCTGTCTTGTGCACTAATTACAATCATTCCTGAACAAGTTAACCCTGTTTATCGTCATTCAATCCTTGGTCACCTTTCAGTTTCAAGTTCTACAACTCCCTCTGTGTGGACTCTGCCCTTGAAGGTCACCTGGAAGCTACAGCCAGTTGAGAACCCAGTAGCTTGAGTAGTTACAGGCCCATCCTCTATAGAGCCTCTGTAGATATATTATAAATGCTGTTCCATAAACATCCAAGGTCTGGCTTTGCTAGCTAGAAATTCTAGGGGCTATAGCACCAATACTTCTGAAGGGCATCAGGTTGGAGAAAGTTCTTATAAAGAAGTCAATATGCTGAAATCGTCCCACAGCATAAGAAGATCTAGATTGGATAGAATATAGCTGTGTTTCATCCACCATCTGATTTCCATCAACGATCAACCAGAAATATTGATTTTTTAAGCTACATTTAAAGCCATCCAAAGTGATGTTGACCATGGTGTCTGTTAATTCTAAATTCCAGATTTTAACAAAGTCCCATGTGTAGAAAAGTTTATTTCCTTTATTTATTATCCAAGCATATAAAATATTATCCTATGTGCATTGGATGTGAACACTGAAGTTTCATTTAATTACCAGCTACTGGCAATTCCTTAATGTAAGTTTTCATGGAATTAAAAGATTATTGGTAATTGTTTGGCAAGATTATTACATTTATGTTTCTAAAGGTGGTTGAATTCTCTGTTTCTGTTTCTTCCTGGGCACATAGAATTTCCATTTTTTTTTTCTAGAGAGAAAAAAACAATATTAGTAGGTTAATATATACTATAAATAGAAAGCTCAAATTTGTAAATACAACTTTATGCAAGAGTTGAGGCTTTCCATAGAAGTTTGTATCAGGATTAGTTCATACAAGAGTCTAGGAATGTTGTGGAAAATATTCTCCCCCCCCCCAATGTTAGCACAATATACTTTAGTTTCCTTAAAATCAGCAGTGTACATTTTCCACTAACGTTTGCTGACAAGAATCACTCTGAATAGGAAGCAATTCATTGCACAGAGGGTTTGGCATATAAAGATTAAGTTATTTTTCCTTACAAATAATATATTCCCAATGTCTTTGGTGAGACATCAGCCATTGAAGAAATTTGTTGAAATGAATGGAAATCTCCATGAATAAAATACTTTCTTAAATAAGGCCAGAATGTGGGACTTGAAAAACCACAGGACTAGACATGACCAAGGAAGGAAGGAAATTGGTTTATCTGGAATAGAGAACATATAATAATTCTCTTCTTCTCAGTTGTGATTCACTGGAGCAAGTAATTTGGGGATTTTTGTCTATTCCTTGGAAGAAACATCGATGAAGTATGCCATTATTATTTTAGCTCATTATAGACATTGCCTAATGATATGTGGGAATATTTTTCCAAAATATTTCCATAATATGGGTGTGGTGAGGTGTTCCAAATACCCAAACTTGAAAATTAAACCTTCCCTTGACATTATATGAAACGTGATGAAGTTGGTTAGCCTATCTGCACCATGGAGATTTCTTCATGCATGGTGATCAGTGGCAAGCAAATGTCTGTTAGAACATCCTCAACTTCCTAAGAGTAACAGCAGCAAGAACAAATTTAGCTAGAACTGTTTATTTTGTTTTTGTATCTTTGATTTGTTGTAGACCGTCCAAAGTGACCTTGTTCAATTTGGGCAGCCATATAAATCAAACTAAATAAAAAGAAAGCAAATCTATGTATTATCAGATCTATATATTCTCTCTCTCTTTCTCTCTCCCCCTCTCCCCCTTTCTCTATATCATCTGTCACCAACCCACCCAAATGGGACAAAGCTGTTAAAGTGTATCAAAGCATAAAATAGACAAGCTCTCCAATAGCAGTGCAAAGTAACATTTCATGGAACTGCAGCTTCTATAAAGCATGAGCAAAGTAGTCACCCTGTTCAGGTAAAAATAAGCTTTTATCTGGGATCTCCTCCTCCTCCTCCTCCTCCTCCTCCTCATCTTGGACTTCAGAATTCAAACAGACTAGCATCTGCACCACAACACCCCAGACTTAATAATTGTTGATAAGAAGTCTGGACAGTGGTCATTGCAAAATCTGGAGACAGCAGAAGAAAAGAGGAAGAACTGGAGAAAATCACAAAATATAAAGACTTGCAAATAGAAATAGAACAACTGTGGTAAAAGAAAACAAGATAGTACCAATAGTAATAGGTGTCTTGGGTGACAACCAAAACATCTGGGACACCACTTCAAAACCGTCGGCATTGACAAAATCACCAACAGTCAATTGCAAAAAGCAGCTTTACTTGGAATAGCTTATATAATGTGACTGCTAGAAGAAAATTTTCTTACCTGTTGCAAGTATTCAAAGACTAAAAGCAAAGAAACAGTGATTTGTTATTACAAATCAAATCCAATGAAATCTATCTGATGATGAATGATCCAGCAAAAGGGGCAGCATCAGGAAACTATAGGCCAATTACCTGCTTACCAACAACCTTCAAATTGCTAACTGGTGTGATAACCCTGAAATAATCCAATAGCAGCTGTTTCCATATGAGTAGAAAGAAAACTTCATTGGTGGGGTGTGGGGTTCTTGCACTTATCTTCATAACAGGCTGACTGAATGGTGGGCATAGCAATAGCACTTAGACTTATATACCGCTTCATAGTGCTTTACAGCCCTCTCTAAGCAGTTTACAGAGTCAGGATATTACCCCCAACAATCTGGGTTCTCATTTTACTGACCTCGGAAGGATGGAAGGCGGAGTCAAACTTAAGCTGGTCAGGATTGAACTGCTGATTGTGGGCAGAGTTAGCCTGCAATACTACATTCTAACCACTGTGCCAGTATTATTTATTCACTTCTTTCAAGGTCATCTGTAGCCTTCCTGACCTCTCCTCCTTCCATAAAATTCCAGGAGAAGACATTCCAGAGGAGTTCATCCTATGGGATGTTTTCAGTTCAGGAAATGCAATCGGTAGCAGGCTGTGGAGAAATGAATCTATGGGTGATAAAACCACAACAGGCAGTACTAGCATCCTCCAGAACCTCACAAAAACAAACTCAACAGAAGAAATGCAAAAGAAACTCAAAAAGCATCCTGAGAATGTGGTGGAAAAAAGAAAAGCTTTAACGGAAGAAAAGCGGAGAGAGGCTGGAAATCAGATACACCAAGAATATTAATATTCTTTATTAGGGACATGAGCGTGCTTTGAAAAATGATTCAGAAATGGCTTAACGTTTGTAGATATTCTGAATTAAACACAAGATATGATCACATACTTTCTGTGTTTGTTTAATTGAATCAAAGCAAAGTTAACTTTCAGAATTCCTCCTAATTTTAAGTATTTTCTTGATGCTTTTCAAAGAGCCTGATATTCATTGAACCTATTTGCAGGCATGGATGCCACAGTTGATGTAAGCATCCCACCACTAAACTCAAACTGTGAGATCCTAGTTTAAAACATGGGTCAACTTACTCTTGCAAATGAAAATGCTTCACGATGAATTTGAGTTCCCTCAGAGTGCTTCCTAGCAGTATGTTCTTTATGCTTTTTGCTCCTATTATTGTTGTGGCTTTTGAAACAAAAAAAAGTTGTTCAGGTTCTCAGATTTTTTTTAATTAGATTAATTTAAACCAAAAACTTCTCTTTATTTCAAACCGGAAAAGGTTGATGACAATGGTTATTAATCATGGGGATCTCTGGCATCTTGAGAAAATGCTTGCTTTGTTTAACTTGCACCTCACTTCTCAGATACACATTCAAGGCAACCAAAATAATTAAAAATGTAATACTAAAGATTAAAATATATATCTTATCAATACCAATGAATTGAGAACTGAGAAGTATTTTTAAATAATCTCTCCCAGAGATTAGACTGGCTCCCACTTTTATTTTCACCAATCTTTGTAAAAAACATTTGTAAGACCTTAAGGACGTGGCTGTGCCCCACCCAGAATCTGGATCTGTAGTACCAGATAGTCCTTGACTTATGACCACAACTGAGCCCCAAATTTCTGTGGCTGAGATATTTGTCAAGTGAGTTTTGCCCTACAGTTTTTGCACAGTTGTTAAGTGAATGACTGCAGTAGTTACGTTAGTAACAGGGTTGTTAAATGAACCTGGCTTCCCCATTGACTTTGCTTATCAGAAGGTTACAAAAGGTAAACGCATGAACTCAGGACACTGTAACGGTCATAAATACGAGTCAGTTGCCAAGTGGCTGAATTTTGATCACGTGACCCTGGGGATGCTGCCACGGTCGTACGTGTGCAAAATGGTTGTAAGTCACTTTTTTCGATGCCATTGTATCTTCAAACGATTACTAAAAGAACTGTTGTAAGGCAAGGGCTACTTAGTAGATGCAATAGTTGTGCTGAGTGTAGATTCTTCAGCTGTGAATTTTATTTATTGTTTTTTTTTTGTATGATTTTAAGGGTTCAAAGACCGTATTTTGTTCTTTTTCTCATTTGTAATTCCTCCAAGCTGTCCAGAGTCATGCAACTGAGATGAGCAGTTATTACATTAATGGAGAGTATGGAGGCTAGGCACAGGTCCATTGGGAAAGTATATCAGTACTTGGAGACAATTCAGCAGAAGCGTCTTTCCTATATGCCAGAAAGGTAGACTTTCAGAAAGGGTTCTCCGGCCAATCTTAATGGCTAGACAAATTCCTAACAGAATAGATCCTCTTGATTTTAAAATCTGGCTTAGAACGCCTGAAGTGGATAGCTGTTTCTGCTTAGCACAAGTGCAGCCCTTCTCAGCAGAGTTTTGTGACTAAAACTTTCACCCACCTTAAGCAACATTCTTGGTAATTCTGGGGAACATTTTGATTGGAAAGATGTTTCTGACTTTAATATGGTACATTTTTCAGAATCAAAGTGCATTAGAGGTGACAAACAGCCTGCTGCAGTCAATTCCATTCCTAATTACATTGCCTGCTGCAGTCAATTAAGAAAAAAAAACGGATACAAGAAACACCATTAAACACAATTACAAGATAGTGTGGATTGTGTTATTCCACTCTATCAACATTTTTATTCTAAATAGTTAAAGCTAAATAGTTTGTCTTTGCTTCCGCAGTGTATCCAATTTTATACACATCCCTTGTATAATTTTATTCTGTAGTCAGATGCTGTTTTTTTTCCTTCTGCAGCTTTCCCAAGTAAACAATGGAAATCAGCTTTAAAATATAGATTTTCTCTGCATCTTTCCCAAATATTGATTTTATACTCAATCCTTCCCAAATATATATTGCATTTTGCATGCACAGTTCCAGAAGATTGATGAAAGATGTCTACTAAGATCAAGGACCTTAACATAAAAATAAATGTATGCTATATCTCTTTTATACCCTTAACTACATATATGGTCAAGTTTGCAAATTAGTTTCAATGCTTTCTAGTTTGAGGCAATGGCTCAATTGTATTGTGACTAAATTTTACTCCTCTCTTTTGGCAACTCTATCCTTAACTCTGGGAGGGCTGGACACTTGTTAGGCAGCGAGGACAGGCATGCTAGCCCAACTTTGAGTTTGCCCAAGCAGAAATACTACATAAATTCAGAGTATAGACAATGGACATGCTCAGATATATGCTCGTTAATAGCATGTAAACTTTATTAAAAACCTGAATTGATATATGATGAGGCAACCAGCTAGAAACTAGGATACTGTGAATTCTAGGCATGAAAACTGTCTAGGTGACTTTGGACCAATCACTCCCTTTCAGTCTAACCCACGTCAAAGGGTTGTTGTTGTGGGGAAAATAGGAGGAGGAAGGATATTAGGTATCTCAGCTGCCTTGAGATGGGATGAAAGAAAATCTAAAAAAAAAAAATCTAAAAAAGAGTTTGGTTTCCAATTGGAAAATGGTTGCAAGAGAAATCTCAAGATTTTTTGCAGAGAGATTTCTCCTTAAGACAGCCATTCCTTTTCTTCTCTTAGACCAGGGGTAGGCAACCTTGGCTCTTTTATGACTTATGGACTTCAACTCCCAGAATTCCTGAGTCAGCATGGCTGGTTCAGGAATTCTGGGTATTGAAGTCCACAAGTCATAAAAGAGCCAACGTTGCCTACCCCGGTCTTAGACTGAGAACAGGACTGCAACAGTAGGCTTTCATAGCTAAGAAAAGATTTTCCCTACTAACTTGGTCACTGTGACTTGTAAATATTTTGTTTCGTGAAACAATTGGTACCCAGTTTAAATTATATCTAGATCAATACGTATACACACACACACACACACACACACACACACATACACACACACACACCTATCTTAAGAGCTTGTCAAGGATCTTAAACTCTTTAAAAGGTAGAACTGGTGATCAAGGTTCTTATGTGACAATTACACCCATGGCTTGAACGTACAGAGGACGATGAGGATGGAGATGGTGTAAGAAGTTATATTGGAATTAGAAATTCAGAAGATTAGGAATATGCTTTGCAAACAACTTGGGCATTCAAAGAATGAAAGCAAATATATGTGTCCCAGAATAATGTTGCAGGATCCAATTTGGATCAGTCACTGGGAGACTGCGAATTCTAGTTCCACTTACGCATGAAAGAAGAAGACTCTGTATGAAGAGTGGAGCCAGAGAGATGAGCTATTGAGGAATGATGGCCTGTAGTGATAAGAAAGGCAATGGATATCTGTGGCTTCTGCCATCTCCATCTCTTTCCAAGAAGTCATTTTTTAGCTTTCAAAATGTTGTCCCAATATTATAATAAAAACTCTATTCTTGGATTCCAGTCAATTTCTTTTCTTAGAGATCTTCCTCTTTCCCGATCCATCTCTTTCTTTGGGATCCTGTTGACGGGGTCAAGCTGACTGTTTTCTTCACGGGCATTTCCATCACTCTGATCCATTCCTCTCCATCTGAACTCTGACATAATCTTAGATCTACAGCTGTAGGTTTTCTGCCTAAAAACGCAGATGCTAGTAAGCAGTCTAGGTATTAATCTCATTAATCAAATGCACAATGCAGGAGGCTAACGATTAGGAAATTGTTAGTGGAATACTGAACAAACAGTGATGAAAGATAGAACAGTCATCTTATCAGGAGAGTAAAATGACCTAGTTTATATAGCCAAGTGTGGGTTTAGAAAGAATCAAATCCATTATGAATTAGACGCCAAGGCTCCCATTCGCTCCTACTGATATTAGTTGCCTAGCATTTCCCTGTTGTTATGATGTTATTATGAATCCTACAATATGATTAATAGAAAAGAACAAACAGTGGCCTCCTGTGAAAGGCACAGCAAAATTTCTAAGGGTAGAGCGAATTTGCAAAGTCTGTTTTTCTTCTTTCTCCTCCTCCTCCTCTCCTCGCTCCAGCCTTTACAACGGAAAGTAGTGTAAATCCGGAGACCTGCCCTATCTTTTGCCAGCAGGATAAGTTGTGTGTAAAGATAATCACCTAGAACCAATTAGCAGTGCTGCAAAACAGGAGATTTCTTGCAAACCACATCTGCACTTTATTTCAGGCCTGAGTCACTCTGCTGGGGGTGCAGGGACCCTGCAGACCACAGAGCCACTTCCCAGTAATCAATCAATCAATCAATCAATCAATCAATCAATCAATCAATCAATCAATCAGAAGGGACATTGGAGGTCTCCTAGTCCAACCCCCTGCTCAAGCAGGAGACCCTACACCATTTCAAAAAAAGTGGCTGTCCAGTCTCTTCTTAAAAACCTCCCTTGATGAAGCACCCACTTTTGAAGCTGTTCCACCAGGTAATTGTCCTCACTCTTAGGAAGTTTCTCCTTAATTCCAGGTTGCTTCTCTCCTTGATTAGTTTCCATCCATTGTTTCTTGTCTTGCCTTCTGGTACTTTGGAAAATAAGCTGACCCCTTCTTCTTTGTGGCAGCCCATCAAATACTACAATACTGCTCTCATGTTAGCAATCAATAGCTGCAGCAATTTGGAGGGGGGTGGTGTTACCTTCCTGGAAGATGGTGTGAAACTCTTGTGGGTTGCATTGAAGCAAACACTAAGAACATATTCTGGGGTTGATTCAGCTTCATTAGCCCACACAACAATATCCTTGGAGATATATATTAGGTTCAAGCCAGCCCTATTTTTCCTATTACTGTTGGCAATCTGAACTTAAGAAATAGAGACTGTATTAAGGACCAAGCTATACCTCTCAAAATGAGCATTCCTCTTGCTCAGCGGTTCTCAACCTATGGGTCGCGACCCCATTTGGGGTCGATCGACCATTTCACGGGGGTCGCCAAGCAAGGCTGTCCGCCATTTTTTTCCCCTTTTCCGGCGGGTGCCTTATCTCCCTTGAGCTGGGCCAGCTGGTGGTTGGCCTGCTCCGTCTCTGCCACTTGCCAGCTACGCCTCGGCCGGCGCAGGGGGCGGAACCACGCATGCGTGGCGCTCCCGGGCAGGGAAAGTCCTCGACTTACGACTGGTTGGGTAGTCCTTGACTTATGACTGGTTTAGTCCTTGACTTACGACCGGTTTAGTCCTCGACTTACGACCGGTTTAGTCCTCGACTTACGACCGGTTGGGGTTGCGGCATTAAAAAGGTTGAGAACCACTGCTCTTGCTTCTCTAATCTAAGCAACCAGGGGATTTCCCCTAGGTCTGGGCAAGGTGCATGCTAACCTCGCATTAGCTGAGTTTTGACTCGCATCAAATGTGACCCAGTATCGATTTTAATTCACACTAAATCAAATAGCGCAACGACAGGTCATCCTCGACGTATGACCACAACTGAGCCCAAAATTTCCATGGTAAATGAGACTGTTGTTAAGTGAGTCTTGTTCCATTTTACGACCATTCCGGCACAGTTGTTAAATGAATCCCTGCAGTTGTAACACGGTTGCAAAGTGAATCCAGCTTCCCCATTGATTTCGCTGGTCAGAAGGTTGCAAAAGGTGATCGCATGACCCCCCCTCCCGGGACACTGCAACCGTCATAAATATGAGTCAGCTGCCAAGCATCCGAATTTTGATCCAGTGGCCATGGGGCGCTGTAATGGTCATAAGTGTGAAAAATGGTCATAAGCAGTGGTGGGATTCAGCCAGTTCGCACCAGTTAAGCAGAACCGGTAGCTAATATTTTGTTGCCCAGGCCCAGAATGGACTTCTGGAAGCAGCATCCACACATATTTGAATCCCACCACTGGGGCAATCATAATGCTAATGCGGCCCTCGATGAAACTGAGTTTGACACCCCTGTTCTAGATATTCCTTCCTGTGTCTCCTGAGTGGAGGATAGCTCCTAAAACTAAGATACATTGTCACCTCCAGTCTGAAATTCCATCAGTTAAATTTCCTGCAGAGGATTTGAACCCCATAGAAAAACATCTGGCAACCCACATCTGATGAGTCCCAATAAGGATGAAACTGGTAACATGGTGTCTCCTGTGGAACAATATAACTGAAAGGCATCCCACAGAATATGCCATGTGTAAAAAATAGAAAATATTCCCAAGGGGTGTGTGTATGAATGGAAATTACGTAAAACTTCAATTGTGGAGGCATGCCATAACTAATGTATTTTTCTTCTCTGAGAGCTTATGGGAAGGTGGATTTTATATAGACAGTCCTCATCTTACAACCACAATTGGGACCAGAATTTTCATTGCAAAGCAAGTTGATTATTAAGTGAGCCACGCCTGATTTGACCCTCTTTTTGTCACAGTTAAGTGAACTACTTCACTTGTTAAGCACAATCAAATCTGTTAAGTGAATTGCACAATCAAATCTGGCTCCCCCCCCCCTTTGACTTTGCTTGTTGGAAACCAGTTGGGAAGGCTGCAAATGGCAATCATATCACACACACACACACACACACACACACCCTGAGGCCGCAACCATTATAAATACATGCCAGTTACAAGTTCCCAAATTTTGATCATGTGACCATGGACATGCTGCAGTGGTCACAAGTGCAAAGACCAGTTGCAAGTTACTTTCTTCAGTCCCATTGTAACTTTGAATAGTTGCTAAACAAAGAGTTGTAAGTCGAGGTTTACCTGCATACCATTCTGAGAGATTCAGTTAAATATAGGAACCTCTTAGATTGCATAAACTTATAAAAGTACAAAGCCTTCACTAGTTCGAATTCTATAATTTGCAATCATTCATTAAAGATTTGAACTGTGCAGCATCTTCCCCTCTGCCATTGCCTCTAAATTTCCCTGCTGGTCAGTCTTTGTTTATAAATCAATACACTTTTGCAAAATGGTGTACCTTTTCTTTTTTTCCCCAATGGGCAATTTTTATCGCTCTTTTATTAAAATTGTCAATGTACTGTATCATGTGTTTGCTCCGGTGATAAAAATGGTAAAGAAAGGGATAGTAGCCCAGTCCTTGCAGTGAAAGACTGACTGATCACAATAAAGTCGCGTCTAAAGCTGTATCTGAAAAATCAACCCTGCCTTTGATTGCTTTTTGCCAAGGGTATCCAAACTTGGCAACTTTAAATACTGTGGATCTCAACTCCCATAATTCCCCAACCAGCATGGCTGACTTCAACTCTGGGAGTTGAAGCCCACAGGTCTTACAGTTGCCAAGATTGGACACCCCTGCATTAGGCTTTATGTGATTGGTTGAAAATTCTTTTTGCCAAAAATCTTGATTGGTTGATCACTGAGAAGTTTGCATGGGACATTTCTGCCCAAAGGAAGCCAGGACAATAGAGAAGCCAATTCAGCCCTGCCTGTATTAAAACAACCGGAACAAAGAAACCTTTATCACGTGCTCTGTAATCAGTGGGTCTTTTCCTTTCTTAGCAAAAGCCTAGATTCACAAAGGATGCAAAGGAAAACACACAATAAAGTAAAATTAAATAATAGCTGTGCTTAACTTCTTTGTTCTTGTTTTACTGCAATGAACAGAAATTATTTTCCATTACAAAGCAAGGTGGTTTGTTAAGTGAGCAGCCCCTGATTCTACCACGGTTGTTAAGTGAATCACATGGTCATTAAGCAAATCCACTGGCTTTGTCAGAAAGCAGCTGGGAAGGTTACAAATGCAATAATTAAAAACAGACGTCTTTGTTCAATGCAATTTAATTTTTAATTTAATTTCCTTCTTGCTTTTTCTTAACAAGATTTGCCCCTATTTGACCCTGTAGAGGCAGTCCCACTGGAGCATGGCCTCTATATTGAACAATGCAGTTCCAGAACTGTAAAACACGGACACCTTTGTTGACCTTTCAAAGACCACAACAGTTTTCTTGCAGTATATTAAGAAAAAAAAAGGCAACTGTTGTTTCATTTCTGAGCATATCGGGTGAACCTCCGATCCATCACACATATGCTTGAAACTGTATCCAAGCAGATCATTTGCTTCTGTTCCCTGAACACTGGGTGGTGTGCAGCAGTTGGTCCATGCCTGGCTGGGTGGCCTCTGTTATCATTTTGGCCCAAGGCAGCAAAATGAATTAATCCACCAGGGATGTTTGTGGCAGCAATGCACATAGCTACAAAACCTATTCCGTCTGGGCCGTAGCCAGATATGTCTGCAACCTAGCAAATGGTTTATATTTATTCTGCGTGCCCCCGTGGGCTTGATTTGGATAACAATCTGTGTTCTTGGTTGGATTCATAATACAAAAGAGGTCAGAACCATTACAGAAAAACTGCTTTGTCCAAAAATGTATAAAACCCTGGCTTTTTTTATGTAAAGGACTGTTTTTTTTAAAAGAGAGATTTCTCATAAACTGGCTAGAATTACTTCCTTTACAGAAGGTCAGATTGCCCTGCAGGTGTGTTGATAACATTCAAAATATACTTATGTCTTGCTATTTGGAAAACCAATATAAAACTGGTCCTTTCCTGGAAATTTTCTGACAGTGAGAAAAATCAAGCAATGGAACAGATTGCCTTCAGATGTTGTGGGAGTTTCATCACTGGAAGCTTTCAAGAAGAGACTGGACTGCCATCTGTCAGAAATGCTTGGGCAGGGGTTTGGACTAGATGACCTCCAAGGTCCCTTTGAACTCCGTGATTCTGATTCTGATTCTGAATCCATCCCACAGTCAAAACACAGCGCAGAACGATGGGTGTGATTTTATCCTCTTTTAATCTTCATAACTAGGTGTTCGGTGGCTAAGTAGACAGTGCCTAAAATTCAGACACAAAGACCTCAGATTTCATCTACATCTTGTCATCTACAGCTGTATAGCTGTACAGCTGGGTGGCAATTACAGTAATGCAAATTCAAATACAGACAGTCCTTGACTTACAACCATTTATTTAGTGACCATTTGAAGTTGCAACGGCACTGAAAAAAGTGACTTATGACCAGGGGTGGGATTCAAATATGCGAACAACCGGTGCTCTGTGTGGATGCCGCTTCCGGAAGTCCACTCTGGGCCTGGGCAACAAAAAATTAGCTACCGGTTCTGCTGAACTGGTGCGAACTGGCTGAATCCCACCACTGCTTATGACCATTTTTCACACTTACAACCATTACAGCGCCCCATGGCCACTTGATCAAAATTCGAATGCTTGGCAGCTGACTCATATTTATGACGGTTGCAGTGTCCCAGGGAGGGGGGTCATGCGATCACCTTTTGCAACCTTCTGACCAGCGAAATCAGTGGGGAAGACGGATTCACTTTGCAACCGTGTTACAACTGCAGGGATTCATTTAACAACTGCGCCGGAAAGATCGTAAAATGGGGCAAGCCTCACTTAACACAAGACTCACTTCAAAGGAAGTGCGTGCACTTCAGCAGGACATGACTTGGGTTTCTCGACTAGCTTTGGCCCGGGCCTGGCGCATGTGAGCTTCCCGCCTCGTGTTTCCTTGCATCTTTGGGGGAAAGTCTGCAAGGTGAGCAGCTACTTGTGGGAAAGTGCAGCACAGTCGAAGGAAGAGGAGGAGGAGGGAAAGGTGTCGAGGTAGGGAGGGGTGAGAACTGAAGAAACACATGACCCGAGCATCTTCCATCCTTTCTCTTTGCTTCCCTTCCTTTCCTTCCCTCGCCAGCCACTCGCTTTCAGGCAGGGGGCACTTTAGCGTTAGCCATGCCCACCCCTATGGTTACCGCTGCTGCACAGCTCATGTTGGAGAGGGTCCTGCTGCCTGTCCTCTGCTAGCGCTGCCACTGACAAGACACCCGAAGAAGCGAGTAGGTAACTACTCAATCATCTGCTCCTACTAGTCTGCTTGCAGGCAAGTTCTGAACACATCAAGGGCCAGATCTGGCCTGCAGGCCTTGAGTTTGACATGTCTGATCTAGAACATGGGTATCCAACCATGAGGCCTGCTTGGGCCACAATGTGTGAAGAGGAATTGTCTTGGACCACACATAAAATGTATAATATAGTTAATGTATATAAATAACAAAGTTCCTTTATTTTTAAAACATTTTTTACAGTCTTGCAGGGCCATATTGCTAGATGTCTAGAAATTCTCAGAAAGGATTCCACCTTCCCATAAATTCTCAGAGCAGATGGATATTGAGGTTATGTTAAGGAATATGGGAACTGATACTAAATATGGAGAAAAACAGCATTTATATGTATTTCTCAGTGTTAAAAGTATTTCATAGACCATATTCATAGACCACAATAAAAGTATTGTAAAATAGGTGCGTTGGAACAACAGGGCTAAACAATAGCTGTTGCCTACTTACTAAATCACTTACCTATACTCCTTTGAATATACAGTTTCCTCGTTGATGTTGCATTGTCATACCACAATTATCTCCCCCATGGCTCTAATGACATGAAATAAAGAAGTGTTTCCTGCATTTCACAAATGTACAAGTCTTTCCTAATGCCTTCTAGAGGTCTTTATTCTCTTTCTTTCTTTCTCTTCCATGTCCCTCTATAATTGTACAAAGTTCTGCACAGACACAAATTTCCTCTCAGCTTCGCAACTTTTGACTGGCCCGAGATTCTCAATCATCCAGGTCATGGTTGTCCTCAAAAAAGGTCTCAGAATTGAAGAAGCTTCTTTTTTTTCAAAGGAAAAAAAAACCCAAGAAAGTCCAGTTGCTTTTTGGAAAAAGCACCTTTGGGACAACTGGTCTGAAGCAAAATCAATGGAAATCCTTTGCTGTGTTTTACGCTGCAAAATAAAAACCATTGTTTTGGTACCCAAGCCTAAGCAAGGAGTAAAATTACACTTGGCTTAGAAACTGTGAGTCACGTTCCAGATTGGAAGTCCTGATAGCACTCTGCCTGTTCCTGGTAAGATTGTGGAGGATGTGGCCTCAGATCTGAACTGAAGCAGTCACCTCATTTGAAGGGGCTGAATCAGCTTCTCATTCCTGGAAAAAGAAGGGAAAAGGAAAAACCACTGATATTGGAGCTTTAAATCCAACCAGAATATATTACATTATTTTTAGTAGTTATTGTAGTAGTATGCACCTCATATTAATAATTTAACCCAGGAATCTGATGTGATAGCAGTGTTCCAATATTTGAGGGGCTGCCACAAATAAGAGGGGGTCAAATTATTCTCCAAAGTACATGAATGGAGAACAAGAAACGATGGATGGAAATTAATCCAGGAGAGAACCAACTTAGAAATAAGGAGAAATTTCCTGACAGTGAGAATAATTAATCAGTGGGATGGCTTGCCTTCAGAAGTTGTGGGTGTTCCATCACTGGAGGCTTTAAAGAAGAGATTGGCCATTTGTCTGAAGTGGTACAGTTTCCTGCTTGGGCAGAGAGTTGGACTAGAAGACCTCCAAAGTCCTTTCCAAATCTGTTATTCTTTTAAAGAAGAAAGAGAGGGTCCATCATGGTGTCATATAGAAAAAGGCATTGACAAAGCAGCTCAAGTAATTCTCCAGTTCTCTTTATGCAACTTGGTACCAATTCTGTTCCCAGAGTCTTTTAAGTTTGAGCCAGCTTTGCTCCTTCCCTTCTATTCATCTCAGGAATTGCTATTCATTTTTCACACAATGACAGCCTGGGTTGGTTTATTGTGCAGCGGAGAATGACTTGGGCATTTAGGCATGGGAATATAATGCATTGGAAACCTTCAGTTTCCTTAATGCTTCATTAGTCCCTGAGGTGAGAGTTCCGGAGCTGATTCCGTTTCTTTACTGAGCAGAAGAGTTTGAGAGAAATCATGGTTTGATGCAGTGATGTCATTCTCTTGGCACTGATCTTTAAAGACAGGGCCAAACTGTTGTCCAGGAACAACTCTTGAGAGGCAGCATCAAGGAAGGACCAAGAAAGATCTTGTTTTGTCTTTCATTTGCCCCATTGACATTCCTCAACTCAGTCCTGGAGAAGTTCTTCTTAAGAAGTTTCCTTAAGGTGACCAGAGCTGTTGCTGCTGCTACATCTTCACAAGTGACATGCAGAAAGCTGCCATTTCAGAAGGGAAAAAAGCAGCACCTGCCAAATTTTCAATTATCTGTATTTTTTTTGCATTGGGTGAAAATATGGTATTTTTATCTCTTGAACAGGGCTATTACGAATGGAATTAATTCTTCATTAATGAAGATGTCCCATAAATCTTTGCAAGGATGTATCTTCTTTTCTCTTATATATAATGATACTGGAACTGTTGGCTTGCCTTACCTGGTTACCCGAGGATATTCTGAGCATAAAGTAGCTGGAAGTCAACATAAATTGTTATTTTATATTGATGATATACTATGTATTATTGATAATTATGAATCTTCTATACCATGTTATTGATGTGAAATAATTAATTAAAAAAATGCCAGGTTGCTCAAATGTAGTTCTCTCTTGTACTTTCTATAGATTCTAATACATCTATGGTAATCTGTAAAAATTGTGTTTTCACTTAGTGTTTGAGTTCTTTTTAATATTTTGAAATAATCAGTCCAGGAAAAATAAAGATATTTGTAAAGATAAATATTTCTGACTGTTTTTCTCAGATGAATATTTATATAAATAGTTGATTAAAAACCTTGGTGACTTATGGGGAGAGATTCATTTTATAAGAATGAACTATCTATTGTCTGTCTGTCTGTCTGTCTGTCTGTCTGTCTGTCTGTCTGTCTGTCTGTCTGTCTATCGCTCTATCACACTATTTCATCTATCTAGATTCAAGGTTAACACCTTAAAAATATTTCATGCCTATTAATAAATTATTTTTGAAAGTTTTATGGACAGAATAAATCCCTGGAATTTTAAATTTCTGGCTCCATTTTATCACTGGGCAAATATTTTGACTTCTGGTCAAAATATATGGACATATTAGAAGGTTATTACATGATTGCCTTTGTTATCATGACAAGTGTGTCATTCCTCTTTTCGCCATAATTCTATAGCATTTACAGCATTAATGGCTGCGGTGTATATTTGGAAGATGTTTGGAATTAAGTACAATTCTGATCTTTATTGATATGATAAACTCACACTTTAGTATAACCCCAGGTTAAAAACAGCAAGCATTTTTTTATTTTAAATTCATGGTATTAGTACTCACCCAACATGTTTTTAAACCATTTGAATTATTACAAAAGGAATTTCAGAAATGAGTGTCAATGTATCTAATCAAATATGCTATTATTTTACTATTACATGTACACTTCTTGTTGTATATACTGCTCTGAGCTGGTCAGAGTAGAATGGGATAGAAATGTCAGTAATTAAATAAAAATTAGATCATCTTTGGTTTAACAATTTGCATTTTCAACATCTAAAATTCCTATCAAAACTGGAATTATAGTATTTTTACAGACAACAAAGGAATATTATCAAGATGGATATAAAGTTGGATTATTTGCAAGGATTTTGGGACACGAGGTTGGAATACCCTACATAAACAGTTCAGTGGTTAAGAATCTTCAATAGTGCTAAGAATGCTTTTGATAACCTTAAGTTGAGACTAGCTCAAGAAAAGTTTCCCCCATGTTTATTGGCTATGTCAAAGAAAGTTGAGATTGGCTGTCAACTTAAATATACAAAGATGGAGGGACAATTAAACCATGGGTTTTCCCCACTGTCATTCCTTTTTGGTTCAATATCCATACATTTCCCATATGGAAAGGTTTAAATGTATGAATGTGGTTGTTTTAAATATAAATATGGAATATATACACGTATGAAGAATTATGGATTTACTGAGCATGGTACATAAGAAAAAAAAATCAGAATAACAAGAGTTGGAAGGGATCCTGGAGGTCTTCTAGTTTAACCCCCTGCTTAAGCAGAAGACCCTATACCATTTCAGACAAATGGTTGTCCATACAGTCTTGAATGGATGATTGGTGTTGTCTCTCTGCTTATGAAGTGATACTCTATCCACACAAAGGAAAGACTGATCAATCCAACTTCTTTTTCTTTTTTGCAATGTCTCTGTTTTATATTTTTTCCCTTTTTCATATTTTTCTTTATTTTAAAGCAACAAAATAATAAAAAAATGCATTTGTTGAAACATGCTCTGTCTTTCTTTTATAATATGAGGGGGGAAATATTGGACTAAAGTGAGGCAACAATTTATGACAAGCAAAATAAAAGATCCCTCCGTAAAGCTTAGTCAAAATATATCTGGTAGAGCCTGAATTTTCTGTCCAAAATCTTTTGCTCAAAAGGCAGAAGGTCAATATATCTCCTTGGAGTGATTCAGCATTTAACAACAGAAACATCAATGAGAAAGTTCTTTATTGTAGCACATTCATTGAAACTTCATCTTTTAAGTGTTAATAGTATGCTCAGTTATCTGTCACCATGGTTCAGATCAATTTATAAATGGGTATATTTTTTTCTCTGTTCCTTGTTAAGCATCTCTGTAGAACTAGGAATATTAATTAAAATATATTACAAAATATAACTGGAGATAAAGAAAGCCCTAAATTAAATGGAATTTTTCTTTATTCTTTCTCTGTCTGAAGATGTTTAATCTGTTCAAGGATCAATTGAAATGGTTTATATTGTCTGTTTAGAAGTCTGTTTGAAACATCTGAGAAAGCTCATGGACCTCTGGATTGCCAAGTCCATGAAGGTGATTGTAAGTTTGTTGCTTGTCTAACTAGTTTCCAAACTTCAGAAGAGAGATTTCCACTGGGAAGGCGTGGGGACGTCAACTTGTCAAGATGGCAGTCAGGACTATATAATCAAAACTCCTGAAAGCCTTGCTTTTATCAAATTTTTAGCATTGCTGGATTTTGAAATATGATCCATCAAGTGGGCACTGAGCTTTTAGAAGACCAGTCAGAAAAGATTCAACTTGATTAGCATTGGGAACAAGTCCATTAGGAAAGCCCTGGTTCATTCATCATCACTCAATTGATGCAATGTCTGTCTTTACTGATATCATTTTGGCACAATTAGGGCTATGTATCACTTGTTTCTTTGAATGTTAGTCGATGGGTACTTTATAAAACTATGAATGCTTTATTGACGTAGTTGTTTTTCATCCAGACTGGCATTTCTTGCTTCACATTCTTAAAGAACCTTTTTAATTGTATATTTGGATCTGGCCAGAGTCTTCTGAAGTAACTTGCCACAATAAATTTATGTAAGCAAATAAATTCATAAATATTATTAGAGAAAATGGAAAATACAGCAGGATGTAAAACAACCTTGAATCTGTCTAGGCAGCTGAATAATACATATCCCTGAAGATAATCAGTTCTTCAGACAAAGAGATTTAAACTCATTGGTAGCCTCACATTGCAATGAACAAGGACACACATTTAATTTTGCAGCTATTAAGATTGTTGGACGAGCAGGCACAAAAACAGCCAGGGAAGTGATTGAAGCCTGGGAAACAGGCCCCTCATCAGTCAACAGGAATGCTGATTTACCACCAATAGTGAGAAGGCGAGGGCTGGGCAGCACAAGGAAACAACAGCCAACAACTTAAAAGCGAGCCATCAACACACCCCAAACAACATCTAAAGAGCCACATACAACAGGCACTATAAATACCACACAGAGAACAGCCCACACTCTGCTAGAGAGAAGTTCCCTGAGGATGGGCTCCATCATGAGTCTGAAAGCTTGGAAGACTAAACCTCTGGTCCTGGTGACCGACCCAGATTGGATCCTACAACAGTATCCTGGGACACGTATATTCGCCTTGATTCGTGGTAACCAGTTCTTCATAACCAGTTCTCCTTTTGCCTTCACAGAGGCAACCAACAGTTCCATTTGGCCAGAGATAGGAGGCCAGGTCACTTTGGTATGCCAATTAGCAACACAATTATTTCTGGCCTGCCCAGCTGGCTCTCCTTTTCCTCTGTGCTTTACAATCTTTTGGATGCAATAAAAAGCTGCCTGCAGAAGTCAGTTCAATTAAATTAAGTGATTAAACTATGCCTGCTTAATTTCATACTTGTTGCAGCGCTAGTACCTATAGCATGATGTTGAAACATCAGAATAAGAGAGATGGATGGGATTGTGGAAGTCTTCCAGTCCAAGCCTGTGGTCAAGCAGGAGACCCTATACCAGCAGTCCCCAATTGTGGTGGCCCAGCGGAGGGGAGAGGGTGACCGGCACATATAAGCAGCGGCCCAGCTGCTTGTGCATGCATGTGTGCCAGCCTGCTGCTCATATAAGTTGAGCTGCATGCATGTGCATGCGTGCACCAGCCAGCTGCTCACAGGGCCTGGTTCCGAACAGGCCATGGCCCAATTGTGGGTTGTGGCCTGGGGATTGGGGACCCTTGCCCTATACCATTCCAGAGAAGTGACTGTCCAGTCTCTTCTTTGACAAAACAACTTCAAAAGTACTTTAAATAATCTTCCTTCCATAGCAAGACAAGTAAATCTTGACCTGAGTTACATTTACATCAATTTTTAATCCCAAATTCTGTTTCAGAAGGAAACATGGGAAGCCATCCTCCAGATAACCCAGAAAACTTAATTTCAAGAAAATGATTTTCAAGTCTCTGCTTTCAAGAATGATAAAATGTCATGGGTCTGTGAGGTTAGGTGGCTAATATCCACCAGGATAACAGAAGAGAAATGACTGAAGCAGAATAAACTTGTCTGGAATATCTATTATGGGAAAATGGATCTGGTTTTAATAAATTTAATTCACTTTAACACATGGCAGAAACACTTGCAAGAATGCTGCCCTTTTTGTTAAAATTCAGCATACACATCACAGCTGCAACTATCCTCTGAAAGAAGTATGTGGCCAAGTGAGAGTACAATGCACAAAGGTATGAAATCTCATTGCGTATTATTTAACTGGCTGCTTGCAGCTGCACAGATACACAGTGGAATTAAGGATTTTTCTGATGATTCCTTTTAAAGGTAATGAAAGAACCAATAAAACCTTTATTTCTAAGATTTTAGGAGAGTTTGGTCTTTGATTTCCAGTGATGTATCATTATAAGCACTCATAAAACCCCTATGAGGTATCTGAAAGCCCTCTTTCTTTCACGTCTAAAACTGATAATGCTTTATCTTTTATACATGGGTTTGCTGAATACTTCACTTGCATGCTTTTTCTTTACGAAATTGAAGATTTGGAAATGCATCCTTAGCTTGAATGTAGCAACTGATTTGCCTTCAGAAATGATGAGGAAGAAAGATTAGGCTATTAATGTGAACGCAAGAAACTCAGAGTTCAAATACTGTCTTTGTCATTAACTCTCCTTGTCAATCCATAGAAGCAAGGCACTCTACTTTGAGTATTTGTTTGCTTTAGCCAAATCCCAGATTTAGCTCAATTGTTTTGCAGATATTCCTGATTAGCCTAAGGAACTGCTGATGTTCTCCAAAGCAGCCAAAAGGCAATCAGGCTTCTGTAGTTTTGGAAAGAGTTGGAGGTTATGAGGAATTCAGAAATGCAAAATAATGTTTCCCTCAAAATCCCAAGGAAAGGGAATAGAGGTGTTATTTGCTTTCAACCAGAAACTGATTTTACTGATGCCTCTCTATCCTTTTGCTTTCTGATCCTAGCATTCTGTGGATTGAGAGTGATGATGGCAACTTCTTACAGCTTCTGGGAATGGCTTCAGAAACAATATGGCCTGCTGGCTGTTACCTATCCCAACATGGTATGTGAACTTATTTTAAGTGTCCAGAGCCTGATTCCAGTTCTCTCAACAGGTCTTCCCAGACAAGGACCCAAGATGATAGAAGCCATTATAATAGATGGATACACAGGAGCATCAGATAAGTAAAAGATATATGCTATTTGAGTCCTGCCAGATGGCATTGTTTAATAGGCAAGATCCAGAGCAGTGGAATCAGCATTAGGTCTAAAAATATTCACATATGTTTATTGCAGATTGGAAAACTTTTTTAAATTCTGTTTTTGCTCTCCTTGCTAAAATAATTGCTTATTTTTCTAAATGTCCTCTCATTTCATCAGACAACTACTAAGTAGGATTGGTGATATAGTTGTGTAATCTTACTGCATTAATCACTTGCTTCCTCAAAGGGTAAGATGGCTGCTGAGATAAAGCTAGAAGCTAGAAGAAGAAATGGCCTTGGTCAACAATAGCCAGAAGAAATAACTGAACCAAATAGGAACATGTAATTATTTGGGGGTGGGGGGAAAGGGCTGTAAATCTATGATACCTACTATTCTCCAGTATTCAATATCTTTTTCTCCATTATTACTAGATTTCCTTCACAAAACTGCTGTTACTTAGGGCTTTTCTTTTATACCCTACACCTGATCTTCAAGATGTTTCTTTCTAGAGAAATCTTCTCCAGTTTGCTATCTGCTTCTTCATAACTACATCACCCCTCATGTTTGGAAAATAATGATGTTGGATGTTTATGGTATAGGACCATCTTCATGAGGGTGGACATTTCACTAATCATCATGCCATTGCCCAGAGGTCTTCAAACTTGGCCCTTTTATGACTTGTGGACTTCAACTCCCAGAATTCCTCAGCCAGGCACACTGCCATTGCCTCTGAAAAATATATTCCTGATAAAATTGCCATTGTTTTGAATGCCAAGATGCTAGAAACTATCCAGGTAAAGAAGGAGGACCCCAGCTTTTATTCAAATATCTGTTCATCTGCCAGAGGAAGAATCCAAGGGAAAATTTGCCAGAGAAGAATCTTTTTCACCATCTTCTTTGGTAAATTTCAGTATGGTAAAAACTTGTCAGCAAAGATTCCTCTCCCCAGCCCACCTGCAGATGATGTCATGGAATTTCTCTTTTTGAACCAAGTTTCAAAACAGTTCATATAAAAAAAGAAAAAAAAAGAAGATGAAGAAGAAGAAAGGACTGATTCATTATAAAAATTGCAAAGGGGAATATTTAATGGGTTAGACTTGTGAAAACACTGCCAGACAAATTAGACCAATTGGGGTCAGTTAAGCCTCTCTTGACACAGGATATTAGCAACATTTTCCATGGACTATACACAACAAAGAAAACTTCATCTAGTCACACCTACAATACCTATGCAGCTTGTAACGATGCTTTCAAAAAAAAAAATACAAACTCTTGATATGAAACAGCACCATGGCACTGAATTTTAGATTCCTACTCAGTAGAAGAATACACTTTTGTGGTGAAAGCTTTATTTTTCTCTATTTGTTACATTACTTCATCTTGATCCAAAAACTATTTGTCTGCTCTAATCTTCTTATTGCTGTGCCCCACCGATGCTAAAAGCAGCCAACAAATGCAAATGCATTACTCAAATAGAGAAGGACGTTTATCTGTCTCAGAATACCCTTTGCACTGTTCAGGGTAACTTTCTGATTCATTTGTTAGTTGTTCCTGATCCCCATTTTAAAAGCCTAATTGTTTACCTTCCACTAAGTTTATTCACCTGCTTTGACAAGAAAACTGCATAATGACATCCTTTGATGATTTGAATAGGCCCTCTGCAGAGGTTAGGCTGATGTCAAGACTTTCTCTACCTGTTGTATGTCAGCTATTGGACTACAATTTTACTTTTTCTCAGTCAAACCAGGAATTATGTGGGGCTCTTCTTGGGCTCATATGTAACTGCATTCACCTTACCTCAAACCCTTGATTTACTAATCCACAATTGGCTGGTTCATACTATATGTATGAACTACAAGACCGGTCCTTCCTTTGGCTGCTCAAGATCAAGTGTAAACCAACTACAAGACCGGTCCTTCCTTTGGCTGCTCAAGATCAAGTGTAAACCAACTACAAGACCGGTCTTTCCTTTGGCTGCTGGAGATCAAGTAGACTGGTCCTGTCCTAGCTCTCTGGAGGTCAGGTATACCAATCTTCACACTGGCTACTGGAGGGTGGCCAGCTATGGTCAAGCTGGCAGGAATTCAGAAGTCACTCCTCCTCCCACCTTTTTGTTGCCTATGGTCATTCTGTTTCTCTGTTTAGGAAAGGAAATATCTCTCAAATAATGACCCAATAGGTCAGAGATTGTCTAGTTTAAAGTACTGCCAGTCTTGCTATAAAGTCTTGCTATCATAGTTGCCCAGATAGGGTCAACTGCATTGTGCATTGCAACCATGTGAATGGCATACTAGAGTTAAGATGCAAGTACGAAAGGCTGAGGTTTGGGAAATCATGACATTTTTTCACTTTTTAATTTTATTTATTTACATACCTACTTTATTATTTATACAAATAATTCAAGGCAGTGGACATATCCAACACACCTTCCTTCTCCTATTTTCCCCATAACAACAATCTAATGAGATGGGTTGGGATGAGAGAGAGTGACTGGCCCAAGGTCATCCAGCTGGCTTTCATGGCTAAGGTGGGACTTGAATTCATGATCTCCTGCTTTCTAGCCTGGTGCCTTAACCACTAGACCAAACTGGCTTCTTGTTGTTGTTATAACTTGTATTAGATGCCTACGCTTGCTGTCATTTGTGCCTGACTAAATATGATCAAATTCAAAATGATTTCTGCATGAGGGAGTAAGTAGAAGCAATATTGCATCTTCGTGTTCCAATATGCTAGACAGAATCTAATATTATCTGTACGTGGGGGCAGTAGCTGTTCCTTTTTAATCGCACAACTTTATTGCAAAAATAGCAATAAAATAAAATAAATCAAATGTTCCCATACTGTTCCCTAGCATGAACAAGAATAGTTACAGCAGAAGTACCTGATATATTCAATTCTCGATTAAAGAGGCAATCTCATCACTGAAGGCTGGTCAGTCTAATATTGTGTATTATTAAACCTTGTGTTAATTATGCTTCTCAGTTGAATGCCATCCAGTCTCCCCATCTGTATTTTCCACATCTGCAGATGGATATTTTAGAACAACTAGATACATAACTTATTCCGAGTGACTCACTTGAGATTATTTATTTATGTAAAGAATTTGTAAAACTGCCCCATTCACAAGTTGTCATTGTAGGTAAATACATCAGTAAATATATTAAACAAATAAACACATAATTAAAGAATCAAAATATGTAGCAAAACACAGTCAACACATAAGCCAAGAATGGTTTCCCCCCTCTTCATGACAGCTATTTGATTTGAAAATTAAGTTTAAATTGGGATAATATACAACATATTTACTAATGATTGATCTGAATTGCTTTAAAAAACTTGATCTTCATATGGAACAAGTCAGACTAGAGAGGAGTTTCAAATAAGATAATGGGTCTATGAAAAATATTTGGAAACCGTTCTATACATTTCAGATCTTTAGATGGACAATGTTGGTATTTGCCATGGCTAGATAATTTCTAAATCCACATTAGATTCATCACACTCTGTAACTTCTGCTAGTCAGGAGAACAAATGGTTACTACAGAATAAGTTCCACTGCCTCTGTGTTGGACCCATGCCTCAAAGGCACTTTCAAATGCTTTTTTGTGAGGAGTTGGATCCAAGAGTTAGTCAATGCCTCATTTAGGGGAAGGTGTACTGCTGACCCCTTGAAATAGATTCTCAAAATCCAACCAAGTTTGACTAATCAACTTTCTGGGTTTATCCCCAGCTTTCCCTTTCTGGATTTCAACTGCAGAATGCCTTACAGAAAGCGGGTTGTCTAGACTTCTTTCAGTCAAGGTTCAGACATGAATAGGGATGGAAACCATGTTTGTGACTCTGGTAGATTACCTTCAGCAAGATCAAGATCTGCTGCTCTTTCTGGATTTCTCAGTGGTTTTTAATACCATAGTATCCTTTTGGGGGGACTATCTTGTGGTGATTCTGCTCCTCCTTGAGGGGGTCAGTTGCACTCAGTGGTAGTTGAAGAATAAGATCAGCCTAGTGCAGGGGTAGGCAACCTTGGCTCTTTTATGATTCGTGGACTTCAACTCCCAGAATTCCTGAGCCAGCATGGTTCACCATGGAAACCTCTCCCTTTCCCCTCAGCATGGCTGGCTCAGGAATTCTGGGAGCTGAAGTCCACGAGTCATAAAAGAGCCAAGGTTGCCTTCCCCTGGCCTAGTGGATGCTGTCTTCTAGGGTGCTGCAAAGTTTAGCTTTCTCTCTTCACTACAGAAGAGATGTCCTGTAGTTGATTCTTAATTGTTTTAGCTCTTCTAATGATTATGCTTTTTTTTCTATCAAAACCATTGACAGATACTCTGGAATGAAGCAGTATACCAAAATGTAAAGTGAAAAAAAATATATCTCATGAATAAGTAACAATATAAATCAAGCAAGTGCATAATGTATTAGAAAGGACATTAAGAAAACCTACTTCATTTTAGACACTTTAATTTAATTAAAAGGCACCCCTATTATACTTTCAGTATGATAGCAAATACAGTTCCCACTGGCCAAGAGGAAAAAATCAGATGAATATTAATTTTTTAAAAATTGATAGAACTCCTAGCAGGTTATGTAATTATATTACCCAGTACTACCCTATTTAATATTGGTATGAAATACTGAAGTGCATTACAAATGTGAACTCTCCAGTGGATATTCAATTTCAAAATTAGCTCCAGCTAAGTGAACAATCTATGTTTGCCTTCAACTGTTCTTGCCAGTGGGTGTTTAGACAGCAAAATTACTGATAAATAAAAAGAGTTTTCATTTTCCTTAGAAGGATGTAATCTCTAATCTCCCAACTGTTGCTTAACTACAACTCCCAGCATGTATCACACATAGGAATACTGGCTAGAGTTGCTGGAAACTGGAGTTCAATGGTATCTAAAAGATCATAAGTTTATTATCCCAAATGTATCTATATTGAGTTGGAACTACTAAGGCAATCTTGTTCGCTCCCAATACTTTGGATTCAGACTTTCATAATACCCAGCCATTACAGGTAGTCCTCGATTTTACTTAAGTCCAAGATTTATGTTGCTAACTGAGACATTTGTTAAGTGAGTTTTGCCCCCTTGTCACATTTGTTAAGTAAATCACTACAGTTGTTAAACTAGTAACATGGTTGTTAAGTGAACCTGTTTTCCCCGTTGACTTCGCTTGTCAGAAGGTTGCAAAAGGTGATCACATGACCCCAGGACACTGAAACCATCATATATGTGAGTCAGTTGTCAAGCACCCAAATATAAATCATGTGATCATGGGGATGCTCCAATGGTCATATGTGTGAAAAATGATCATAAGTCACTTTTTTTCTGTGCTGTTGTAACTTCAAACGGTCACTAAATGTACTGTTGTAAGTCAAGGACTACCTCTATAGCCTATGTTTAAGGAAGATTGGATCTGTAGTAGAAAACATCTGACGGACTCAAGGTTGATTTCCCCCGAGTTAGACATTTCAAGAAGTATTACTTGAGGAAATCAATACCACCCTGTATTTGGGGAAATATTCTGAACTCTGCCCAATGACATCATGGAAAAATGGGATGTTAATAATACCCACAAGACGATAGTAGCCTTGAAACTTTAATCTCCTTCTTCTTATACATAACAGATGTTGGCTTAGGCAAGCTGATAAATTCTACAACTGCTGCAGAAAACCAGGTGAATACATTCCTTTTCCTCAGGAACACCATGAAATTGGGAGTCTCGTGCCAAAAACACATATTGTCCAAACATTAAAACTGTGCACTGATGTACAAAGCAGAGCATGATATGCTAAGGAAGGAAGCAAAAAAAAAAAAAAAAGAGAGAGGAAAAAAAATCTCTGAAGGTTTGAGATGATAAATGGGATCTGGAGAAGAGAAACAGTTATATATGCCCATTACTAAATTAAGGGGATTCAGTATGAGGCTTTTGTTAGAAATTAGACTGATCTGTCAGATCACCTCCCTTTTCTTTTTTTCATCTATTTGCCATTTTCCATTTACGGAAAGTTTGGAAAGTGAACTTAGTGTTTTTTTTTAATAGTCTAGATCTTCTAAATGCAGGGTCTCAGACTTCATAAGCAGCATTAGAATAAGGCCAGAGTAGCTCAGATTAAAACTGCCACACAACCACATGTGACATCTTTGTATCTCTCTGACGCTCCCTTAATTTAACCTACCTAACCAGGGTTTTGTCGTGTGGGCAAAATGTATTTCTCTGTGTTTGGTGGTGGTGAGGGAACAGGATGAATCCAGTCCAAATAGGAACATCCAATGAATAAAGTAGTCAAAAATACAAAACTGAATGCCTCTTTCTGAACATTTTGGAGAGAATTTTAAGATCAAGGGTGACTTAAAAACCCACAGATTATTGAAGTAATAAATTGGCCATTCCTTCACGTTTATATACTTTGTAACCCTTAGGCTGAACTGGAGTCAGTTTTATAATCTTTTTCACACACACACACACACACACACACACGCACGCACGTCAGACATTTTGCATAAGAATGTTGTAAAGTGTAAAGTGTTTAAACAAGAGTCCTTTTGGCTCAGAAAAATACCGCGTGTCGCCTTTGAGCTTTGGCTTAATCATTGCTGGTTTATAAAGTGGGCTATGCTACATGAAGGATTGCTTCTCCCCCAGCCCCACAAAATGTATTTAATATTTGAAAAAACTAAGACACTTAACACCTAAACTTGTTAAGGATTATCCTTGAAATGGCAAAACCTTTGAGAGAAGAAGACCAGGTGTAAATAGGTTCAGGTTAACATCTGGAGGGTTTCTGTGTTAGTACTCGGGCCTTTCCATCATGTTTCAGAATGGATTGGAGATTTATAGTAGATTCATGCTGCCATTTGCAGGGCTATAATCATGGGTGTGTATATGATTTTTGGTAGACTGGAGCAGTGGCTTTCAAACTTTTTTAGGCTATGGAAGGAGGAGGAGGAGGAGGAGGAGGAGGAGGAGGAGGAGGAGCATCCCAAGAGTTGAGAAGTAATGATAAGAGAAGACTGACTATAAAAAATATACAGTAAGAGGACCCAGAATCTCTGCACTGATATAAATATAAACATGCCTTTACAAAAGTTGGCCGTATGCAAAATGACAGGATACCTGCACAGAATAATGGGTGAAGGAAGATCCACATACAAATATCAGAGCAGTCCCACAAATAAAATGCTATACTTCTATTGGTAGAGTGAGAAAATTAATCATAGTGCTTTATTTCATAAATGAACTAAAACATGACTGATGAGTACAGGAGCTAAGAAATAATAATAATAAAAAACCCATCCCATGCCAATCAGACCATCCCATATAGGCTGCATATATATGATAGGCAATCCTATAACAATGCCAGTAATATTGCAGATTTCAAAGGAAAAAATATTTTTTTTCCATAGGAAAAATAAGGGAGAACTGCATGTCTCTGAATTTTTATTGTTTTACATAATACAGAAGGTTGGGTGGGCTGGCATCCAATAAGCTACAGAGAAAGAGCTGAAGATTTTTCAGAACGTTAATGCTAATGGGGATTATAATGTGGCTAATGAAAGTTTTTGTGATGTCTAGCTGCTAAGAGTTGACACCAATTTGATATCCATCAATCAAGAAGCTAGGTGCCATCAATACAATGTTATCCTAATTTAACCACCTAACATATTTCTGTCTCTATAGTCCAGGGGTCTTCAAACTCGGTCCTTTTATGACCCATGGACTTCAAATCCCAGAATTCCTCAGCCAGCTTGCCTGGCTGAGGAATTCTGGGAGTTGAAGTCTATGAGTCATAAAAGAACCGAATTTGAAGACCCCTGCTATAGTCCAAACCCAAGGTGACTATAAGACTATAAGGCTCTCTTGAATTGCCATTGCTTCCTTTTGTGATTTTTTAAAATATCTCATATTAACAAGACCCCTGGAATTCCCTGTTGCTCTAGATAATGTATGCATTAACAAGGCTCACTCTGCTTAGCTTTTGAATGAGGCAATGTTAAGTTAGTTGCTGCCAATTGCTATTATGAGATGGCTTAAAGATGGCCTATGATTGGGTGAATAACACTGTTAGTGCTTAGGATTAGTGTGGTGTATAACTGAGCTTTAAACTGAGACTGTGGAGATTGAAATTCAAGTACATCCTCAGGTCTGGAAGTTCACAGGTGACTTTGGGTCACTCACTGCCTGTTAGATCCAACTCAGAGGTGGAGAATGAAATGATGACCGCCTACATTACTCATCTTGTAATCCTGTAGAAAAGTTGAGATAGAACTCTAATAATTACAGGAATGACCACAATTTCTGCTGATTTTTCACTGAGTACCAGTTTGACAAATTCCTCCTAGCATCTGTCAGCCATTAAGGTTTTCCAGGTTCAGTTAGAACACATGTTGTGGATTTGTCCATAATAAATTATACAGATACTAAAAATACTACAAAAGTCTTTGAAACATACCTCTGATTCTAGATAAAGCATAGAGAATGTATACCATTTATCTCAGACAATGCCTCTGTAATGGTGATCAAATGAGTAGAGTTTTGAAGACTTTTATAGAAGACATTAGGGAAAAATTTATGGTATTGGTTGTACATGCTGTTTTGAATATCTAGCAGCATATATGGGACACTAGAGTTTTCTTTCACTACACATGATTTTTGCTGATGCTTTATTATAATTTAGGGGGGGGGGAATCCAAAAGGAAAGAACTTCTCAAATATATTTGATTTTGTA
This sequence comes from Protobothrops mucrosquamatus, assembly GCF_001527695.2. Lineage (NCBI taxonomy): Eukaryota > Metazoa > Chordata > Lepidosauria > Squamata > Viperidae > Protobothrops > Protobothrops mucrosquamatus. Next base: position 1,115,967 of record NW_015386396.1, read on the forward strand.
ATGAATTTCTGACCAACTCAGATTTGGATTGGCAGAAAAAAAGAGAAGCTGGTGAACTATCCCATGTATACCCATTCCTTGATACAAAATTCTGCATCTGAACCTCTACCATCCTTTGCAGAAAAATCTGAGCTAAAATCCAAAGCCTTAAAACTGAAACATTAACTCTTTGAGAAACTGTGCTTCAATTAATTTGCTCTTTAACAGAAAGACTCCCTAACCACCCTGATCATTCTTATCTAGACGTTTTCTTAAATGAGAAATATCCTGAAACCATTTTTTTATTGCTAAATTTTGTGCCCTAGCCATAAGGCTACATCCTATCCGGATTTGTTAACAGAGGCCCAACGTGTATTACAATGCTATTATATTTTTGGTGTGTTGAGCTTGGGTTGTTTTAACTTACGTTGCAATGATGAGGATGAGGATGATGCCAAAAGGTTGAAAGTGTCATCAAGCGGAATTCCAGTGGGCTACGTGGCACAGAATTAATGTACTCCTTAAGGGGGTGGCAGTGGCCAAGCAGTTAAAAGACTGGACTTATAGACTGAAAGGTTGGCAGTTCAAGACCCAAGTATCATGTGACTGGGTGAGCTCTCCCATTCTTACCCCAGCTCCTGCCCTCCTAGCAATTCAAAAGCACGCAAAATGCAAGTTGAATAATAATAATAATAATAATAATAATAATAATAATAATAATAATAATAATAATAATAATAATAATAATAATAATAATAATAATAATAATAATACAGTTGGAAGGGACTTTGGAGGTCATCGAGTCCAACCCCCTGCTCAGGCAGGAACCCTACACCATTTCAGACAAATGGCTGTCCAGTCTCTTCTTAAAAACCTCCAGTGTTGGAGCATTCACCGCTTCTGGAGGCAGGTTGTTCCACTGGTTAATTGTTCTAACTGTCAGGAAGTTTCTCCTTAGTTCTAGGTTGCTTCTCTCCTTGATCAGTTTCCACCCATTGCTTCTTGTCCTGCCTTCAGGCGCCTTGGAGAATAGCTTGACTCCCTCTTCTTTGGGGCAGCCCCTGAGATACTGGAACGCTGCTAAATAGGTTCCACTTCAGTGGGAAGGTAACAGCATTTCATTTCTTGGCATTATAGTCAGGCCAGCCATATGACTATGGAAACAATGCAGGTTCCCTCAGCTAGGAAACTGAGATAAGCATCACTCCCTGTAGTTGGATACGACTGGCAGGGGAAACATTTAGCTTTTTTTTTTATTTTTTAGCTTTTTAATGTACTCCTTGGGAATAATAGTGTCAACTCTGAATTAATCATGTACTTGGGTAAGACTCAACTCTCCAGAGTATAAAGTGACATGAGGTTTACTCAGCAAACTGTGATGTTTGCAATTTCCTGTACTATTCCTTCTGCTCGGAAAACTACCTGTTTGATCCAGCTGGACTCTTTCACTGCTGATGGTAGCTATGGACGGTACCTCTTTTTTTCAACTCTAGGCTTGGATTTAGCTGACTCTTCTGCTTACTCAGATCAAAACTTATTTAGATGTTTTCTCTATCAGGCCTGATGAAGAAGCTGGATTTTAATCAATCATCTTAAACCAGTGTTTCTCAACCTTGACAATTTTAAGGCATGTGGACTTCAACTCCCAGAATTCCACAGCCAGCAATGCTGGCTGTGGAATTCTGGGAGTTGAAGTCCACATGCCTTAAAATTGTCAAGGTTGAGAAACACTGTCTTAAACTGACAAGCTTTTAAAGAAGTGAGCAAATATTATCAGAATTCCCTGCTATACTTGAAGCAAATGTTCCCATTCATTGACCCAGAATTGAAACCAGAGAAATAAATTCTGAGCTACTAATTGACAGGGATCCTGTTAGGATAAGTTTTGGATATAATACCACAGAGAAGAGAATAATATTTTTGTACGTAGTTGATGAGGTAATAGAGTACTACAGACTTACTTGCCCGATGCCGTAGGGACTGTTGCTGTATCAGCTATTCAATCTGCAAAATACTCCTATTGGGCATTTGTGGTTTCCAGTAGTTTCTTTCTTCTTTTTTTTTCTTCTTCTTCTTTTTTTGAAATATGAATTACTCACTCCAGAAATGCTTCCAGTGAAGGTATTTTCAGCAGAGTTAAAAAGTATGTAGGAGTTTAGAAGCAACTTATGGAAGTAAATAGGATAATGTAATGCAGCTGGAGGGTATGTAAAACACACAGATATTAGAAACAGTCTGTGTGCAGTGATGATATCCAAAACCAATATATTCAAGAAATCTTACTGCACTGAATGGTTGCCAGCCACTAAGCAATTGCACAAAGCAAACTCTGCTCCATATAGAAATTTGTAGGCAAGGAAAGGAACTTCTTAAGAGCTTGGGTGGAGCAACCAATGACAAATTCTGCTTTAGCCTCAATTAATCTCTCATTCATTATTGAGACTTATGATTTGGGGTTTAGGAGAGACCGCTCCCACAGAGCCAAAGAGTTTTTCAGCTTCCTTTACTAAGTGGCTGCATTTGCTGAATTGATCCTTTTAGGATTTGAAAGATAGAGTTCCCTTTTTCTAATTCTGGCACATTGTAATTACACCAAGTATTTTTCTTTAGGGCCACAGACAAGAACTGGTTCCTGTGGATATCAACTTTAAATGTAACTTTTAGGCTCCTGTTGGATTCATCTGGGTAACAATAAAGCAGTGATCAAAAATGACTTCTTGGTAGACACTGATTCCACTGTGAAACACAGTGGCTTATTTTACTGTCTTTCTATGCTTTTATCACCGGCTTCCATTGTGAAGAACATTTATTTATTTATTTGTTTATTTATTTACTTACTTACTTACTTACTTACTTACTTAATATTTTAATCCTGCCTTCATTATTTTTTATAAAATTTATGAAACAATACATATATATATATTTATAAATTTTATTAAAAATATTAGAATCATAAAAAATAATATAAATAATAACCGCTCCATGTACTTTTTTTCTAGCAAAATTCCCCTGTTCCAGCCACCATCTCCACCTATTAGTTGTTCCTAATGAAGCAAAGGACAGCAGAATAGGTGAGGCGTGAGATGGGGTGCATTTTTGGAAATCTTGACCATAATAATATCCCCTCCTCCCTTTTTTTTGTATTTTTTTTAAAAAAAAAAACAAAATTATGAAAAAGATGAAGATCCCATAAAGAATCTTCATTATTTCAGCTGATTAGGCTGATCAGGAGGTTTGGAACCACCAATCCTTAAATAAGCTAATTTGAGGAATTCTGGAGATGCAGTCTCTGTGCTTCTTGAGGAAGCCCTTTTGGGGAGTAGTGATTGGGCACTGATGCTCAGAACAAAAAAAAGAATACCATCCCAAAGGTGCTTTTTCAAAACAACAACAACTGGACTTTCTTTGTTTCTCTTTGAAGTTCAGCATTCTGTTTTTTTTAACAATGATTAATCCATTGCTAGAAGATGGAGGTCAAACATGAGGAGAAAACTCTTCTTTTTGTCTATGGAGATTCTCAGTCATCCAGGTCATGGTTGTCCCAAAGGTGCTTTTTCAAAAGGCAACCGGACTTCCTTTGTTTTTGCTTGAAGACATTTCGCTTCTCATCCAAGAAGCTTCTTCTGTTCTGAACGGGTTAGGGTAACCCAGAACTGAAGAAGCTTCTTGAATGACAAGTGAAAGATCTTCAAGCAAAAACAAAGAAAATCTAGTTGCCTTTTGAAAAAGCACCTTTCCGACAACCATGACCTGGATGACTGAGAATCTCCATAGACAAAAAGAAAAAGAGCCTTTTCCTCATGTTTGACCTCCATCTTCTAGCAATGGATTAATCATTGTTAAAAAACAGAATGCTGAACTCAGTGAAACCTAATAAGGCATTTTGTACATTTCTGAATATTGTTACATATTGTACTAGTACAATATTGTACTAGTAAATAGCTCATAGATCTCTAGATCACTAGTAAACTTGAAATTAGCAAATTATGGAACAACATTAGAAATGCTCTGATTAGTCTCCTTTCAATGGTAATCTTGTTATAAGGTTTTGTTTGAAATAACAGAATTAAGAAGCATTTCTGCCAATATAGATGCATTATTTTTAACCATAAAAGGGTAAGATGATGCACAAGGTGGAGTAGGAGGAACAGTGAAGGTAAGGTTATATTAGGGGAAAGTAACTACTGTACATGCTTCCTTAGGAATCTTAGCAGCCCTCATTGTTTGTTGTAGCCTATTAAAAATCCTTTATGAAAATAGAGATTTATGCTAGGAAATTACCTAATCTAATTCCTGGATCTTAGTCAGACTTGCCTTTGTTGTAAGCTCACTGGTTGTAATGTGTAACAAGTTGTGGAAAAAGACCAGTGGAATGTGGGAACGGCAAGTGGCCCCTGGTCACACGGGTGTGAAATCAAACATGTTGGGTGGTTTTAGAGGTGCACAAACACTAGCCTTGAATGAAGCCAACTTGTTATTGACAGGCAAGGATTGTGGTGAAAGAAAGAACTTAGCTGGTGGAAAAAAAATGGTTATGTTCACCATCAAAAATGGCCATAGGGTGTTAGCTGTAAGACTCATACCAGAAAAATACCTTTTAATATTACAGGGTGCATAATTTCCTGTATTTAGAGGGCTATCCTTTATCATGGTGGTACATTGGTGTGTAATTTCCTAACCCCATTTAGATTTCCTCTTTGCTCATTCTAAGAAGGTTTAGCTCTTCAGTTCCATTCATGGTGGCTGCACTTGGCCAGTTAAGAGGCAGAACTTCATTTCACAGTTAATTCTGGGCATGTAGCAGAAATTAGATTCCATTTTTCTCATCTCTAAGGAAGAAAAGAAATTGACTGTACCCAGTGGTGGGGAAGATTCAGAAGCCCCTGGCAATAGCCTCCATGATGCTTAGGGTTTCACTAGATGGAAATTTTAGAGCAGCAGTGTGCAACTTTTGAACTTTTAGCCAGCTGCCACTGAGTGTAATTTATGACATGATGAGGTCACTGGAAGATTCTGTAGTTGAATCTTTTTTGTCCAGTCCAGGGTGGTGCTGGTGGAATGTTGGAGAAAGTTAGATGTGTAAAAATGGGAGCAGAGACTTCTGGGAAGCAAACTATTACCATTTCGTGGTGGTGCAATACTGCAACACTGCAGGCTACTTCTGCTGACTGCTGGCTGCCAGCAGTTCAGCAGTTCGATTCTGACCTTCTCCAGGTTGACTCAGCCTTCCATCCTTCTGAGGTCGGTAAATGAGGACCCAGATTGTTGGGGGCAATATGCCGACTCTGTAAACCACTTAGAGAGGCTGTAAAGCACTGTGAAGCGGTATATAAGTCTAAGTGCTATTGCTATTGTTATTTCCAAGGTTCAGACCCCTCCACACATCTAAGAAAAAATGCATCAAAATCTGTACACTGAAATTTGGCAATTGTATTTTAGTGGTGCAACCATAAAATGCTGGGGGGCTTAGAATCAAGAAAGAGAGGTTGAGGAGAGATTGAGCTTGTTCATATAAGCAGTCCTCGACTTATGACCACAACTGAGCCTAAAATTTCTGTTGCTAAGTGAGACAGTTGTTAAGTGAGTTTTGCCCCATTTTACAACTTTTCTTGCCACAGTTGTTAAGTGAATCACTGTAGTTATTAAGTTAGCAACATGGCTGTTAAGTGAATCTGGCTTCCCCATTGATTTTGCTTGTTAGAAGGTCTAAAAGGTCACATGTCCATGGAACACTGCAACTGTCATAAATATGATTCAGTTGCCAAGCATCCTGATTTTTGATCATGTGACCAATGCTACAACGATCATAAGTATGAAAACGGTCATAAGTAACTGTTTTCAGTGCTGTTGTAACTTTGAATGCTCACTAAATGAACTATGTGTATTGTACTCTTAAAGATTTCTTAAGAGGTCTTACTGAAACCACATAACAATTTCATGTTTCATGAGGAGGGGGTAATAACCCTTGCTAACCATTGCTGTAACATATGTTTTTCTGCTTTGTGTTTTCATGCTAAAAAAGCCATAGCAGGAACAAGGTTGCAAGCAGCAGACTTGTTCCAAATGTTACTACTACTGTACTTCCTCTTTCTGACTATACCAGATCTACTATGGTTAGTGTTAAATCCACAGGTTAAAAGCATTGTGAGGAAATGAATGGTGTAACAGCAAGTCTTCTTTATAGATTACTCCAACATAACAGAAACAGAAAAAATGGCGCGCAGGCCTTTTATAGTGTCCTTGCAAAAACCAGCATCAGCCAATGAATGCAAGGCTGTTTTCGCGCCAGTTGCCTTTTGGAAAAAGCACCTTTGGGACAACCTTCTCCTGATGACTTGAGCTTCAGTTCCATTCCACTGTCATTTTCAGTTCTATTCAGTCTGTTAGAAACATCCTTGTTTAGTGATCTTCTCCCACCCCAAAACATTTTTAAGTGTCCACAAAAATTAGTCTCTACTTTCTCTGTTTCTTCTGTACCCGTTTTTTCCCTCTGCAACTTTTTCTCTAAATGTGCCCTACACAATATATATTTCTCACATCCCTTTTTTTCCCCCAGCCGTGATTCTCTTACTTGCATAGTTGTCGCATTAACTGCTTTTGCAAAGCAGGTATAATAACACACAATTCTGTGCTATAATTCCAAATAGCTTCCATATCCTTTTTCCTTACAATCTCTTTCCATTTATTCTTCTGGGAGATTAGTCTATTTTTCAATTTTTTTTTGGATAGAACTCATACTTTCTCTTTCTGCTGCTGTTCCAGTTTTATTGTGTTTGTTTTCCTTCTTTCCTTTTCTTTCATATTCATTTTTTTCCACGATCAGCTCTCGATAGCACCAAAAAATGGGTCTGTCCCACTTTCCGCACTTCACCTTTCATGAATTTTTTTTACTGAATGGCTATCAGTAATAATGAAAATTAAATCCTTGTTTATAAAGAATAAATATGTCCGTATGAATAGATTTATATATAAACTATATACTCAAAACAGACCTTTTCCTAAGCAGATGCTCACCAGTTACCATTCTCATTTCTTCTTGGGTCTCCAAATAGCCTATCGCTTTTTCTATACTCTTTCATTCTCCCCATTCATTCATTTAACATTTAACAAAATAACTTTATCTCAAAACACACCCATTCAGAATCTTGTTCAGTTTCCCCTCCCTTAAAACTCATAACTGGTTTTTCCATTACCAGAATTCACTGGAACATTTATTAGCCAACAGGTCAAAAGCAAAAGCACAGACCAGTTTTACCTAAGCATGCTTGAACTATTCTCTGCAAACTACAATTGCTCATCTTGAAATTACCTTCCAGGGCAACATTCCACCAACTAGAAAGCACTCAGGATATAAGACTAAGCTCTATAGCCCCACAAAATTCACAGTTCCATATTTTTAAGTCTAACAAAATCATTTTCTGTTATTTTAATTTTGTTGAAACTGTAGAGGTAAACACAGCATACATCTAATCTGCATGCATTCTATACTTTCCACATTTACTCTTAAGCAAACAACCAGTATGGAAAATATTTTGGTACATTAGTGTCATATCCAGTGGCAAAATGCGGTTACTCCTTCAGCCCTCAATCAGTTTGCACAGTCTCTGAAATGAATCTCCTCCATCCAACTGGAGTTTTCCACTACTGAGAAATATCTTCATGCTAAAGGTTTGTTTACAAGGAGTTGATGTTTCCACTTACTGGTGCATTAAAGCAGTTGTTTTTTCCAACCACTAAGTAGATCTAAACATTAAGTGTTTCTTGAGTTGGTTTTCCAGATCTCAGGCTGCTATAAACATTAAATTTTCTTGGTTTGAAAATGTCCCCTCCCCACTCCTGCATCCAAAGGGGGAGACAGAAACAAAGGAAGGGAAAGATGAGTTGATCTCCCAATTAACTACAGGTAATAGAAAAATATTTGTAAAGTGTTTCCTTATGTTCCAAATATACCATATGTGCAATATTTGTTTTGTTCATAGAAAACATTTGGCCACCGGGCTGAGAAAGGAGACACAAATTTTGCTGGCTGCTTCCTGCTCACCTTGTGTACCATATACAGGTAGCCCTCGAGTTACAACAGTTCATTTAGCGACTGTTTAAAGTTACAATGGCACTGAAAAAAGTGACATATGACCTTTTTTCCCCACTTAAGACCGTTGCAGCATCCCCATGGTCACATGATCAAAATTCAGATGCTTGGCAACTGACTCATATTTATGACAGTTGCCGTGTTCCGGGGTCAAGTGATCACCTTTTGTGATCTTCTGACAAGCAAAAATCAATGGGGAAGCCTGATTCACTTAACAACCATGTTACTAACTTAAGAACTTCTGTGATTCACTTAACAACCGTGGCAAAAAAGGTCATAAAATGGGGCAAAACTAACTTAGCAAATGTCTTGGTTAGCAACAGAACTTTTGGGCTCAGTTATGGTCATAAGCCGAGGACTACTTGCAGATGGCCTTCTCTCTTTCCAACTTACTTTATTTTCTGCTAGGAAGCATCTGGAGCTCCAGTGAAGCTGTTAGATATTGCAGATGGAAACCACTGTACAATCCATGCGTTGGAGCACTAAAAAGTGTGAAAGAAGGGCCCCATAGTCTCTTAAAAGAATTTTGCAAAAATCAGTGTTATATCATCACCTGTGGAATTTAGGAACTGACTTCTAGTTCGTAGAGAGCGAGACTGAATTCACCTCAGTTTTTAATGTGCAATACGTATGACAGTTCATGGGTCCTCCAGATGACAGGAATAGCGAACAAGCTATTTTTACCCTCCTCCAATCAATTGTTTATATCTTTGGAGATAATCAGAGGAGATAGAAAGATGGTAAAACAAGTTGTATTGCCTGAAGTTTTGGATGTTGTAAGACAATTAAATTCTGTCAGCTTTTATAGCATAGCTTCAACATTTACTGTGATAATTTATGCTCATTTTAGGTGTAGCCTCCCACCTTACTCTTGTTTAGAGCCAAGCAGGGAGAGGCAATAAGAATCCTAGATAAGTAGGATAAAATTCTTGGACTATCCTTATCAGATCTGGAGAGAAAAATAGTGAATTTTTCAATATGTAAAAAAATATAAAACAGCAGTGTTTTACTTCTGAGGAAGAGGAGGACGAGGACGAGGAGAAAGAGGAGGAGGAGGGGCAAAGAAGTGACATTTCGCAAAAACAACTTGTATCAGAAAACAAGGGAAGAAAGAGGAGTTCCATCAATCAACTTCCTGACAGGAAAACAAAATTCTGAAAGAGAGCTAAGAGATATAAAAGGGCAATGCATAATACCTATTCCTTCAATTTTATTATCTTCTTCCCATGGAAATTAAGAGGTATTCCAGACAGTTTGCCTTATTGAGGCAAGATGGGTGACAAACAAATCTAATAAATAAATGCTGTAAAAATTAAACTGAAGATTTTGATCTATGAGAATAAGAAGATAAGTAAACATCTTTCCAAGCTGGGAAACGGTGACTTTTTCTTGGCCAAGGGTCACATTTAGTATTTGAAAAGTGGACAAGAGGCCACATTGTTTTCTAAAAAAAAAAATGAAGTTAGAATGGACAGCTGAGCCCATAAGGTAAAAGGCTGGAGGTCTTAAATCTCCTGTCTCAGAGCCCACCTATACTATGGAGCCACCTCCTGCTTTATGAAAGTATGTTGGTAGATCTTAATCCTGAAGAAGTGGGCAGAATCTTGGAGCTGTGCGCTCTCATATATATGCCTAGACCAGGGGTAGGCAACCTTGGCCCTTTTATGACTTGTGGACTTCAATACCCAGAATTCCTGAGCCAGGAATTCTGGGAGTTGAAGTCCACAAGTCATAAAAGAGCCAAGGTTGCCTACCCCTGGCCTAGACCCATGTCTCTCCAGATAGATTAAGACCTTCCTGGAGGTGGCATTTGACTATTCCAAGTAATGATTAATGCCTCTTTCTGGGAGGGGGTGGGTAGTGGTATGCTTTCTTCTTAGGACGCTGTCCTTGGACACAAATGATTAGGCAATTTTTAGCCTGGTCTCCAAGATTTCCTTTCGGTTGAGTGGATGGTCAATGCTCACCTTCAGAAGGCCTGAATGAAGTGGATTATCTGGACCTTTTTCAGTCAGGGTCAGGCCAAGCTGTATACCAAGACCTCACCATAACCTTAACCCTTTGGAGGGCTTGGGATGGGAGGTGGTGCATCCATTTGGGGAGATTTTAGGCGGCTTTCAATATGATCAAACAGTATCCTTCTGGGCTGGCTCCAGGGACTGGGAGTGAGGGATAGGTGGAAAGGAAGATGGTTTCCTTCTTTCCTCTGTGGAAGGTTCCAACTGGTGTTGGGGATAAGAGGCTGAACCCTAGCCCCCTGAAATGTGGGATGCCTCAGGGATCAGGCCTCTTTAACATTTACCTGAGACTGCTGGGAGAGGCGATCCACCAGCACAGTGTGTTAGTACGCTGATGACACCAAGTTGTACATTCCCCATTCCTGGCTGATGAAGCATTGCTGGTCTGATGCTGGCTCAGTCTCTGGAGGATGTAAGGGTTTGAATAAGGAAAGATCGGCCTTGACTCAACTCTAGCAAGACAAGAGTTGCTTTGATGCCCTTAATTTGGGTGAAACACCATCTTTGATTCCTACCATAGTTGCATTCCTCCAGATGGAGCCAGTGCACAATTTGGAGGTCTTTCTGCACTCGTGGCTCCTGCTTGAAGAGGAGGTGGCACCTGTGCCCAGGGACCCCCTTGCACAGATTAATTGATACACATACAAAAATTATGTCTTTGTTTGTACGCACAATAAAAAGAGGAGTAATGGTAACTGTACTAGTAGGTAGTACAGGTAGTCCTTGATTTATGAGCACAATTAAGACCAAATTTTCTGTTGCTAAGTGAGACAGTTGTTAAGTGAGTTTTGCCCCATTTTATGGCCTTTCTTGCCACCGTTATTATGTGAATCACTGGAGTTGTTGTGGTTGTGAAGTGAATCTGGCTTCCCCATTCACTTTGCTTGTCAGAAAGTCTCACAAGGTGATCAGATAACCCCAGGACACTTGCAACCATCGTAAATATGAACCAGTTGCCAGTTGTCTGAATTTTGATCATGTGACCGTCACTTTTTTCAGGGCCGTTGTAACTTTGAATGGTCTCTAAATGAATGGTTGTAAGTTAAGAACTACCTGTAATGGCACAGTCAGGCCCATGCTTCTTTCTCATTAGGTCTGTGCATGGGCACACATAGATTTTCCATTAAAGCTACAGCAAGTGGAAAATTATACTTATAGCTTTTCCTTCATCAGTTTCCTTCATCAGTAGAAAAAAAAAACAAAAGGGAAAGATTCTGTCCTAGGGATCTATCTCTCTTGCCCTCCCTTTTCTTTTAGAAATACAATTTTATGTACTTGTATACAGATAACAACAACAACAACAACAACAACAACAACAACAACAACAACAACAACAATAATAATAATAATAATAATAATAATAATAATAATAATAATAATAATAATAAAAATTTGGAAGGGACCTTGGAGGCCATCTACTCCAACCCCCTGCCCAGGCAGGAAACCCTATATCATTTCAGATAAATGGCTGTCCAGTCTCTTCTTAACAACTTCCAGTGTTGGAGCATTCACCGCTTCTGGAGGCAGGTTGTTCCACTGGTTAATTGTTCTAACTGCCAGGAAGTTTCTTCTTAGTCCTAGACTGCTTCTCTCCTTGATTAGTTTCCATCCATTGCTTCTTGTCCTGCTTTCAGGCGCTTTGGAGAATAGCTTGACTTCCTCTTCTTTGTGGCAGCCCCTGAGATATTGGAACACTGCTATCATGTCCCCCCTCGTCCTTCTCTTCATTAAACTAGACATACCCAATTCCAGCAACCGTTCCTTGTATGTTTTAGCCTCCAGTCCCCTAATCATCTTTGTTGCTCTTCTCTGTACTCTTTCTAGAGTGTCAACATCTTTTTTACATTGTGATGACCAAAACTGAATGCAGTATTCCAAGTGTGACCTTACCAAGGCATTGTAAAGTGGTATTAATACTTCACGTGATCTTGAGTCTATCCCTCTGTTAATGCAGCCTAGCACTGTGTTGGCTTTTTTGGCAGCTGCAGCACACTGCTGGCTCATATTTAAGTGATTGTCCACTAGGACTCTGAGATCCCTCTCACAGTTGCTATTACTGAGCCAGGTACCACCTTGAATTCTCTTGTTTCAGAGCAGAACATTTGAATAGGATTTTCAATGATGTCTTACTGTAATAAAAAAAATGAAAGAACAATATAGTAGAAAAGGTGGGTTATTGTTATCAAAAGCAGGATCCTGAAATGAATGGGAAGACCCAGGAACCCATAAAGTAGATCTTTAACACTTATATTCTTTTTATAGAATTTCTTTTAATGGACCTATGTTTTAGGAACTGAAGCATGAAAAAATTCTTCAAAGTTTGGCAGTGCTGCAAGATGTTTTCCCAGAGTGCGAGTATTTCCTAAATGCCCAGGCATTGTTTGGTGAATTTCTTGGCAACACCTTGTCCTAGGAAAACCAAGACATCCTCATTTCTTTTTCTTTAAAGAGCTGGATTGACTAGCTGGAAATATCATTTGGTTTCTGTATTTGTACTGGATTGTGGATCACAAGGAAGTTACAGTATGTACTGGCTTCTGAAATAAGCTTTCTGCTTTGTGGTTCAGAAAGTCTGAGAAAAGTAAACCAGAGATGTTTATATCGTTTTCATTGACTCCATGAAAAGGAAAGAGGGAGAGGAATTGTTTACACGCACAGAGGATTAGCAGGAGGAGAGGCGATTTCTTCTCACACTTTTCAGTACCTAACCAACAGATCCAACTCTCTGATTATTGGATTTCCTATGGAGGTAATGGATAATGATCTATTGAGCCCCATCCTCTCTTGAGGACATCCAGGACCCCACTGTAAACTTACTTCTTGAAGGCTCAGAAGCCTTCAATGGCAGTGCCAGAAATGGCAGTGATAAAGGTAACAACAAATGGATCCAGATGAAAGTTGCTGGACCTGACAGGTAGAGGTCATAATGCTTGCTGCCACGTGGGCTGATACAGAATTGCAGATGCTAACTACATCGTTTATCATTTTTATTTTGGAACGGCCCTTTGTTTCTTCAGCACAACAATGCTTATTCCCAAGCAATACAGGTAGTTCTCAAATTCCAGTCATATATAGCAGGGGTGCCAAACTGCCGGCTGGTGGGTCGGACGCTTCACAAGAAAACCATGCCCACCCCACTGCCAGCAATGGAGAAAAAGTTCTGATACGTTGTGCGACGTTACGTGATGTTGCGAGTTTGACATGTCTGATATAGAGAGTGTTTGAAGCTACAGCAGCACTGAAAAAAGTGACATGACTGTTTTTTACGCTTATGACCATTGCAACATCCCCATGGTCAAGTGATGAAAATTTGGGCACTTGTCAACTGGCATGTATTTATGACAGCTGCACCATCCCAAGGTCATTTGATCACTATTTGTAACCTTTCCAATGGGCTTCCAACAAGCAAAGTCAATGAGAGAAGCCAGATTTGTTTAATGACTGCATGAGTCATTTAATAACTGCAGTGATTCGCTTAACAACTGTGGCAGAAAAGGTGATAACATGGGGCAAAACTCAACAACTTTAACAACAGAAAATTTGGGCTCAGGTGTTGCCATAAATCAAGGACTACCGGTAGCAGTGGCTCTTCAAAAATCTTCACAAAATCCATAGTCTAAAATTCCTAAGCACTACCACTTCTGAATGTAATTGTCAATTATAGATTTTACTATAGTCTAGTATTTTACATCAAATGATGTTTTTAGAGCAGACCATCTCATGAAACATGTTGGAGTTACTAATAACAAGAAGGGGAAATTTCCAATCTATAACATCTAGATAGGGAAGTGGGGAGGAAGGAGGAACCATTTAGTTTGGAGCAGTTTATTGCTAGCTTAATTCAAGACACAGTCTCTACCCCAATACTGATTACATAATTCACAATCCAGTTCTTCCTTAATATATCCTGTGATATACATCCGACTCCTTTTTAAGTGTGATAAAGGAGCAGGGCTTCAATCACATAGTTGTGGCTGCCATCTTGAATTTTTGACACCTCCCCTGTTGTATTGCAGCCAATCAGAAATCACACACAAAAATGTTAACGTGAAGAAAATGCATACAGATGCACAAATATTGATGAAAACAATGTTATTGTCTGCACAGAATATATTATACTGTGAATAATTGCTTGTAATACATGTATTAGACAAAACTACACTTTAAAATGATAGGAGAAACACACAAAAATATAGGGTTGTTTGTATAAGCTTTAGAAAAAAATGAAGATATGGTTTTAGAAGGGTTGGACATGACAAACCTTAAATAAAAAAATGAAACAGTAAAGAAAAATGGAATGGAAGATTCATTTCTAAAAAGTGATCTGTTGTTGAATCTCAGGAAAAATAAATGGAAGGCTAACAGAGTAAAAATGACATGATTTCTTGTTAGCAAAAACACAGTCTATTTATTTGAGAGAACTGTCTGGATTCTGGTATAGGAACATGGATAATGAAAAGACACTCCTCTTCTATTCTCTAAGCAAACATTCTTCTAGATGTATTCCACCTGCTGTGTATTAGTAGATGAATAAAGGAAAGTCATGGCTGTTTTGGCTGTTGCTCAGTCTATAAACTTGAAAGTAGAGTTTGACTCTTCTGCAACCTGGCCATGTTATTTACAGAATATGGATCAGCTGTGCAAATTCCCTCCCCAGTCTTTTTTTGGGGGAGGGGGGAATTACATAGATTTCATAGATGTCTGACCTAGATTAGATATTATTTCTCATTGTTTGTCAAATAGTTTCATCTTGCAACAGATATTCCCAATTTTTCATATTGCTTTTTTGTAAGTTTCCATTTTAAGGAGCTTTCAAGACACTCCACTCTGTCATCAAAGAAATGGCTACCAACACTATATTGGGTTTTTCAGCTGTAAAGATTTCAAGAAAAAGAGGCTGAGTTTTTTTGTTTTGTACCAATCAATGGTCATGTCAGTGGCTAAGCCCAGCTTTATCACTAGCATCCAGCAAAATAGTTGGGCAAGGCCGGGTGTCACTGAAGCAAAGCAGGACTGAATAAGGCATAGCAAGGTGAAACAAACTCAAGACCTGATATATAAGGGCAAGCAAGGTCAGGTCATTCTAGGTAGGAGAGAAATTCAAGATGCAGATGGGAGGGGATTTAAATGTTGCTTCACTAAAAGGAAATACAAATTGAGATGGCTGAGCTTATTCAGTTAAAGGGAAATCTCATTTTTCTGCTGAAGCTTCCCATTGGGGCCATCACAGTCAGGGAAAGAAAGCCCATGAAAAAAGAGATGCTAGCAAAAGAAGCATGTCTGAAATAACATCCAGGCAGACTCTGGACTGCCTCTGAAGGCAATAGCAATAACAGTAGCAATTTAGCCTTACTGTATGTATCACCCCATAGCACTTTATAGCACTCTCTGACTGGTTTACGATGCAAGTATTATTTGCATATTGTCCCCCTCCCAATCTAGGTCCTCATTTTACTGACCTTGGAAGGTGGAAGGTGAGTCAACACTGAGCCGGTCAGGATCAAACTCCTGACAGTTGGCAGAGTTAGCCTGCAATACTGCATTTTAACCACTGCGCCACCAAGGCTCCTCTCCCTGATACCTACCCTAGATCCAGTCACATCTCATGCACATCTTGAATCCAATCCAGGGGTCATCACATGAGTGTGTTTTAAAGTGCCCCTAGAACCTTTTCCCATTTCCATACTAATTTCAGTTAATCCCATCCCTTGTTCTTTCCTATTTATATGAGGCTGGTGCATTTTTCTTCTCTTCCCACACGCATTACACACGAAACCTAGATAATAAATGACCATGACCATGAACAGGATGATATTTCCATGGTCTATTTCTAATCCTATTGAATGATATAGTGTCACCACAGGCAGTCAATTAAATGGCATTGCACCAGAGAGGGATATGAACATGCCCATATGTTGCCAAGGAAAATTGGAAACATCCCCTGTTCTCCTGTACTGTGCTAGAATTCTTGCACAGCCTGACCTCAAAGTGTAGCTTGTCACAGATCACCCTGATTGCCTTGACATAAATACTCTTATACCGTCTATATTTTGAGAAGCAAGTCCAAACTACTACAGGTAGTCCTCAACTTACAACAGTTCATTTAGTGACCGTTCAAAGTTACAACAGTACTGAGAAAAAAGTGACTTATGACCATTGCAGCATCCCCAAGGTCACATGATCAAAATTCAGATGCTGGGCAACTGACTCATGACGGTTGTGGTGTCCCTGGGTCATTTGACAAGCCAAGACAATGGGGGAAGCCAGATTCATTTAATAACTGTGTTACTAACTTAACAACTGCAGCAATTCACTTAACAGCTGTGGCAAGAAAAGTCCTCACATGGGGCAAAGCTCACTTAACAAATGTTTCACTTGGCCACCTGTAATGAGTGCTCATAAAATTACAAATGAACTAGGAGAGTCATTGCATTGTCAGATATGAACACCAATAGCATCTGAATGAATAAATGCCGTCTCATGTCTTGATGGGTGGTGGACATATTTTTTTGTCTTTTTGTCTACTTTCTACTGAAGATATAACTTTCTGGCACTCTCTATATTCAAAGCCACTGGAAAAGTTACTAAAATAACATATTGCAAGCTAATTAAAAGCTTATAGCACATTTAAAAGAACTTGGAATAACAATAGGTGTGTCTTCTAATTTAATAAATCACATTCTTCTAGGGTGAAATCAAACACTCCCTAGAGCAAGCACCACAAATCTATTTTGTGCAGAAATGGACTGATCGTATTGTAACAGCTGGGATTTATTCAGGCTTCTTTTACAAAATACCTGCCAATTTGCCATTCTCTTTCATCTAGAAATAGGGAAGTACTAATGGGAGGGTTTCAGGAGACATCCAAGGAAGGTGAGGAGAACCACAGCCAATGAATCTAAGAACTGTTAAAATCCAGCGATGACTTGATAGGAAGCTTATCTTATTTGCTCAGGGCTGCAGATTTTTCACTGAACAGGACAAGTTTATAGAGGTAGTCCTCGACTTAGAACAGTTTGTTTAGTGACTGTTTGAAATTACAACAGCCCTTTAAAAATGACTTAATGAATAACTACCTACTTTGGGTAATGAAACATCTGCAAGAAAACAAGCAAGCTCAGAGAGCACCAGGGACCCCCTCATGACTTAATGACTGTTTTTCACACTTAGAACTGTTGCAGCATCCCCAGGGTCACGTGATCAAAATTCAGACAGTGTACAACTGACTCATGTTTATGACAGTTGCAGTGTCCCGAGGGTCATGTGATCACCTTTTGGGACTTTCTGAGAAGCAAAGTCAATGGGGAAGCCAGATTCACTTGACAACCGTGTTACTAATTTAACAACTGCAGTGATTCAGTTAACAAATGTGGCAAGAAAAGTTTTAAAAGGGGGCAAAACTCACTTAACAACTGTCTCACTTAGTAACAGAAATTTTGGGCTCAATTGTGGTCGTAGGATTACCTGTACAGTTTGTGTAAAAGCAAGTAATATTAGACTTTTGTAGCTGATAACATAAGTGGATTGTATCACCATTTAATGTCTGATGGTTTTCAATGTTCACTATACAAACTGTTCTATTTACTGTGTCTCCATAAAGAAACAGATGCATCGCACAAAATTGTTTAATTTTAAAAAAAATTTGCTCACAAAATTCCTTAGTGGTATAGGAAAGGCACTTGATAATAGAAGGAGCTGAGAAGACAATATTGGGCTTTTTTTAAGATTAGTACTTCCAAAATCACAACCTGCATCAAATAGATAGCTCACTTAGGATGGTCAATCTTTCTAGACAAGAATGCACTTAATAAGATTAAAAAACCTTTTAGGGAGCTTACTCAGTAAGCCTGATAACTTGTCAATTTGTGGTTTGTAGAATTATGGAACAGCAACTTGGAACTGTTTATTAATATAATTTTTAGAAATTTTCTGTCAGTGTTGTGCCATTTCTCTCTATCTGAAACTGTTAAATCAGAAAGGCAGTGATTGAGAGATTGTGTTTTACTTCTGTGAAGACTATCATGACATAAACTTTCCTTAAATAGTTTTCTCTGTACCCAAATATTATTTCTCTGAAATAGCTATGAAGAGCATTGCAATAACATAATTCTAGATGGCAAATGACTTTTTGGTTCTCTGCGCACAAGCCAATTTGTTATGGGATGGGGGAACCATCTAAGAAAGTGAATTATTAGTCTCTAGACACCCTATTGTGATCATCTGATTTCCGCTAATCCTCTGTGATCTCAGGAGAATATCTTGGTAGTAGAATCTACTTCACAAATTCTAAACAACAAAGGCCCCACAAGAAATGCAGAATACCTCTTAAATAAGCTTCTTTTTATAAAGGTAAGTTTCCAAGGTAAGAACACCAGTAATATCATTACTGCCCAGTTTTCTGAGCAAAGTATGTTTGAGTGGCTCAGGTGTTTACTGAGAAGTCTTTATCTTGTGTCTCTGCCAGCTGAACCAGAGGCAAATGAAGTGGGTCCCTTTATAACTTTAGTCAAGGTATGAAAATCAGGTAACTTGAATCTAAACCTTTTAGGTACTGTAAATAATCACCCATATTTTTACCATTTCACCTGGAATGTTGGAGAATATCAATATCTATTAAAATGTTGCAGACTTTATTATCATTATCATCCAGTTTTGTTGCCAGGATATAAAAAAGTTGTTGAGACTCTAGAAAGAGTAGATAGAAGAGCAACAAAGGTGATTAGGAGGCTAAACCATATGATGGATGGTTGCAGGAACTGGGTATGTCTAGTTTAATTAAAAGAAGGACTAGGGGTGATATGATAGCAATCTTCCAATATCTAAGGGGCTGCCATTTGCGGTCAAGCTATTCTCCAAGGCCCCTGAAGGAAGGATAAGAAGCAATGGATGGAAACGAATCAAGGAGAGAGGCAACCTAGAACTAAGGAGAAATTTCATGACAATGAGAACAATTAATCAGTGGAATGGAAGTTGCCTTCAGAAGTTGTGAGTGCTCCATCACTGGAGATTAGACAACCATTTGTCTGGGATGGTATACGGTCTCCTGCTTGAGCCGGGGGTTGGACTAGAAAACCTCCAAGGTTCCCTCCAACTCTGTAATTCTGTAAGGCTACAACAGCCTAAGTGTTAGTCTGTAACATATTTATTTAGATATGGATCAGCATTTCTGTAGGATGCATTTTATATTTCTGTTGAAAATCAAATTAAAAAAGAGGAAGTCTGGCACTTTTATACTGATTTTCTCTCCCTAAAGTCCTCTAAAATATTGCCCAGCAATTTCATTGCCTGCATTCAGGGCTTGTCCTCATCCAAGCTTTGCAATGGACTGTGATCCTTATCAGCATTTTCTCTTCGGCTTCAATCTCAGCTGTTTCTCCATGATTTCATATCATCTGTTGTCTTTCCAGGAAAAGAAAGTGGGTCGGCCGCAAGGTGCTATGCTGCGAAGCCATTGAATGCAAACCAAACCCTTTCTGGTAGAGCCTCTGAAGTTGAAACTGGCGCTGGCTGGAGATCACGGAGCATTCTTAAAGGAGTTTACTATTCTGCACTTTTATTTTCCATGGATCTTGCCAAAAGAGAATTGTCTCCAAGTTTCCCCCCCTCCTACATCCAATCCCATTTTTTTCCCTTCATGCCTGTTTTTAGCCTCTTATTTTCCATATCTAACTTTGGCTCACAGATCTTCTTTCTGTCTTAGAAAACATTGTGGCTCATTGTTGATTTGATTGTAGATCTTGCTGCTGTCGTAAAGTCTATTGTGCAGCTCTCATGCCATTGGCTGTATAGAGTTATATGAGAAATTCCACCTGCATTATATAGTTACTGACAGTGGTGGGATTCAACCAGTTCTCACTGGTTCGGCAGAACTGGTAGCTAAATTTTGCTGAGTTCAGAGAATCGGCTGAATGCACAATGTTTCCAGAAGTCCAGTCTAGGCCTCGGAGGCCTGGAGGAGACCTCCCAGACCTAGAACAGCCTGCTGGAAGTGCATGGATGCCACTTTTGGAAGTCTGTTCTAGGCCTCAGAGGCCTGAAGGAGGCCTCCCAGGCCTAGAACGGCCTGTCGGAAGTGCATGGATGCCACTTCCAGAAGTCTGTTCTAGGCCTCAGAGGCCCAGGCCTGTATCCAATAAGAGAACCAGTTGTTCAGGTATTTGAATCCCACCACTGGTTACAGGTATACATTTTAGCCTACCTAGACTAAAGGGCTGAGAAAGCTAAGCCTTACTATGGGATGGTGGTCATGATCTGGATGCAAGAGAAATGGATGTAAGATTTTGAAGGAGTCCCATGAAGAGTGTTTTACAGTACAGGTGGTCCAATACTTACAACCACAGTTGTGTTAGCAAATTTGTGTTGCTAAGCTAGACAGTTGTTAAGCGAGTTTTGCCCCATTTTATCACCTTTCTTGGCATAATTGTTAAGTGAATCGCTGTAGTTGTTAAGTTTGTAACATGGTTGTTGAGTGAATCTGGCTTCTCCATTGACTTTGTGTATCAGGAGGTCATAAAAGGGGATCGCATGACCCTGAGACACTGCAACCATCATAAATATGAGTCAGTTGCCAAGCGTCTGAATTTTAATCAGATGACCAATGGAGATGCTGTAATAGCTGTAAGTGTGAAAAATAGTCATATGTCACTTTTTCATGCTGTTGTAACTTCAAATGGTCACCAAAGGAACTGTTGTAAGTCTAGGACTACATGTCCTAATCACTTCAGACTGGACTACTGTAATGTGCTCTACATGGGGATGCCCTTGAAGAGTATCCAAAAGCTTCAGCTGGTAGATAATGCAGTGGCATAGGCAGTTATGTATGCTTCTAGGAAGGCAGATGTTACCCTGCTGCATTGGCTGTCAGTTTGTTTCTGGGTACAATTCAAGGTGCTGTTTTTGACCATTAAAACCCTTCTTGGCATGGGATTGGGTTATCTGAAGAATGCCACTCCCCAATTACCTTTGCCCATCCCATTAGATCTGACAGAGCAGGCATGCTACAGGTCCCATCCACTAGGGACTGACACTTGATGGGTCTTGGGAGATGGGCCTTCTTTCCTGTGGCACCTGCCTTATGGATCATTCTGACACCCCCCCCGAACACAATTAGTTCCATCCTTATTAATGTCCCAGAAGGAAGTGGTGACTTTCTAAGATGGCTCCATCATTTTGGTTAATATTCATCTCTCCTGACCTTGTGGTTTGGATCTTTCAATTTTATTAATGATTGTTTTATATTTTTAAGACTTTTTAAAATAGAGTTATTTCTTTATTTGATCGTTGTATACTATCAAGAGTTACTTCTTGTGAGATATGTGACCTTGGGCCAGTCACTCTTTCTCAGCCCAACTCACTTCTTAAGGTTGTTGTTATTGTGGGGAACATAGGAGCAGGAAGCTTGTTGGAGATATTTGCCATCTTGGGTTGTTTATAAAAATAATAAAGACAGGATATAAAGAAACAAGTAAATAAACATTTTTTTATAAATAAAGATATAGATAGATAGATAGATAGATAGATAGATAGATAGATAGATAGATAGATAGATAGATAGATAGATAGAATATTTGGATTTCCCGACCTTATTTCAAGATTTCTGGAAATTGCACAGGACTAACAGGACTTCCTTTCAGATGACCCCCCCACCCTTTGCTCCAGGTTTCCTGTCCTTCTCTTCTCTGCTAGCCCTCATCAAAGACAGCTTTCTGTGATTCCTGCTTTTGGATTTCTAGCATTCCAGTTTTGATAAGATTAGCAGGGATTTGTGATCCCCTTTATACCCTAATGTATTTTTTAGAAGTTTAGTAGGGTAATTTTTTATTCTCTCTTCTTTTGTTCTCATTGACTTAAGGATGTAATGAGTAAGGTTCTGTTATTATTTCAGACTAGCAAGCAAAAGGTATATACTAGGGCAGGGGTCTTCGAACTTGGCCCTTTTATGACTTGTGGACTTCAGCCAGCGTGCCTGGCTGAGTAATTCTGGGAGTTGAAGTCCACAAGTCATAAAAGGGCCAGGTTTGAAGACCCCTGTACTAGGGACTGATTGTTCTGTTGAACAATCTTCATCAGGGTCCAGTCCAAGCTGGGAATAAACAAAATGGAGACTGCTTTAGATAGAAGATTGTGGTGTTTTGAAGAGCAAAGCCAGACAGAAGCATGGCTCTGGGAAAGCTGACCATATGTAGTAGGGAGTGGTGGGTTTTTATACCTTCTTGAGCTTTTGTTTGGAGTTGTTCCTGTGGCATGAACTTTGACCTGAGTATGAGTGTGCCTTTCTGGTATTCTGATGGTGGTAGGTTAATCCTATTATGTCCCAAAGGTCATGTCCTGCTTCCCTGGGGGGGGGGGGGCTGATAGCTATGTCCTGTGTTGGATTTTTTTTTTGGTGTGAGAGATTGTTGATTCTAGGGATCTTTGTCTTTCTAATCCAAGCTTCCTGGCTCCAATCTTTCTGACAAGGTTATCACCTCTGCATTTCTACAGAGCTGGTTTCTGCATGGGGGAGGGAGACTTGGGGCTATTAAGAAAAACTGGGCATGCTTTTCTGCCTTTTTAAGATCCTTTGAGGAAATATAATATTCTGCCCTTTTTAATATTCCCCAAAATATTTCTTTCTCTGGATTCTTCCCACAGTTCTTTCTTCTTTTTGATTTTCAGCTATAAATCCCAGCAAGCACTGAAGAAAAAGAAGAAAGCTTTATGTGGAATAACACATAAAGCTGATCTCTTGGGTGCACCAGGAGACAAAATGACAGTATCTCCCTCCCTCCCCCATTTCTGAAAAGGTTTCTTCTTTTCCTTGTAGTCTCTGAAGTGATTTTTGGTTGTGACTTTTGCCTTCCGAAAATGGCTGGTTACAAATAAAGGCAGAGGCAAATATGTATAGATTCTGGAAGAGAGTGCACGTGTTTATGTATATGTGTGGAGAAAGAATTTGGGAAGAAAGAGGAAGGGAGGTTGCTGGGAAAACAAAAGGAAACAAATAATGAAATAAGTAACAAGGGAGTCTCCTTGAAATGTATCCTTGTCTATTTATATTAAATTTAAATATGGGAAGTATTTATGATTGATTATTGAGTCCAATGTCTATCATTATGCCTAAGGAAAATGATTTGGGATTGAAATCCTAATCAGAATCATAAACCACCCAAAGTCAGTGGTTGAGTTGGATAGCTATACAAATTGAATAAACAAACAAATATTTATTAATTACTTCATCCTTGGAGTTTTTTTAAAAAAAATGTTTGGAGAAGTATCTGAAATTACTGTTGTTTTCCTCTTTGTCTTTTATTCTCTTTTATAGAGTTTTGAATGCCAGCCACCTTAATATAAATATTTTAACTGCTGCTTTCCCTGATATTGTTTCTTGTATGCAGTTTTCCCAAAGCATGTTGTTAAAGGCATCACTTGAGCCAAGAAATAATACAAGCTAGCTGGGAGTAGAGCCTATATAACCTATGTTCATGGGCTATGGCAATGTTAGCTTTCAAAGGTAGTCCAGACAAAAATTACATCCAATAGTACTAGCTCTGTCCTTATTGTAAGGTTATATTAATAGAATCGTGTGCTTCTTTTTTTCTTTTCTTTTTTTAAAAAAACCTCTTTTAAGTCAATTTTTGTTTCACAGTTGAGAAGTTAACTTATCAATGTAGCTTTAAAAGCCTGTCTGCATTTGAGGAAATTATACAGTTCCCTTTCTTTGTCTTTAAAATTCTTAGTGCCATCAACCAAGGAGAAACTGCCTGCTTATGTTTATAGAACCTAACCAACCTTGGTAATATTATGGTAGGGTAGGATGTGCCCAATACTTGCATGGGAGACTACTGATACCTCATGTAGGAGAAGAACAGGCACAGCTGTTAAGCATGTCATCACCTTAGATTCCTTATGTGGCCACAGGTGCTCCAAGTCAAACCCCTACTGAATTCTATTGGCTCTTATCTGGCACCAATTTAGTGTTGAACCTAATTGACCAGATTCTTGTGTAGGGACTTG
Organism: Protobothrops mucrosquamatus; assembly: GCF_001527695.2. NCBI lineage: Eukaryota > Metazoa > Chordata > Lepidosauria > Squamata > Viperidae > Protobothrops > Protobothrops mucrosquamatus. The sequence continues at coordinate 1,140,048 of NW_015386396.1, forward strand.
AATAAATGTTCTATGCTGCAACCTTACGGATGGTCCTGATTCTTTATTGGTTAAAGTGGGGGTCACCATCCTAGAAGGCCACCGGCAAAACTTTTCCTATTGTCACAAAGAACAATATATGGGCAGATTTCTGAGGTCATCAGAAAATTAGCTTAATTCATGGGAGATTTTTTATCTTGCTCTGATTACAGTATTAGTGCATTTGAATATAATCACCAGTCAGTTTTGCAATCTAACATTTATTGTCTGACTAAATACTGATGTTTTATGCACACATCAGTATGAATATACACCTGTATGTGTGGTTTTTGGCCACTGAGATGTTAAAATTGTTTTTATTACATGTTGCATTTCCAGCCAATGAATGTTAAATACTTTCACAGCCATTTCTAACCCAGCTGCTTAAGTATCTTTAAATGCTGTCAAGAATTTTGCTTTTCCAGGTATGGAGTCATTTTTTAGCAGTTTAATTAATTTTTTTTAAAAAAAAATCTTACTAAGGCTATTTTGGTTGTATTCACAAAACAAGCACAAAATTTTCTTCACCACCACTAAACTCCTGATTTTATCCTCTGTCTTTTTCTCTCTTGCTCTTAGACACACACACAAACAGACTCATTTAAAACAAGCAATACATACACCCACCACACATAAAATGTGCATACTCAATAAAGACTTTGCCTTCCTCTGAGTTTTTGAATACACACACACACACACACACACATACACATATATATGTATGTATGTATTCATATATATATATATATATATATATATATATATATATATATATATATATATATATATATATTATATATATATATATATATATATATATATATATATTATATATATATATATATAAAATATATATATATATATATATATATATATATATATATATATATATATATATATATGAATGATATAATGAATCCAAGATGAACATTGAGTTCATCTTAGCATTTTGATACCTCAAAAGTATTAGCTTTGTGGTATATTGAATGGAAAGACTGTTGTTGTGGTACATTCAATGGAAAATGTGTCCTTGTGGTCTTTCCACTGGGAATTTTGTTCTCATGCTTTTTTTTTTCCAGGGGAGAGGGGAAGAGCTTTGTGGCAGAAAGTGCTGATTGATCTTTAAAACCAGGAGGTGGGGCAAGGAGAAAGTGGGGTCAGAATAATTTCAATAGCAAAAACTGTGCAGCAAGAGAAGTGGGATATGCGTGTCAAAGAGCTGATACATCAGGCCAAGAAAATGGAAAATTCTTGTGGCCCTTGAAGAACCATATGAAAGAAGGAAAAAGATCTGGGGCAAAATTGATGGAAAGAAGTGGGACAAAACTATGTTATACTAGATGCATTCCTTCTGTACTGTCTGCCAGGAAACTGATTAGATTAAGGACATGTCCAGATGGCTCTCATTTGAGGGCCAGGGTTGCTGTTACCGGTGCTCTTAATCTTTGAAACCAAGCCAACCGGCAGCCTTCTTTCACCTTGTGCCCTTGAGATGAGCTGGGACTACAACTCCAGAATCTCCAGCCAGCAGGAGGCAGAAACTGATTATAACGCCAATTGCTTGTTGCTGGCAATAGGGTATAAATAAAAGTGGGTGATGTTCCTTTACTCCCATTAGCCCAACTCAACCCACCCCACCTCTAATGGTTCAAATGCAAGTTTAGATTGGCTTTAATATCTCCAGATATTGATATTAGATACCATGGGATTTCTGTCTTTTCTCAAATGACTTAGTACTTCCTCAGTGTAACACAGTTGCTGTGATTTTCCATGAATCTCACCATAGCCTGATGAGATTTATGGCTTTAATCAGATTTGCTAGATCTTTCGTTGCAGATACTTTTCAATTTTGGTTGGTTTTTCAGTGGAAACTTTTTCAGATTTTAAAGCAAGAGATGTTGATATGGTTAATTATTTCTTAGGATCTTCTTCTCATTCCCTAAACATTTGCATATGGAAGGGAATCAAAGACGTTTAAGATATGGAAAATATTTTTCATATTTTTGTTACATCGTTGTAGTGTGATGAATTATAAGAGAACTACTATCTTCATATCTTCTGCCTGCTAACTGATATGTAGAGTCAGCTTTGATCTAGGTGAAGATGAATCATCAGTTCAGTAGTTTTCCTTACTGAAAAGCTTGGCTCCCAAATGTCAAAATTTACACCCCTTAAGTCTACAATCTGTAGACTTAAAACAGATATTTCCATTCTTTTCTTTTCTTTTACCAGTCCTTGTGTCTTTACTGTTAATTCTACCATAATCAATCATAGTCAAAGGCAGAACTCTAGTTTAGTAATCCACTCACCGGTATTATGGTTCTATATTGGTAGACTTAGCAAAGCTGTACAAAGGGAGTCAAATACGTTTTGCCTGTAGGGTACCATTTGATGATAAAATACTTCTCTCCCTTTCTCTTTCAGTGTGAAAAAAAAATGATTCACAGCAGGTGTGGAAACCAAAATGTTATGAACCCACAAATGAATAATTCCTTTTAGTTGTTATTTACTACATCACTTTCTGAACGATAGACTTATATGTTCTCATGGTATGTACTTATAGTTATTTCTGAATGTATTTCTAATAGCATATCAAAGCATTCTTTTCTCCTCCCTCTCAGTCTCCTGTCCTGAACTATTCTGTCTCTTACATCCTAAGGGAATAGTCTTCATTTAGGACCAACCAAATAAGTCATTGTCGTCGTCATCATCATCATCATCATCATCATCATCATCATCATCATCATCATCATCATCTCTTTGCCTCCAGTTAGGCACTACATTGATGTGGTAGAGGGACTTCTGTGCTGTGAAGAAGATGAGAGCTATGCCAGAGGTTCAACTATACTGGATGGTCTCATCAGAGGAGTCAGACAAAGAGTGTCTCTCCCATAAAAAAAATAAGGTGAGACATAAATTACAGAAACTCATACCAGCTTGGTTGTCACCTAGGTTAACAAGGACCCCGATAGATGTTGGAGTTCCTGGATATCTAGTGAAAAATGGGTTACAGGACTCAAGACTGTTGGCTGAGCAACCAGGCCCAGCAGCTGTGGAACTACTAGAAAGAAAAGTGTTTACCATCACAAATATACAGTGTTTGAAAACAAAGAAATAATGATCTATTATTAGAGATGAAGTGCAGCAAGAAGAGGACCATCGACATTGACAAATTCACCATCAATCAATTGCAAAAGGCAGCTTTTGCTTGGAACAGCTTACATTCGGTGACAATACCTCTAACACCACAAAAATCTGCCTATCCCAGGTCCTTGGAAATGACTTGATAGGTGGACAAAAATGGCAAATCTAGTCTGAATATCTGGCTGACTGTGTGACCTCATGGTTTCTCTGCCCCTCCTAGCACAAGGTAAGCAATGGAAGCAATGGTAAGCTCAGAGTTAATCTGTGGGGTCCTTGGTGCTCTCTCAGCTTGATAATATGGTAACATCTAGCACTGATGATCTTACCTAGTTTGGTAACGAAATATCTGCAACCAAACTCAGAGAGCACTGAGGAGTCCACAATGGAGGTCTTAGATGGGAAAGGAATAACCAGTCCTGTTGTGTAGACAGGAGACAATTGACAAAGGTACTCATTTATTAGGCTTCTTATTCTCAATCGGCTTAAGATTTGGATGAGGATAAGCTCTTCATTGATAAAAATAAATACCCAGAAAAAGTTTAACTAGGGGGTGGAAAAAAAAACAGAGACAAATTTTCCTGGGAGGAACAGGGTGAAGCAGTTAACCTGATTGGTCTCAATAAAGGAGAATATTAGTAGCTCAGGGTTGAACTGTGGAGTCCTTGGTGCTCTCAGAGCTTGGTTGTTTTCTTGCAGATGTTTCATTACCAAACTAGATAACATGTAGCACTGATGATGTTACCTAGTTTGTAATTAAATGTCTGCAAGAAAACTACCAAGCTCAGACAGCATCAAGGACCCCTTGGGAATATGATTGGTTTTGGTTCCATGGGGTATGGGGTATGTGGTGTAGAACTTTGCTGTAGCTAAAGCACTTTGAAAAATGAGGCCATCCCAGAAAAGTCTTGGCAATGGTTCAGTCTAGATATTTGGACAACATTTTGAGCCTTGAGTATATTTCTGGAATAATTTCTGGCTCTCAAAAGTAGTTGCCATAGGGGGTCTCTGGATTGTTCATTTTTATTATTTTAATAAGCAGCGAGACATAGCTTAGCACAGAGTAAAGGGTGGTAGCCATTCAATATTTACATTTTTAAAGAAGAGCTAAAGAATATGTGTGGGGCCTAGAGACTTTCACAAATATAAACGATGCTGGAGGCTACCACTTGGATCTCATAATTCCATTAAAAAAAAGTCGGGTTGGGCAATCAACTTGGTGAGTGCCCAGAAAGTTATTTTTTTCCTGTCCTGAACCTAGCAGAACTGCAAATGGTCAGATCCGTGGTATGTTCAACCATCCGTATTGATGACATTTTTTTAATATTTAGTGTGGTTGTCTTTTGTCAGACTGACTGTAGTTTAGACATGCCTAATTAAATCATCAGCTGCAGAAATAGCAAAGTTTCAACCACTTCAGCTCCAAGTAATTTTCTGCAGACCAACAGAATTGCGTATTTTGAAATACACCTCCATATTCCATTTAAATGTTTCTTCCTTTCTCTCTTCCCTGTGGTTTATTCCCACTTCTCTGTATCCTAAACAATCTTAATTCCTAGATGTTTACAATCCACGAGGTTTCTGCCTTCCAAGAAGTTATTTCCAATAAGTATTTATAAAGTGGAAAAATAAATGACAAACAGAAGGTGAAGTAGTAAACGAATCCTCTACACATTAAGCATGGCAAATTCACAAAACGGCTGCACACATGTCTGTATATATTTAAAGGTGATAGCATATAACCTACTACATCATGAGTATTAAAGCATTTCGATAGCCAGAACAAAGGTCCAAGAACTAAATATGTTGAATGTGAAAACCAAGCCAAACCGATTTTTTTTGCCTTTTTTTCTATTTCTCCTTTTATTTTTGACCATCAGACCATGTCTTATGAGTCACAAAGTCATTTAGAGTTCTTTTGGATGGATAGCATGGTGTCATTCAGGCAGCCTATCCTTTTAAACAATTAACACCCCAAGATGTCAAATAACTTTGTTGTGTCTAATAAAGGCATACATTCAGTAGGATCCTTTCCTTCCTTCCTTCCTTCCTTCCTTCCTTCCTTCCTTCCTTCCTTCCTTCCTTCCTTCCTTCCTTCCTTCCTTCCTTCCTTTCTTTCTTTCTTCCTTCCCCCCTCCCTCTCTTTCTTTTCTTTTTCTTTCCCCTTTTACCAGCAGCTCTTGGACATCTTCCATTTCATGCAAGTAGGAAACCACAAGTATTTATTTTACTTACATCAGTACCAGAAGTTGGAAGCCCAGAATGCCTTCCCTAGGCTTTGAACCCTATACTTGTCTGAACAAATAATACTTCGTTCACTTAGGCTTACAGCTTATCAAGAATAATGAGCATAATCTCTTTTAAAATATGCAATTAAAGCAGCAATGAGAAAAGACAAAAGAAAGATCGACTCTCAATTACTGCTATATAAAACTGCTTTAAGGAAATACTGAATTGGGAATAATCTTTCTCAACTCTTTCATCCAGATTGGTCAATAAAGGGCTGCGATAGAAAATAAATTGGATTGATGGATGAGAATGGTTAATAGTTGCTATTTAGTTACTATATTACTACTACGCTAAACTTTTAAAAAACTGAATAATACAATTGAGCATTCAAAAGTAGCAGGCAGACAAGGGAGGGAGAGCACAACTTCTTGAATTCTTTCCACCCACTTTCCCAGTAGTAGGCATAGGAGGTGCCTGGAATTGTTTTCTGTGTAACCAAACACGATGTTGTATTGAAATGCATGAACAGCTAATCAGAGTGGGTGCATGTGCATTGCCTCTCTCTGTGGGTAGTTCTGCTTCTGCTCTCTCCTTATGCTGCATCTGTATATTTTTATGCATACTGTAGCCCTGTGAAGCACAGGGCAGGACGGGTGGAAGGAAGGGGCAGAAGCAGTTAGCAACATCCCATATTCCTGCCCAACTACCTCTCCCAATGCCATAGAGATTCAGTGGGAGTCTTTTTTTTGCTTGTGAAACCCTCTATCTGATCCAGCCCATTTTCAAACATGATTTTTTTTTGATGGCTTCTCTCTTTCCATACCATCCTTGGTGCTCTGTGAGCTTGGTTGTTTGCTTGCAGACATTTCATTACCCAACTAGGTAACATCATCAATGTAAGTCAGTGTGGGGTTTGCTCCTTATTTATGTACAATAGCTTACCCTAGCTGTGTTCATGGGGATGTAGTTTTCTCCTTCTTAGTTCCTTGATTAGTGTTCTCTGCTTGACTGTTTGTCTGGTATTAATTCCTGTTTGTCAGGGTGTAGAGTAGACAGCTGGAAAGGATGTGTTCTGATCTTTTTTTTTTGTTTCTTTCTTAATTTTTTTATTGTCTCTTTTGAATGGTGTATAAATGTGGTTTATCTCTATGTGTCTATTGATGGCTGATTTGTCTGAATGACAAGTTTCCGGGAATGTACTCGTGTTTTTGGATTTAGCTTGCTCTAGGATGTTCACAGTTTCCCAGGTGAAACTATGGCTGAGTCTGTCCACATGTTGTGAAATTGAATTTTCATCAGGTGTTTGGACTGCTAGTTGGTGTTCGTAGATGCGTTCTGCTAGTCTTCAGTTTGTATGTCCTACATAGTTGCTGTTACAGTCTTTACATTGTATGTTGTAGAGTACTTACAACAAAGGCAGAGCTAGTACTTCTGGGTTTTCCTGTCTGGGCTGCCTTGCAAAACTGATATTACTCAACTTTGGTACCTGTTGGCTTTTAGGGAAAAGGTGATGACCTACTTGTTCTATCTTGCACTGGAGAAGGATTTGTTCTAAGTAAATGTACGATTCATGAGGCATGATGTTTGTATTTTCTGTTTTTTTCTTATACATACTTGATCTGGAGATTATTATTTTAAGTTTAACATCAGATTAAACCAATCAACAAAGAAGCAAATAAATAAGCAGACCCCACATGTAACATTCATTCACTCAAAGCAGCATGCCTGAGATATCTGAGTCTTTCAAATATATAAATATATATCCATTTTAAAAAATTAATTTCAGATCCTGAGAGTAATAATATAAAATCAACATAGTTTCCCAGAAACTTCATGAACACATGGAGAACTTTGAGGCAGTCTGAATGAAAAAAACCTAAAACCATGAATACCACCCTTATTGTAAATGTTAACTCTACAATGAACCTGTCTGCAGCCATTTTGCTTGTTCTAGGTTGCCACAAGAATGGGAGGGGGTGCAGAGGATTTCTACTAGTCTAAACATTTTACTGTCCCATGGGAACCAAGGTCATTTCTGTCAGTTAGATGGGCGGGCATGAGCATTTAGTTAGAAAGCCCGCCAAACTCTTCTATTGGGGAATGTAGCTGATTGCATAGGATTGGGATGGGAAGTTTAACCTAGTAATATTGTTTCTCTTTGAAGGGAATTTCAGACTTGGTTTCACTTTTGACCGTGCTGATACTATGTAACCAATAAACATGTTCTTTGATGAATTCTCAAGCCTCGGAATGCTGATTTGTTTGGTCTTGTCTATCAGAACCTTGACAGTAAGATTACAATAACAGAATATTGTAAATCTGAAAGCACTTCTCCCCTCCTTTGGCTTTACTTCCAATGAACTAGCAAGGATCCTTCTGAGATACTTTCTCTGCCCACATTTCTTCTGTGAGCTGAGATATCTTGTCTGACCATTGCCCTGGCTATAACTTCTCTTTTTCCTGTCTCCCAAGGTTATTCTCACAGATCATTATAGTGCAGCATCTCCGTGGTCATGTGATCAAAATTCAGATACTTGGCAACTGGCTCATATATGATGGTTGCAGTGTCCTTGGGTCATGTGATCACTTTTTGTGACCTTCTGACTAGCAAAGTCTGACAGCCACACAATAGACTGGGGGACTAGAAGATATTCTGCTTGCATTGATGTAAGATGACTGAGATGTTTTCTTACCCCACAATGGAATATTCAGTTCCCACCCAAATTTAACACTGCTGTTACTTTCCTTGGAGAAGAATGCCCAGAAGGTCTGATGAAACCAGCACAGTACTGATTGAAATGCCAACATCCACATGTTTGTAATCCCAAGGAAGCAGGGGAGAGCAATGCTGTTAAGCACTGGCAGTGAAGATTGGGTGATGGTTATGGGAGCTTATTAGTAGCAGGGTGCCAAAAATTTGTATCAACCCTGATACAAATCAAGTTATTAAGACCCTTTAAAAAAGAATCAAGGGCCAGAATATGAGAACATCTCCTAACGTATTAGTGAAATAATTAAGCCAAGGGTTGTAAACTGAACATTTAAATGAGAGTACTGTTGAAATGTCAATATGTTGTTAATTATCATCCTTGTCTTTAAAAAAAAGCTCCAATTTTAGGCAGGCCATGTGATAAACCCATTTTGCCCATGCTCCAAAGGTTACAAGTCTACATCCCACCCATTCTGTAGGAAGGGCATTTCCTGCTTCGTTTCTTGTCTGAGCATCATCACTTAGACATACTGTGGCAAAAGATCAAAGGCAGGAGTTCTAAGCTTCAATAAGAAAATAAACTCCTTTAGGAAAGGAAGGGAGATTAATGGGTACTGGAATCTGTCCACTGCTACCAACCTTGTCTCTTGGTCAGGAGGAAAAAAAAAACACCCGGTAAGAATAATACATGGTCTCTTTGGTGCAGAGATGTTTCATGCTATCTCTGCTTCTTGAGGTTTTACTCTGTCATTGGGTTCTCTCTTATCTGCTGTTTACCATTTTGAAAGAGAAATCTCCATGCCAAACCACAAGAATGATGGGAGAATAGAAAGGGAATGAAAATTTGGAAGTTAACCATGTTCTGAACGGAAGGTTTGAGGGAACACAAGGCTCTTGCAGACATCTTCACCTTCTGAGCTGCCTAAATATATATATATATATAAATAGATTCAGCTTAATTGATTAATTTTCATTCTAGAGGGGAACAGCTTGCCTTCAGAAGTTGTGGGTGCTCCATCACTGGAGGCTTTTAAGAAGAGATTGGACAGCCACCTGTCTGAAATGGTATAGGGCAGGATTGGGCAACCTTGGTTCTTTTATGACTTGTTGACTTCAACTCTCAGAATTCCTGAGCCAACAGCTGGCTCAGGGATTCTGGGAGTTGAAGTCCATGAGTCATAAAAGAGCCAAGGTTGCCTACCCCTGATATAGGGTCTCCTGCTTGAGCAGGCGGTTAGACTAGAAGACTTCCAAGGTCCCTTCCAGCTCTGATATTCTATGCTCTAGAATGTGATGTATTTTTTTTACTCCAACTAATGCCTGTGCCACTACATGTTCAGATTATTAAGGTTTTGAGGGAGCTTTAGTATTCTCTGAGCTTAGTGGTTTTCTTGCAGTTTTATTGGTGCAACCAAGCTCAGAGAACACCAAGGATCCTTCATTTCAACTGAGCTACAAATATTCCCCCTTATTGGTATTAAGGTTTTTAACACATGCATAAACACACACACACACACACACACACACACACATACACACACACACACACACACTGAATCTTCCAAATAGGCAAATCAAGGCACTGTCCAATTGTTTCATCTTTCCCTTTTTAATGGATTTTCTATGGCAAAAATAAAAATAAAAGAAGGAAATAATGAAGATTCAAAGATGCTGTCCACGTAAAATTCTCTTGGAGAAATAGAACAGTTCATTTTTTTTTTTAATAAAATCCTTATCTGAAAGAATTCCACATCATTTTCAAACAGTAAGAATCGAAGAGCTGTGGTAATGTTGTCATTGTGAAGAAAGGAATGTATCTTTGCAATCTTCATTTGAATATGATGCACTAACTCAGACATGTCAAACACAAGGCCCGGGGGCCGGATGCGGCCCACGACATGGTTTCATGTGGCCTGTGAAGCCATCCTGGAAACAGTGAGGGCATGGTCCTCGCTGCCTTGGCCCCAGCCCAGGCTGGCCGAGAGCCAATGTACAATTTTGTGGTGGCCATCTATGCTGAAACACATTCAGTCTTAGCTCCACAAGGCCGTCTGGAAACAGTGAGGAACCAGCCCCTGCCGCATCAGCCCCGCCCTCTGGGTGCATGCTGGGGAGGTGTCACCCTTTGTGAGGAATGAAGAAATGCACTATCGCCTGGAACTGGCCAGCAAATGGTCCTCACCTACTTCACCTATTTGGCTTGATGGGCTCTGGGGGAGGGGTTTTGGCAGGCTCTTCCAGTGGACCATGCCTTGGCGCTTGTCCTGGTCCCACCCGCTTCTGTCAGAGACCTTCAGATCTGTCCCACTCCTGCCCAGGCCCCCACAGGCACCCTTGATGTGAATGATGTAGAGCTGGCCATGCCCACCCAGTAGGCCACTCCAGCCATGCTCACCCAGTAGGCCACGGCCACTCTGGCCACACCTACCTGGCCCCCCAAGGGCAACCGCAATGCTGATGTGGCCCTCAATGAAATTGAGTTTGACACCCCTGCACTAACTGGACTGCACTAGATATAAAATGTGTACCCCAAATGCTTTCAGTGGCTACAATAGTTGTCCTGTGCTGTTATTTTTGTCAATACTTTTCTGCTCACCACTCATTGTGCCAAATATGGAAGTGGGACCACAGAATGATCTTGCAAAAACAATGTATGAAATACTGATGCCATCTTTATTACTTTTGCAAATAACTCAAGGCAGTGAGCATATCAACCTCTCCTTCCTCCTCCTATTTTCCCTACAACAACAACCCTTAAGATGAGATGGGCTGAGAAAGCATGACTGGCCCAAAGTCACCCAGCTGGCTTTCATGTCTAAAGCCGGACTAGAAGTCACAGTTGATATCCTGGTGCCTTAAAGCACTAGACAAAACTGTCTGCTCTGCTTTGCTTGCCCACTTTGCTTGCATGATGATATGCTAGCAAAAATCAGTCTGAGTATGCCCTTATTATCTCAATAACACTTCTCTCATCTCTTCTGTACCACAGAAAATCACAACACTCATTCATTTAATTTTAGCTAAGTCTTCATCCACTGTTCTCACTTTCCTGAAGCAATAAAGACACATGTAAATTATGTGGTTTCATGTTTCATTTATGTACTTTCATATTTCTGATCTCTAGTTGTTGGTTAGGATTAACTAATTTGCTACGGTGGCATATCTCCTTTCCTCCCCCATCTTAACAATGTCATTGGGAATTTTAAAAAATATCATTATGTATAATAGCCTTTCTACTACCAATTTCTTTCTAGCTTTGATAGAAGGGCAATGCTATTAATAAATTAATAAAAGTGCATGTGCATCATCTCAATTAGTTTTCATTTTAAATCCAGGTGTACTTTTTGTTCTTAATAGAAGCAACATTGTGAATTTTTTTTAAAAGGAATGTAAATATGACTCAAAAGAGCTTTTAATGCTCTGGAATTATTGTAACATGAAATTTCTTTCTGTACTGTTCCTTTCCTGTTGTTGGTAATGAAAAGAATTTATATGGCCATTACATGGCCAGCCTGACTTCAATGCCAAACTCAAAGTTTTTTGAAAGATGGAGAGACTAGGTGTGGCTTTTGGTCTCAGTTTGAACGCAACCTATCAGCAGGAAATCTATTAGACAGACATCTCTGTGCCTCATGGAAAACCGGCCTAAGAAATAGCAGGCCAGGCATAACATACAAGCTGGGGAAATATCTGAAGTACAGTAGGGATACCAAGAAATAGTGACATTTTTGGATTTCCAAAGGCTTGGTTTTGAAACTTTGATGTAGGATAAAAATCACGATTCTTAAGGCAAGAATATCAGCATCGTTATACCTAATGCAATAGCTGTCCTGGAAAAAATATCAGAAAAAAAAAGATGTGGCATGTTGGGAATCAGAGAATATAAACAGATTATTATTATTATTATTATTATTATTATTATTATTATTATTATTATTATTATTATTATTATTATTATTATTATTGATGATGATGATGATGATGATGATGATGATGATGATGATGATGACGACGATGATGATGATGATGAGGAGGAGGAGGATTAGTTGATAGAAGATTCCGATCTGAATTTCTCTGAGTGTCTGAAAAGCTTCAAATATTCTTAACATACAACCTATTTTAAACACTTCTTTAAAAAGATTGTTGAAGGGGGGGGCATAAATATCTGCATTATAAATAAAGACTTAGACATTATGGGGATGATTCATTTGTTAGTCAGCCTCTATCTGATTTTTGTATATCTGTATTGAGTACAGAAGATGACCTTGACAGAAATATGCAACAACTGTTGCCTAGAAAAAAGGAGCTAAAGCATTTTTTAAAATTCAGAACAATAAGAAAACATTTGGAAGCAACTTAGGCAGATGCCACCCTAATTCAGGTGGTGTGGCACAATCAGACTTGCCAGATTATTGGAGTATAACTGATATCAATAAAAGGAGTTTTAGCCTTCCCGTGGAGTTGATTTCTTAGTTGCGCTGACAATATTTGTGTTTATTATGTAGCGAGGTGTAGAATGCGCTATAATGAAATATGTATTTCACAGTATTTTTTTGTTGTTGCATAGCATAAGCACATGTTGGGTAAAAGTATGTTTTCAGGACCAACCAGCAAACCTGCCTATAATTATAATGATTGGGGATGCAAAAGGATTTGTAACCAGAAGGCAGAACAAAATAAACTGGATGGGACTCACCATTTGTTGTAAGAAGGTTTATGGTTAAATTTACAGCCATTAAAGCTGATTATTCTTTTGATGATGTTACCTAGTTTGGGTAATGAAGTGTCTGCAAGAAAACAACCAAGTTCAGAAAGTACCAAGGTCCCCATAAAACTTATTTTGCTACAGATTAAAGGAAACTTACATGGGGCTGTCATACTTATCACTCCAAATATTTTAATAGTTGAAAAGCAGTTAAGCAATTTCCAAAAGAGATTAGAAAAGGAAGTGTGTGAATCCACTATCCATAAACTGTAGTTTGAGTGGAGGTGGCTTTTTCCTTGTCTCCCAGTACTTGTGAGGAACAATGTTTACTTACGAGGAATAGCAATAGCACTTAGACTTATATACTGCTTCACAGTGCTTTACAGCCCTCTCTAAGTGGTTTACAGAGTTAGCATATTGCCTCCAACAATCTTGTCCCTCCACCAACCTCAGAAGGATGGAAGGCCGAGTTAACCTTGAGCCGGTGAGACTCTAACTGCTGAATTGCTAGCAGCCAGCAATCAGCAAAGTTAGCCTGCAATACTGCATTCTAACCACTGTGCCACCACGGCTCAATAATTGTCTGGAGCATTTGTGGACAATCTCAGGTCCTCTCCTTATCTGGAGAGGAATTACAGTCTGCTCACTGACTTTTCATTCTGCCACAGATGGAGCCATCTTTAATTCATTATTTCTTCTCTGGAAGTGGAAGCCATATGCTAGAGATTGCAGATTTTTTATACTATTATATAGAAAATTTGAAACTTGCATCTTTTAATTTATGGATTTATCAGTTGACGTGGACATGGGCTATACAAATCAACTTTGATTGTACATATTGTACCTATTGCTCTCCTTATTTAACTGGTTTTGTAACTATGGATGCCTCTGATTTTCGCCTTGAACTATTATCCATTTCTTGAAATAAAATTGAAAGGTGTGGTTGTTGTGGGAAGCTCTTAATCTATATTTGAAAAGCAAAGACAGGATTCAGCTAGTGCAGTGGATGAGATGTTGGGATAGGAGTAGGGAGACTTATGTTCTAATCCATCTTCGAACATGGAAGTTCACTGGATAACTTAAGGTACACTCTCAGTTCTGTCTATCTCATGATTTTGTTATGGGGAAAAGTAATTGGGAGGATAAGTGTTATATCCTGCCTGAGGGAAAATCAGGATATAAAACAAACCAATAAATAACATTAGTGAGATGGGGAGGTCCCTTTGGAGGTATAGAGAAAGGAAATACTGAGGGACTGCTTGTGTGTTGGATAGATATAGTGGATTCATGTGTAATGTCAATATGATTGATTTCAGTCATGCCTTTGGGGAAGGGGGCTTACCATGTGGCAAGACACTTTGAATAATCCTGCTATAGAAAGCAAATAAATGAATTGGTTGCACACTTTCTGACTTACAAATAAGCCTTAACACCAGAATTGAGTATGACATGCATACACAGATTGAGAATAGTGGGAGCTGTGGATGCTGATCAACCCATCAGATTCTTAGCTCATCAAGGCAACAGTGGTTGCGTGGCAATCTTAATACCTAAATGTTGGCCAATGAGATAGGATGATAAATTAGATTCTAAATATGTTGTTTTAATTTCAATACCTCGGTCTTCACAGATATCCTGAAATTTGTCCTGCTTTCTGTCATGATTCACAATATACTGCCTCTAGGGAATGAATGTTGGTTGATTTGAGATCCAACTGTTTTCAAACTCTTCTTCTCAGCTTCTCTTAACCAGCCTCAACTGGGAATAATTCAGCAGTCCAAAGGCGACGGACTGAGTTCTGAGCGCTTTCTTTTCCTGTGCTCCATTGTGATAATGCTGAGAGGAAACAATTAAAAATAATGTCCCTTTTATTACAACTGAGTCTGCAGCTTTTCAGCATATTGATTCCAGCAAGACTTGGAGAGACATCCTGCAGACCAATAAAAGAAATCCTTAAATATAAGTTCTGAAAGTTAATTCAAGTGGAGCCACAATTTTCTGCCAAAAATGGAACTTTTCTTTGTGCAAATGCTTGTTGAATCCTTCAGACAAGATGAATAATGTCACAACTCGGGTTACTTCTGGAAATTATCACTAGTTAATTTGTCACTCTGGGCCTGCTTAAGGATGCCAATAATATGCTGAGCTACTGGGGCCATTTAGACTACAGAAGAGAAAAAAATGTCTATGCAGACACTGAATTTAATTAATATATTGACTGATTGATTGCTTAAATAGATTTTTACAGCTGCCTGATCAACATGAGATTCTGGGAACCTAACAAGCTATACAATATGCATAATAATGAATAAAAGCAAACCAAAACCAAAACCCACAAACCTATGCACATGAGCAAAGCCTAACAGGCAACAATCACTACCTAACAACAGGCTCACTCAAAACTTAAGTTTCAACACTCCAGAGAAGAGCCAGGTCTCTAATGCATTATGAAAAGGCAACCAAGTCAGGGCCATCTGAATTTGAGGAAATATGGTTGGTAATACACTGTTGGTATTTTCTAGAAAGATAATCTGAAAAGAAAACCGCAAAATTGTGATTTCAGAAAACATCAAAATGGTAGCTGCAATGTTGTGATCAAAGCTCCGTCCATTTTAAAAGCACTGCCATTGTGGTTGTGATCAAATCACCCTCAGTCAAATCAGATTTGCACATTAAAGGGGAGAGAGGACCTACTTAGAAGCAGGACGAATGAGGCAGCTTCAAAAAGTTTCATGGTCTTTGAAGTTTGTGGCAGATCTGACGGATTCCCTGCTGCTTCTAGGGTTATTAGAAACAATATACAATCTTGCAACTTCACTTCCAAATATGGGGAAAGCTGAAGGACAGATAAGTGGGGCACGTCAGCTGCTGGGACATTACTGCAAACAACCAGGGAAATGTATCACTCATCAAAACTCATCGGGATAGAATGGTAAGGCTAAAATTGCTTTGGGCTTCAATCATTTTCTGAATTCTCAAATCTTGCTCACTTTGTGCTAACAAACTGTTAGAGATCTATGTGGATCCTGCCAGTACAGTATAACTGGGAGCTCTATTCAGCTGTTACAAGATACATCCCTCCAGTGGGCATTCTTGATAAAACCAATACACATTTTGGGGGCAATGCTTGTTTTTAAATTCTGCAGAACTTTTGACAATGATTGAGATGATGATGACGATGATGATGACGATGTTATCAGTCATGTCAAACTCTTGGCAATTCCATCGGTCAGATCTCTCCACATCTTCTGATCTTGCACTACTTCTTTGAGTTGTACTGGCTGGTCTCAGCTTTGATGGTGTCCAGTCCTGTGTCCTTTGATGGCCTGGTTTCCTTTTACTACTATCTCTTCCAAACATAATTGCTTTCTCCAGTGAATTCCATGAATTTCAAAGAGAATTCTATGGTAAAGACTAAGCTTATGCTCATGTCCAAATATTATTATTTTTAAGAAAGGGAAAGGCAAGGTGATAAATGCCACTTCTTCATTAACTTTTTTCTCTGATAATCTCTTTGGTATCATATCTCATTTGGCCTTTTAATTTATCTATGATAAATAAACCAGCTAATTAAATACCTGCACTTTCAAAATAGCTTTGAAAATATCCTGGAGAATTCATGAGTTTTCTGACCATGCCAAGCATCTTCTGGACCATGTCATTCTGTAGGTGATTTAAAATACCGGAGGCCGTTTAAAATACCCTATTTGTGGTATTCTGGAACAAGTATCATCGTGTTTGGGATCCCTCAAACTGCTTCTGATTTGGGGAATTTGCTTCCAGAAATCACTAAACCTACCTCCAGAATTGTAAATTCCAGAGACGGTTGGGTGGTCCAAAAACAACAACAACAAACAAACGAGAATATTCCATTCTCAAATTACCAAATTTGAATATTCCTAATACGTTATTTTTAAAGCCACTGGATTTAAACAGTTAACCTAAGTTTGGATATCTAGAATAGAATAGAATAGAATAGAATAGAATAGAATAGAATAGAATAGAATAGAGCGGGAAGGGACCTTGGAGGTCTTCTAGTCCAGCCCCCTGCTGAAGCAAGAGAACCTATACCATCTCAGACAAGTGATTGTCTAGCCTCTTCTTAAAAATCTCCTGTGATGGAGCACAGACGATTTCTGGAGGCAAGCTGTTCCACTGGTTAATTGTCCTGACTGTCAGGAAGTTTCTCCTTAATTCCAGGTTGCTTCTCTCTTTGATCAGTTTCCAACCATTGTTTCTTGTCCTGCAGTAGATAAGAAACTGAAGTAGATATTGCATCAATTTCTCTGTAGTCTCTTTGTGTTCAAAAATAGGTATGGGAGATGCTTCCTCCCACTAGTGGTATTTCTTTATAAGGGATCTTGTTTTTAATGATGTATCATTAAGTTGTTGATTATTAGCATTGTTACTGTGCATTTTTTAAGCATTTGTTACAAGAGTAATGTTTGCTGCTTAAGAATCTGCTAATTGAAGTAGCCTATTTAACTAAGTAAATAAATACTGCGGGCCATTTTGAAATTTCCCTATTATAGCATATAAACAAAGCTTTGTTTAAATCAAATCTTGAATCTATTTTAATAGATAAACTTGCTTTTTAATGATTTTGTTGATGGGTAGGTTATGAATATTTTAAACTTCAATAAATCTTTACCTATATTTTTGTTGTTTTTTTGACAGGTTACAGATAGGGTGATTATTTTGCTGACTATTTAGCTAACATCTTTGGATGGGTTTGTCATCTGCATTTGGTGTGTTTATAAACATATAACAGATTGCATACCTACAGATCACATACTTTCAATATGAAGCTGCTGTGGCCAAAAGCAACTATTGTGTGTCAGCTGGCCATTTTGTAACTAGTGTTAACATCCCATCTTCTGGTATGAAGCAGCTCATCTGATCATTGGACACAGCCAAAGGGAAATAAATTTTAGTTTCAGGTCTTTCCCAGTCCTGATCCCACCCTCAGGCCTAGGGTGCTTCAATTTTGAACGGTCTCTAAGCAACATACACTCCATATGGTAACAGAACTGATTGATTTAATTTGATTTATGTTCTATATATGCTCATTCCAGAAGGATAATTAAACAACCCCAATATCTTCATACGAAACAAAGTCAAACATACTTGGTTTCTTTGACTTTTGGTCTGTGTCCATCAATATGTCCCAATAGCCATAACATGCTTTCTCCTATGGCTGGAAGAAAAATCCAGAAAAATCTTAACTGAACAGTAGCCCAGATCTCCTTAGACTTAAACTTCCAAAATATAGGGACAGTGATTGAAATTTCCTAGGTCCTCCCAGATAGCGTTATTGAGAACTTGACTTTGTTTACCCTAATAAGAAGTGAGAAGAAAGTAAGAAAAGGTAGTTTTGCAAATCTAGAGCAGGAGGTCTTCAAACCTGGCAACTTTAATATTGTGGACTTCAAGTCCCAGAATTCCTCAGCCAGCTTCCAGGACTTAATGGCTGTCTAAACATCAACAGATTTGGTGTTGACCTGATCCCAGAGTGAATGTTGTCCCATAGAAGAGGAACAGCAATGCAAAAGGTCCATCTTCATGGTCCCACTTTTAGGGTGGGGACTAAGGGAAGCCTCCCTTCATGTCTGCATATTACAGGTCTGCCCCATGGGTGGAAGGAATATTGGACTTGCTTTTTGTTTCATCATGGTAACTATGTAATCTGAAATAGGAGGATATTACCATCTTGCCCTTATCATGGATGGATCACTACCTAGGAGTGGTTTTACACATACAATGCATAGTTTTCCATTCCAGAAGAACTAGGAAAAAATCTGTTTGAAATTATGGAGAATTACTGCTGGTCAAACCATGAAGGTAATATTGAGCAAAGCAGACAAGTTGTCTAAATTGTTATGATGGACTATCCAATATAGGCTTCCTGGTCCCTTCACATACTGGAATGTACAGTGTGGAAGATTTTGCAATATGGCTCCATGCAGGCCTCTCATTTGTAAGCTATTTAAAAAAAATGTTAGGGAAAGAACTGAAGAACAAGCTGTCCAATACTTTTTTGCTTACCAGTCCCATGTTTGGACATTTTATTTTTTTCTAAGTAAATTTATATAAAAGACAGGTTGTTATTTTAATGTTTGATAAATAAGTCTGTTTTCTGTTCGGCTATTTTTTCGCCTCAGACAGAACATCACTGAAAGCAATCATATCTAAATAGTTTAGGACGTGCTGTCTTTCCCTCTCCAGCACACACGGAGCATGGGGCCAAACTGGGACATTAAATAAAAAGTAGATTTGAGATCCAGTGGTCTTTGAAATTGTTTCTGGGCTATAGAGTATTACTCTGTATTATGTATGATATATATAGTGGATAACAAACGTACTAAGCAATCCAACTCATAAGGCAAGGGTGAAAGAGAAGGTGTGCCATTTGTACAAGAAGTACTGTTATTTTTCATCAATAATGGTGAACTTCTAGCTCTCCAGATTCCAGGCCAACTACAGGGAAGAGCAGCCAATGATGAGAGAAGCTGGGAATCTCAATTCAGCAATATCTGGATGGAGATAAGAGTCACAGTTCCCCCTCCCACCTGAATGGGAAAACAACAGTCCCAAAGGGTATAAAAATGGTATCTTGCCTTCCATCATGTCCTCAAATAGTATTGAAGGAAAAATTTGTGACTGCCTCTTAGGGTTGTTAGAACTGTGTTGCAAAATCCAGAATGACCATCAAATGTCAGCAAAGAGTTTCTACATTTCTCTAGTCACCTGGACATTTGCATCTCATATCCATAGGCAACCCACATATGGAGGAAACATAGCTTCTGGAAAAGAACTTAGATAAAATATATGTAGTCTTTCTTAGGACAAGGGTTCAAAATCCTTTGGGAAGAAGAACTAGGAAGAGCCATAGCTGGTGAAGCAACAGTTACCGGTATTATATTTCCCTCATATGTATTATTAGAAGAATAGTACTGGGATACAGAAGCCCAAAATCTAGGGAGAGCTTTTCCCTATAGTCTCAAAAGCAAACAGGAAATAAGGGAAAGTACCTGCAACTAAGACTCCTTAAGCTTAGGATAATGCATAACCTCAATTCTATGAAAATGGCATCATTGTTGAGTAATGGAACAATGGAAAAATTGGCATAGAAGGCACTCATGAGCTGTTGACAGTGACTGAATTTGGATGCATAATAACTAAGATTGTACATTATGTTTTGGGGATGGGAACTTTTCTTAGTCCAGTCCCACCTTGTAACAAGGATGCCTCTCTGGTTTTAAGTTTGACTTACAGCTCTGGAATTGGTACCATAATAATTCTGGAACTGGAGGCTAAAACATATAAGGAACGGTTGCTGGAACAGGGTAATATCTAGTTTAATGAAGAGAAGGACCAGGGGGGACATGATGGCAGTTTTCCAATATCTCAGGGGCTGCCACAAAGAAGAGGGAGTCAAGCTATTCTCCAAGGCGCCTGAAGGCAGGACAAGAAGCAATGGATGGAAACTAATCAAGGAGAGAAGCAACCTAGAACTAAGGAGAAACTTCCTGGCAGTCAGAACAATTAACCAGTGGAACAATGTGCCTCCAGAAGCGGTGAATGCTTCAACACTGGAAGTTTTTAAGAAGAGACTGGACAGCCATTTGTCTGAAATGGTATAGGGTTTCCTGCCTGAGCAGAGGTTAGGGTTAGGGTTGGACTAGATGACCTCCAAGGTCCCTTCCAACTACTACTACTACTACTACTACTACTACTACTACTACTACTACTACTATTATTATTATTATTATTATTATTATTATTATTATTATTATTATTATTATTATTATTATTATTATTATTATTATTCAGCTCTGCTGATCTTTCAAGGAAAGGTCTCATAGTCGACATATTTTTATTAGCTTGCAACATATTTTATTAGCAATACTGTATTATTGCAATAATTTTAAAATTTGCTTCTTCATCCTTTAAACTAAAAGTTTCAGACAGGAATGTCTTTGCTTTAACCATACAACCAGTGGTGGGATTCAAATATGTGAACAATCGGTTCCCTGTGTGGATGCTGCTTCCGGAAGTCCATTCTGGGCCTGGGCAACAAAAAAATTAGCTACCAGTTCTACATAACTGGTGTGAACTGGCTGAATCCCACCACTGCATATAGCACCTAATTAGATAGATGATAGATATAAACAGTTATAGTGTCTGTTTTTATACCTATAGTTCCCGGGAGGCAAGCATTCCATTTTTTACAGGTTTTCAGAAATGATTGCAGCAAAGGTATTCTGTACCGTCCCAGAGATAATAAATTGCAACATATTTGGGAGTAGGTCATGAAGCAGCCATATAACTGCATTCACACATACTGCCATTTAGTCTGCTGTATCCTGAATGAGGAAAAAATGGACACTTAACCTGCAGCTACTCTTATGCATTTTCCAAAGCACTGTTTAATAACTTCCTCAACTGCAGGGGGAAATAAAAGGCAGCTATTTCAGAGGATAATTCCATTCAGATGTGTTGCTTATTTTCCATACAACTGAGAAAGTATGTGTGTGGCTCCCATATCTCTGAGGCACAAATTGGTTTTCAAAAGAAAACTGACAGCTTCCTCTGTCTTTTTGGAGAGATTTCATTTTGATAGCCTGCTCCATGGTTTGCTGGAAAAGTAAATTTAAATCCCAGGTAACTGCACTGTTCTATAATTTGGACAGATTAGATCTAACAAAAAGACTAAATTGTAAATATAACTCTTTGGAGAATGCTTTCTATTTAAATACATCAATTGCTTTTAATATTTCTTCTGCTTAATGAGCCTGCAAGTCCAGCAAGAGACATGTTGTATTTTTGTACTCTCTAATGAGAACTTGGCCCATTGCCCAGCCATGATCAATATTGTCTTGTGACATGAATTAAGTTAGCATCTAAACTGAAGACAGTTACTATTTTGATACAACGGAATTGAAACCTCTTCCCAACCAAAATACTTAATGTATTTAAATTTACAATTGGCAGCAGTCATGAACATGCATTGCATGGACATTTTAAAAACAAAGAACTGGCATTTTCGCAACAACATGCAAGAACTATTGTCATGTTGGCGGATAATGCTGAAGCAGAGTACTGGGTGACTGTGAATTAGTCACTTCTGTTTAGCCTACATAACCCCAAGGCTGAGACAAAGTAATTTCAAAGTATGCTGCTTTCAGCATTTTAGAATATTGAAAGTACAATGTTGATTTGTAAAATTGGTTCCATCTTTTTTCAGTATTTGTTCTCTGTAATCTTAGGAAATGTTTCTTCCTTCTTGGAAACAGTTTGTTTCAAGTGCTTTTTATTACCTGTTAGGCCAAGGGTTAATTTGTAATCAAGGCAAAGAGGTAAAGGTCACTCCCTCATTTTAGTTTTCTGTGTTGCTATTCCACCATCTTTTAATCTTCCTCTCTGATATTTCAACCTGTTTATAAAGCAGCTTTTGAGACATGACGCAAACCAGCGGTTTTAAAGCCGGCAGATCCTTCTAATAAATCTGGAAGATTAAACACCTCACACCCCTGAGAGTGTGTTATTTGAGAGGACACAGTGATGGGTCCTGAATAAATCTAATGTTATAATCCTGTTTAATGTGCAATCAGATGAGAGCTTGGCACAATTGAAGCAAAAGGGAGTTAATTGTAAACAGCTGGGCAAAAAAAAAAAAGACAGTGGAATTTAATCAAAGCATTAATGCCCATTTGTCCTTACGCTGCCACTCACAGGACAGATTTTATAAAATTCTTTGCAGCAGTCATTATATATAAATAAAGAATCTTTGAAGTGTAGCTTCTACATCTGTCTTTCAAATCAATGCAAAAACAGAAGGGAGGCATCAGAAAAATGGAGGAACTGAAGGAGTCCCTTACTAACTGATGATGCATCCATCATGCAGAAAGGACAAAACTTATTTTCTCTATGCTTTTCAGTAAAGATCCACTGAGGTTATATTCTAGTGATCTAAAAAAAACTTCAGCAAAAATGGAAAAAAACTTTATGATTAATTGGAGAGACCCAAAACTAAAACTGGAGCAGGTGTGGCAAAATAAATGTACAATAGTGTGTACAATATACATACAAGTAGTCCTTGACTTACAACCACCATTGGGGCTACAATTCCATTGCTAAGCAAGATGGGGTTAAGTGAGTCATGCCCAGTTTTATGAGCTTTTTGACCATGGTTGTTAAGCAAATCTCTGCAGTTGTTAAGTGAATCACTCAGCCGTTCAGCAAATCTGGCTTTGACTTTGCTTATTGGAAGCCCCCTGGGAATGTCGCAAATGGCAATCACAAGACTCCCCAAATTGCAATTGTTATAAATATATCCCAGTTGCTAAGCATCTGAATTTTGATCACATGATAATGGGGATGCTGCAAGAATTGTAAGTGTAACAATCAGTTGTAAGTCCCATTTTTCAGTGCTGTTGTAATGGCCACAAATTGAATGGTTGTAAGTTGAGGATTACCTATATTGACATGGTGTCAATATCGTTCCTGTACTGTAGGCTGTTTTCCATGTATTTTAAGGAAAATGGATACGTTTATGCAGGCTGAAATCCGATAAAAACTAAAGTTTAGAACGCTGAGGTACTAGCCTCTCTGGATTGTGATTAATAGTTTCCTCTATTTACCAGAGACAGTGCTTGTTATTTTAATAACACTATCAATATTTGCCTTTTGGAACAATGCAAATAGAATTTGCTTGTGTACATATATAGTTGCTTTTCTTAGCCCTCTGAGGGTCCTAGATATTTGTTTTATTTATTTTTCCCCCAAAACTTGGATTCCATCTGCTTATTGAACTCCAGGTGAACAATGAATCATAAACATTTAAAGCCATCTGTGACCCTCATTATGACAAAATGAAATAAATATAATTATAATCAAGCAAGATACATCCACTGTACCATCAAGAGCTGTGGTGGCGCAGTGGTTAGAGTGTACTGCAGGCAAAAACTCAGCCAGGAGTTCGATCCTGACTGGCTCAAGGTTGACTCAGCCTTCCATCCTTCTGAGGTCGGTAAAATGAGGACCCAGATTGTTGGGGGACAATATGCCGACTCTGTAAACCACCCAGAGGGCTGTAAAGCACTGTGAAGCAGTATATAAGTCTAAATGCTTTTGCTTAACAATAGAAATTCTGGTCTTATTTGGGGTCATAAGTTGACAACTACCTGCATTACATACAAAAAGTCTGAGGTATTTTTTGTTTTAGTTTTCCTACTAAGTAGTATTTTCTAAGTAAGAAATTCATACAATTTAAACATCCATTCATGTACATGCTACCTAATTTTATTTTCTGGTTAAGAAAACGCTTGTAGTTTACCATGTATGAATATGCTTGTACACTGATACTTTTCTAGCACAGAGTTCTCCAATCTTTCTGGGCTTGCAGCCCAGAGGGGAGAACAGCTTCCAAATTACTGTGTGCATGCATGCAAATGGGGCCACACCCACTGGCGCAGTACTAGTGGATGTGTTTGTACATGCGGCATGCGCTGGCACCATGTGCATGCATGAATGGCTTTGCATCCCCATGGCAGCTAGCCCCCGTTCGCACATGCACAAATGGGCCATGTGCACACATACCCCCACGCTAGTGGCCCATTTGTGCATGCCCTCCACTCTAGCGTCCCCATTCGTGCCCACGCACATGCACAAAAGGGGCTGCAGGCACTAGCACGAGTGGGGGGAATGCATATCCACACGTGCATGCCCTGGCCAGCCATTTCTTTGGCCCACTGGCCAAGAGTCCACAACCCGGTACCGGGCCGAGGCCCAAAGATTAAGGACCCCTGTTCTAGCATAGCGAAACACAGATCTAATATTCATTCTATAACAATTCTTGCTCAGCATAAAAAAAAAGTTCTACATTGCAGCAAACATATGAGCTGCTTCTTTATCATTTTAAGGACACGTTCAAAAATATCTTCGCTTTTTCAGAGGAACCAACTTTCCTCTTACTACTATGAAAGGTTTAACACAGCCTCTTTGCTATGATGCTGACATGGACTATTACCTATTGAATGAGGACAAGTCTCTCCCAATAAATGGTGCTAAGCTATTGCTGCAGCAGGCTAGACTGGATCAAAGTAATCTGGCATGAAAGAGGTGCTTTTCACTGAAAAATGTAGTAGCATCTCCTATGGAAACATTCAGACCGGCATGGCAGAGGAGTTTGAGGGAGGGGACTGAATATGATACTTGCAATTTTTCTCATTTCCAGCAAGAGAAACCAAGAGGGAGGATCATCACCTTCCATCCAGCTGCTGTGTTTCCACAACCAATTCTGCAATGTTTTCCCTCTTTGGTAGGGAATAGTGATGTCCTGAAAGTTATTCCATGAAGTTGCCAGTTGTCCTGATAACCTCCATGCTGCCTCTTGGTTTCTCTTGCTGGAAATGAGAAAAATTGCAAGTATCATATTCAGTCCCCTTAGCATCTTCACAAATTCTTCAGATGGCGCTGGACAAGGATTAGACTTTCTAATTTTGTATAAAATGTCTTTGTTTGCACAGAGAAAGGCATCCACAGGCTGCATGTCTAGGAAGAGTAAAATTATGTGTTTTTTTAAATAAAATATTACTATTTTTATAGCTCTAACAGCTCCAGATGCTATCATAAAAAAAATAATTAGCCTATAGAAAGGGGAATTTATGTAGAAATTTCCCCAAATTCCCTCCCAATCCCCAATATTTAGAGAATGTGTAGATAGGAATATTAAGTTCAGCTAGATCATACATTCTGCTAGCTAGGTAGCTTCCTAGTGGGAAGGTTAGTAATATCTATTAACTAATTTTAGTTAACTAATAAGTGGTTATGAGAGAAGCATATATTTTTAATCAGGGTGACAGTTCGTTCTCCGAGCTTGTGGGTTGGTTTCTGAATGTTTCGTTACCAGGCTAGGTAACATCTTCAATGGCATTTAGGAGATGTCTGTGTCAGTGCTCTTCTGTTTATAAGGGTTTCAGGTGTGGGTGTGTCAAGTGAGGGTCTTGTGATGAGTCATCGGAGAGAGGATTGTGATGGGTCTCGTGATGGGGAGGTTACTTCAGGTCAGGGTCCTTGGAAGATGTGAATTATCAGTGGGTCAGGGGTGAGTCATCAGTGAGAAGTTGGTGATGGGTCTTGTAATGGGGAGATTACATGAGGTCAGGGTCACTGGGAGATGAACTGCTGGGGGGGGGGTGGAGAAGGCATTGTTGGATTCGTTGAGGTTTGGTGCTGTCTCCGGTTGGCTGTATGATTGATTTGGATTCTGAGAGGTTTGTAGGCTGGCTGTAGGTCAATGTGTGTGTTGATGGAATTACTTGTGGAGTGCCAGGCTATGATGAACTCATGGGCGTAGCAGGTGGTAGCGTGGCTGATGATTTTAGTGTTGCTCCAATCAAACTGGTGTTGTTTGGTGTTGGAGTTTTTTAATCAGTTTAGGGAGTGGAAGGTATTTCAAAGCCCAACAAAACCCCTAAGTTAGATATGGGATTGGTTTGCAGAAACACAGAAGGGACCAAGTCATAATAAATTAGAGTCAAACAGAGATAAACAAAACTTTTGAAAGGAAGAAAATCCTTTGACTCCTTTCTTTCTTTCTTTGACTTTTCCCTAAACTAGAATTGTGTTGGATGGAGTTCCAGCCCTGATTAAAGATACTG
>NW_015386396.1:1166614-1208976 GCF_001527695.2 Protobothrops mucrosquamatus
TGGGATTCCCCTGGCTTGTAATCACACAATTCCATTGGCTGGCAAGACCCCGTTGCTAGTTAGCCAACCAGCAACGGGCATGAAACTGCATGCAGATGGAGAAGGGCAATCACCCTTAATGGGCGATCAATGGTGAAGGGCAATCACCCTTAATGGGTGATCAGGATATGCATAGGGGATTAAGGGGGGGGGAATACAAGAACACAACAGATACTTTTGAAGGCTTTCCAAGTTAAAGCTTTATTACATTAAACACTTTTATTCAATGATATGACCTGGTCAAACAAATTGGTGTCATCACCTTTGGGAGGAGTAAAGGTGCAGGAAGTGGGAAGTGACAGACCTCATTTCAGTTCTGCTTCAAGCAATCTAAAAATAAAGGTAAAGGTTCTCCCTGTCCAGTGATGTCCGACTCTAGGGGCAGTGCTCATCTCTGTTTCCTAGCTGAGGGAACCAGCATTGTCCGAAGATGTTTCCATGGTCATGAGATTGGCATGACTAATATACTGAGATGCATGGAACACTGTTACATTCTCACTGAAATGGTACCTATTTATCTACTCGCATTTGCATGCTTTCAAACTGTTAAGTGGGCAGGAGCTGAGGCAAGTAACGGGAGCTCATCCCATCAGGTGGCACTCAGGTCTCCAACCTAGACTGTCACTTTCCAGATGATAAGCTCAGGGTCTTTAACCACTAAACTATGTGCATTATTACACCTACCGTTCAGGCTTGTTTCCTCATCCAGAAAAACTGACTGAAAGCTAACGTGCATTCCTAGTGCATCACATGTTAAGAGTGTTGAGCTAATGTATGTGGAATCACCTTGAGAAGAATGTTGAAAAAAATCATGCTGCTCAACTTTCAGCAACCTCACAAAATCAAATTCCAACTTCTTTGTTCTTATCTGGATGAACCCACCTGGGCCAGATTGCAAGATTTCATTATACAGATGGTGAAAAATGATATCCTGTCAAACACACTCTTTCCTGTTCTGCTGAAGAAGAAAAATGCATTTCATTAAAATGGAAAGTTTTGTTCCAGTACTGTGCAGTCTCTCCCTTGATCAAGATTTCTTTTTTGGAAAAATATTCAGAGCCAAGATTTTTTCCCCCTCAATCCAGACATCTTGTGTATATGTGTATGTATAAAAAAGAGAGAGAGCAAGGTTGTGAATAAGAATTTCTAATCCATACTTTGTGAAATTCTTATTAAAGGCTTGATGACTTGATGCTAAGCTTGAAGTAAGTTGCTGTAGTTTCTTTCTTTCTTTCTTTCTTTCTTTCTTTCTTTCTTTCTTTCTTTCTTTCTTTCTTTCTTTCCTTCCTTCCTTCCTTCCTTCCTTCCTTCCTTCCTTCCTTCCTTCCTTCCTTCCAATTAACCAGTGGAACAGCTTGCCTTCAGAAATCGTGGGTGCTCCGTCACTGGAGATTTTTAAGAAGAAACTAGACAGTCACTTGTCTGAGATGGTACAGGTTCTCCTGCTTGAACAGGGGGCTGGACTAGAAGACCTCCAAGGTCCGTTCCAGCTCTATTCTTTCTTTCTTTCTTTCTTTCTTTCTTTCTTTCTTTCTTTCTTTCTTTCTTTCTTTCTTTCTTTCTTTCTTTCTTTCTTTCTTTCTTTCTTTCTTTCTTTGCTATGTGGCTATTTAGGGCAGCTTATACCAGTAAAACATAAACTTATATCAATGGTAACTATAAAAATAGTAAAAACAATAAAATAATAAAAAACAATGAAAGTACATCAATATGAATAAAAAGATGGTGGGGAGGAAGCAGGATGCACAGGGGAGAGGTAGGGTCTGCTACTAATAATAGCCACCTTCAGTGTGGTACTCTCCCATTGGGTCTCCAGGCCAACCGGCAGGACCAGGTCTTCAGGCTCTTGCAGAAGGACAGGAGGGTGGGAACAGACCTCATCCTGGGGGGTAGGATGTTCCAAAGGGCTGGTACTGTGGCAGAGAAGGCTCTTCTCCTGGACCCCAGCCAGTGGTCCATCCTAAGCTAATGGAGTTTGAAGTACCAGCACAGTTAAGGCCAAATAAATTATATAGATAGACAGACCAATAGACACTGTAGATAGATAGATATTGTAGACAGATGGATGCTGTTGATAGATTGGATGGATAGATAGAGGAATGGATAGATGGATGGATGGATGGATGGAAAATGTGCGGCCCAGGGGGCTGCACTTGAGTTGCCAATATGTGTTTTGTGGGTAGGGTTAAAATAGGAGTGTTTTGGAGCATTTCCTGGATTGGTTGGTTTGCTTTTTTTAAATGAGACAAAACAGGTGTCTAAAGGCTTGTAGAGACTTAATGTCCACATTTAACTCAGTAAAAATCTTAACATTCCCTCCTAAAATGCAGTGGGGCCTCCACTGATTTTTGTAAATCATGTTTACAAAAAATCATTTTTGTAAATGATTTTTGTATTAGCTCTTGGGCTAATAAATAGATCTCTTAGCATTTTCTAACTTTCTGACAGAAGAGCTCATTTTGAACCATGTTAATCAAGAAAAAAGATTGACATACAACCTACATTCCATTATTTGTTACACACAAGAAAGCAACAACCTGCAATTATTTTAGAGCAATCAAGAGGAAGATTACAGTATTAAATGCCTTCAGATTTTAAAGCTTTTGGACCTTACGGGGCTAAGCAGTGTGGGAAGGACTAATAGTTTTTTGTATGCTGACTTAACCAAACAGAGCTTTTTATGAGATTAGGCAACAAGCAACATTTTGGCAAATGACTCTTAAATCAATTAGGTTTGATCACTATTGACATCTAATATTAAAAGAAGTAGCCTGCAAATGTGCCAGTTTGGGACAGCTGTAGGAAAAAGAAAAGAAAACATTAGTTATTCTAAATTAATTCAAGACAAAGGTCAAGATATTCCAGGGATTATATAGGAAGGCTATGGAGACTGAATATATCCTGCATTTATTTGCTGATGTATCCTTAAATTTATCAGCACACATAGCGGAATCCTGTCAATAGTATAGAAAGGATTGTTATTATATTGCTCCATCTTCTTTAAAAATAAGACAAATGTGGCTTAGATTCTAGTTCTCATTCCAAGCTTCAGTAAAGGTCAAGAGTGGGTTTTCTTTTCTTCCTTTTTAAAATTCTCACCTACAAGGTAGAAGAAATACTAAGATGAAGGAGGAGGGAGATAGAAAGCTTAAGTTATCCCTATTCAGTATGAAGTCATTCTGATTGGTTTGCATACGAGCTTTGCAAACATAAAGTTACATGCCATATATATACACAGTAGTAGAATATGTAGAGAAAGAAAGAAAGAAAGAAAGAAAGAAAAAGAAAGAAAGAAAGAAAGAAAGAAAGAAAGAATGAATGAATGAATGAATGAATGAATGAATGAATGAATGAATTCTGGCTCTTCAGAATTGCAGAGGAACCACCTGCAATGTAAGATTTAGGCCTTCTATCGTGAAGCTACTAATTAATGAATGTTGGCAGAGTTGTAACAAGCTTTATGAAGTGGTTGTGTGAATTGTAATGCTCCTCTCCCTGTGTCCTTCTGCATTATTATCATTTCTCCTCCAGTTTTCTTTTCTGTGGAGCACATGATTCCATCTAAGGTATACTAATATTATATTGCCATAAGCTAAAACTGTATTATTAATTTATCAAGAGTCTCCAGTCACTGTCAGGGGGAATGCTATTTCTTCCTCATGGTAGCTAACTGCTCTCAACCATAGGAGAAATATTTGTGAAAAACAATCTTTTTCCTTGCACGTTGCCAGTAAGTTTCAGTTCTACTTGTGACCTCCGAGCTTTTATTTAATTTTTAATTGAATGTATTTGTTGTGTCTGCCACTACTCAGGTAACACCAAAGAGGGCACTACAGTATTCTCTAATGGCTGTTGAGTAAAACTGAATTTGCTCTTCTAGGTCTTGTGCTGATGATTTGAGTACAAATGTGAGTACAATAATATTCACATTTTCTTGTTTTAACAAGAAGGTTCTTCTTCCTCCAAATCTGGGTTTTTAGTGTGCCATTATTGCTGCATGGGAATTTAGTTTCATCTTTGTTCTTTATGAGGTGGCAAAGATATAAGAGCTAAAGTAAAAATTTATTAATTGGACTTTAAAATTTGGAAAGATTTTTATTGAACTCAGTTTTGACCAGGAACAAGAAGGAAGTTAATAGATTGCAAGAAACTCCCGGTAACTCTGGAAGTTTCAGACTGTTGGTAAACACCAACTTCTTGGAACCACTGGACTATTTGGGCTGAATCTCAAGTAAAATTTAATAGGATTTCTGTGTTTATCTTTCCTGCCACTGCTGTTTTCCCAATCAATTTGTCAGATGCAGTTGTATTCCCCTTTGGTTATAGAAGATGGATTGAGGAAAAACAGCAGTATGTGTTTGTCTTGCATATTTAAATGCAACCTGTTTAGAGAGGAAGTGTGTGAAAGTGTGAAGTAAACAACATGAGGGTGTCCATGTTATTTGTTCTTGTTACTATTAGTAATTTCTTAAAGACTGCTGTTAATGTGAGAAATACCCACGGGTATGTGTGAAGGAGTCCCCCCCCCAAGCTAATTGGTCTTGAAATGAATTGTTCAGTGAAGATGCTTTCATTCATGGCATGTCTCTGGGTTAGAGTTCTCTGACTCCCTTACTGAAATCAGAATGATTCACACTTGCTACGCTGGATACTATATTTTGAATTGAACACAGGAGAACAATATTCTGGCTAATTTGCAAAGTGATTTTAATGATTATATCACAAAGAACTAGCCTCCCATCCCACCCTTGGAAAACAAAAATCCCAGGAACTTTCTGCAAACTTATTCTTATCTTATAGGAAATTTCTGAAATCTCACAAGATTCAATTTGATTCTACAATATTTTAGATATGTTTTAATATTTTTAAAATTATTTTTATTTTAAATTTGTTTTAGATACCACGAACACTTCAGTAGATGCTCTGGTAGCCATTTCTGCTATGGTCCCTTGATTAAGGCTGAAAAGTACTGTATAAATAGATCTCATCTTATGACCACAATTTGGGACTGGAATTTCTGTCATCAGTTGTTGTGGTCATTATCTAAGTTGATGATTTTTATGTGGTCAATAACTGAATCATGCAATTGTTAAACAAATCCAACTACCCCAATGGGTGTTTTTTGTTGGAAATCGGCAAAAAGGTTGCAGATCATGATCCTGTGACCACAGAATGTCACAACCAATGAGCTGAATGTCACAACCAATGAGCCAAGCACCCAAATTGTGATCATGTGACCTTTGGAATGATGCAGCCATCATAAGTCTGAGTACAGGTTGTAAGACATTTTTTTCCAAGGCTGTCATAACTTTGAACCATTGTTAAATGAACAATTAAAAAAAATCAAGGATCTATGTTTTATATCTACAATTTATATTTTAGAAGCCACAGCACAACTGTTTTAATTGCTTCTGCTTTTTAAAGTCATCCACAGTCTACTGGAATGGGCAGCTACAATAAATTTAAATAAGAATATGAACAATTAATGTCAAATAAATAGTGTTGTTATATATTTTCTGTTCCTTGGATAAATAAATAATTGGCAATATAAATCATTCCTTCCAACTATTTGATTTACCAAACAAGGTCTCTTCTTTTCATAGGAAGAGTATTATGATAAACTGACTTTAGATATGACTGTTTCTAGTGTCAGCTTTATTTGCTGGGTCATATAGGATACTCTGGTTAGCATCTTCATATATGTCTTTTCACACATTCTTCTGATCTTTGAGGGACAGATTTTCTTCTATTTACAGATGGCTTTCATTCCTATTCTAAAGGCAAAGAGTCCTGTGCAGTGGACAATCTGCTTTTCTATGCTGTCTGATGTTCGTATAAAAATAGGAGAGCTGCAAACTATGAAAGTTACCTGGGTGAGTTTATGGCTCCCATAATGCATGGAAAACTGCAGACAAACAATAAATGAAGTAGAGCAAATCAGCACTATAATGCTTCAAAATTTTTCACATAATAAATGGAAGATTTATAAAGACTGGAAGGAAGAACCAGCATGGTAATTGGAAATGTTATGTATTCCAAAAGCAGTATGTTCAGATGCTGTGATCTCATCATAGAAGGCGGTGGCCAGTCAGACTTGTTAATAGTGGATTTGTAACACCCACTGTTTTTTGTTAGTGGACTCAGTGAGTTCCAATTTCAGAGGTCTCTGTCGGGACTATAGGAAAATTCAAATGGTCAGGGTAGCATCCTGTGAACTATCTCTCTCTCTCTCTCTCTCTCTCTCTCTCTCTCTCTCTCTCACACACACACACACACACACACACACACACACACACACACACACCTGTCTGTCTAGTTCAGGGGTGTCAAACGGTTTCATCATATGGAAGCCGCGCCCATTTCATTGCCGGCAATGGAACAAAAGTCATGATATGTCGCAACATGTCACGTGACGTGGCGAGTTTGACACCCCTGGTCTAGTTATCCACTATCTAGTTATCCCCCCCCCTTTCTCTATCTTCCCCCTCTCTCACCTGGGAGAGACAGAAGTATTCCTTAGCCCAAGAAAAAACTGCTTCCTGCCTGAAGCAAACCAGGTTAAACTACTATTACTACTACTATGCTATAAGCATATTGAGTGGAGAACCTTTCCACAGGTGCCCTCCTGTCATTGTTGGAGGAAAAACTGACCTGCTGGGATAGCCAGGCTGGGCCAGCCCTGTAAGAGACCATGACAAGCCCTCTGGGAGGAGGTACAGCCATCTATCTGCAGATTGGGGGTGGGGGGTGGGAGTGACCCATCTGCTGGACAGCCCCTAATAATATCCCATCCTTACTGGTGCCTTACTTTACAGCTTCCACACTAACTATCTGAAGACCAAACAGGAAGGAGGCATCTGCCTGTAGTATCTGAAGGTTCTCCAGCCTGTTCCTGAAAGAGATAATGAAGGGAAGCATTTTGTTAGTAGCTGGTACAGAACTTAAGTACAGGCTCTCCACTCTGTCTGTGGAAGAAAATATCCCTAATATCCTATAGTTTGTAAGGTGCCTCCCAAAGTTGCACAGAATTGCAGCCTTAATTCATTTGAATGAATGTAAATTTACTTCTTTGTCAAATTTATATAAATGCCCTTCTCACAAACAAGTGAGTAGGGCAGTGTAACCAAGGCTCAAAACAATTAATTAATAAATACTAAACTATTATTATTAATATTTAAAATATTAAAATTGTATTTGTTTGTCAAATGTATATAGCTGTCCATCTTACAAAGAAATGAGAGGGCAACATACAATAAAACTGAAAACAATAAATACTAAACAATTGTTATTAATTTTCAAAACATTAAAATTGTTTATCTGTATAAATGATTAATATTTATTTGCTTACTAACTATCTATACCCCCCTTTTATTTGAGAGCAGAAGATAGCATCCCCTCCTTTTATCCTCATATCAACCCATAGGATTAATTGCATGAGACCGAGAGTGATCGGTAAATTGAAGTGCCCAGGAAAAGAACATTATCCAGTTTCCTATAAACACATGAAAAAAAACTCCCCAAGAATATTTCAATATTCGCATTCGCTTTTCTTCTCTATCATTTACTATTAACTTTTTTTTAAAAAAATTTTTTTTTTTGCTACAGTTAAAGTTTGACAGCAACCGATGAATGTTTGGGACAAAGTGTAACATTAACTGCCTTGTAAAAATCAGATGACGCTGTAGATAGATTGTTGTTGAACTGGCACAGCACAGTTTTGGATACTAGGGATGTCTTCTACTTTATTCAATAGTTTCCAGTTCAAAAATCGCTTCTAAAACTTTTAGATATTTCCAAAGAAATCATGCACGTTGGTAATACCTCTTTTGTAGATAATTCTTCTCTTCTGAGATATATCTGAATTTTTAGTTAAGCATAACTAACATTTTTTTTAAAAAAAAAACAAAATACCAGGAGACAATTTACAATAGACTTGCTATGTTAAGCCTACTTTCTTCAATCTGATTTTTTTCTAAATGGACTGGATTTCAACTTCCAAAATTTTACAGTGTTCTTTGATCTTTCATGATTACACCAAGTTGTTGGAGGCTGAATTAGGAGAATAAACGGTGAAGGGAATGAAGTATATTTTTAAAAATAGCTAAAATATGAACAGATATAAACTAAAAGTGTCAGTTTATGATGATTAGGCATGTGCTATATTTTCAAAGATAAATATTGTTGCAACCAAAAGGATTTGGACTCTTTCAGGGACATTTCCAAAGCCAAAATTCACTCCTAAATATGAGTGACAATAATTTACTTAATAATCCTAATAAACAATCAAATCTTTGCAACATATTACAGTCAGATTTGGCTATGATGGTACATATTTTTATTTTGATTGATGAACAGCTTGCAACCGAAACAAAACTTGAATTCAGTATTAAACTACATGGTATTTCTCAGCCTAATTACCAATAAATGTCACATCTGGAGGCATAGCTTAGCACAAAAACCCTTCAGTTTTCAAATATTAATACTAGTACTCTGAAATGGACCCAGAAGTGGACTAAAACCCGGTGTAGTATAAAACTTTTTTTCACAAATTTGCCCATCCTAGTTAGCAGGTTTATCACCTTGTTTTGAATGAACTGAAATTTTTACATTGTTTCTAACACAGCCATGTCCAATAAAGTTGCAGTGGTCCAAATTAAAGGATATCAGAATGTTGATAATTCTAGCATTCCAGCTTTGTCCAGGTTAGACCTATGGTTGATACAACAATGTAAATCAGAGATATTGCAACTAGAGGCCTCCAAAAGTCCCTACCATACAGTACTTTAAAACAGGAAAAAACTTTAAATACGTGAAATCTTAAAGAACCTTAAACATGTGACCAGGAACAGTAATTGAATTATTATACAATTGAATCATTACATATAATTATTATACAATTGAATCATTACATATTATACAATTGAATCATTACATATAAATTAAATGACAATTAAATGTAATTAAATGTAAAATAAACAAAATCAAAGATCGCCTTCGTTCAATTTTCCACTCACTATGCTATGGTGTGCAGTCCCTGATACATTGTTCAAAATTCACAAGGCTTTCA
This sequence comes from Protobothrops mucrosquamatus, assembly GCF_001527695.2. Taxonomy (NCBI): domain Eukaryota; kingdom Metazoa; phylum Chordata; class Lepidosauria; order Squamata; family Viperidae; genus Protobothrops; species Protobothrops mucrosquamatus. Next base: position 1,175,721 of record NW_015386396.1, read on the forward strand.
AAATAAGAAATTTGGGCCTTATCTTAAACTTTTACATGGATAGGGAGAAAAGTTTTTAAATTCAGCTAAGCCCAGGAGTAGAAAACAAAAAGAATAACTGTGGCAAAAGAAAGCCAAATAGTACCAATAGTGAGAGGCATCTTGGATGCACTCCCAAAACATCTGGAGCACCACTTGATCACCTTCTCCATTGACAAAATCACCGTCAGTCAATTGCAAAAGACAGCTTTACTTTACACAGCTTACGTATATCCTAGGATGATAACTAACTAATCATCAAGCAACATCTGCCTATCAGAGCTTCTTGGGAACCTATCAATAGGTTGATAAAAATGCCAAATCCAGTCTAAACATCTGGTTGACTGTGCAACCAACCAGTGGGGGGATTCAAATATGTGAACAACTGGTTCTCTGTGTGGATGCCGCTTCCGGAAGTCTATTCTGGGCCTGGGCAACAAAAAATTAGCTACCGGTTCTGCCGAAGTGGTGCAAACCGGCTGAATCCCACCACTGCAACCAACCATAACAGCAACAACAGCAAATAAAAATCAACTACAATCTCCTGGTATCATCGAAAAATAGATTTAGAGATGGGGTTCTTCCTGAGGTTGAACTGGTGGCACACAGTTTGGCTGACTGTAAATCCAGAATACAAGAGTTCCTTGACTTGTGACCACAATTGAGCCCAAAAGTTCTGTTGTTAAGTGAAACAGTTAAGTGAGTGTTGCCTCATTTTATGACCTTTCTTGCCACAGTAGTTAAGTGAATCGCTGCAGCTGTTAAGTTAGTAATCCGGTTGACTTTGCTTGTCAGAAGTTTGCAAAAGTCATAAATATGTGTCTGAATTTTGGTGATATGACCATGGGATGCTGCAAAGGTAGTTAAGTGTCACTTTTTCAGTGTCGTTGTAATTGCAAATGGTCATTAAACGAATGGCTGAAAGACAAGGACTACCTGCAGAGGAACTCTGTGTCCTTTTCATCCAAAGCAGAGCAGAAATACCATATTTTTCCATTTATAAGACACACCCATGTGTAAGATGCTCTCCGTGCCGATCAGCTGTTCGGCAGAGCACCGAACAGCTAAGCCGGCAAATCCGCAAGTTTGGCCAGCAGAAGATCTTGCCCCTTCCCCCCTCCCATTAGTGGCAAGCCTACAGGGGCTTGACACCTGCACCAGGCAGCATGGCAACCCACACAGGCATGCCCTGGGCTGCGGAGGTTACCATTATTTTTCCGTATATAAGACACACCTGGTTTTTGAAGAGGGTGTTTGCAGAAAAAAATAGCATTTTACACACAGAAAAATACAGTACTTAATGAGCTACTGAACATTCTGATGTCAAGTATCAGGACCAGCACAAACTCATCCTTTTCTCCAAACTTTGAGTTAAAATATAGAGGAGAAAGAGTGGTCAGGGCTTTGCTACGAAGCTGATGCTTGCCTCAAAGACTCTGGGCATGCAAACCTTTTCACAAAGCAAAGTACTATAAGAAGGTAGGCCACACATAACCCTCCAAAAATACTTCCTTGATCATGAGCTCTTTGAACCCCAAGAGAGTGAATGAGTGAATGAGTGAGTGCTATAAACATGAACAGGCAGCTCTCTGCAGAAAATAGAAATGAAAGTGTCCCTTCAATACGGTCGAGTTAGTTAGGATCCAACTTGAGACCCACAGAAATCTCAGAATGTGGAGTAAACTATATAGCCTTATGCAACCTTTCTGTATGCAACTGCGTAATATTTCAATCCAAGTCTCAATTTTATAAAGAAAGTAAGGTAAGGGCTGGAGAAAAGCCCATGAGACGAGGATTAGCTGCACGCAGAGCCACATGACAAGAGCCACGTGCTTCCAAAATGAAATGAAAAATCTGGTTTTGATCGTGTGGGAGGAGGTCTTACATGAAGTAGCCTTAAAAAAAAAAAAAGAACTATTTCAGAAAGCTCCTAGAATGTGCATCAACTGGAAATGAAGTGGCTATTTTTAGACAATACTTATTTCATTTAGAAATGATTGAGAGGGGATAGGGAAGAGCTGCACATGCTATTTACATTCATTCTTGATCACAGAGAGGAGATGCAGATCTACTTGGTAAATTATACGTTGCCATCTGGGTGCCTTCAGCAGTTTCTGCACTTAAACTCACTGATTGCTTCTATCCATCAAGAATGGAAAGTTTTCTCTCCAGTGAAGTTTAAGCATTCCAGCTTTGTTTGTTATGCTACCATCTCCTAAATACGTGGCCATTGTTTCCAATTTGGCAACTTGTTGTCTTGTGTTTCCCTCTCATTTCACATATAAATAATCTTACTAAATTCATCTGATGCTGAATGCTACAACTGTGTACAGGACATACTGAATGGCCTCGAAGGGCAGGAGGAACAGCCACTACCAAGACAATGATTAGATAAACAGTGCTTGAGCCCAGACCAAGGAAATAGCTTGAGAAAATGTTTCAAGCAAGCCCAAAGGTAAAATAGGATTGGGGTGGTGGTGGTAGGGGAAACGGAGTCAATCAGACTTGCAAGATCCTGTATTAGAGTTGTTATAATAATATATAACCTGACCTACTAATTTCTTAGTCTGGCCTACCTTGTAGGACTGATAGTTTGCCATTTGTACTCACATCTTGTTTATCCTTCCCCTAGGGGATATATAAAATGAATATGAAACAGGAGTTATGTTTTTCTGTTTGGCCTTAACCATAACTAGTGATAAATGAATCTGTCCATTTCAGTTTCTCATTTGCCAATCTAGTTTAATATTAAAGTCATTTAATATTGTTCCTACATCAGTTTACAATATTTGAGAGCTGGTAGTTTAACAGGTACAGAACATTACCTTCAAATGTATATTTTTAATGAGCAGTAAATTTTCATAAATGGCTATATAAAAATGTGTATGTGTGTAACTTATTTGTAGCATCACTCCTTCCAAATCTTATCTGGCCATCATGCCATTCAAAAGGTCAGCTGTGCTTCTTACTCTTAAAGAGGTCATGGAGCCTTGACTTAAACTCATCTCTTTCAGAAAAGACTTGCACAAGCATGTATTATATATCTCCTATTTATTCTTTTTCTGATGTAGCAATAGCACTAGCACTCAGACCTATATATCACTTCACAGTGCTTTACAGCCCTCTTTAAGCGGTTTACAGAGTCAGCATGTGGCCGCCGACAATCTGGGTCCTCATTTTATCGACCTCGGAAGGATGGAAGGCTGAGTCAACCTCGAGCTGGTGAGGCTCGAACTGCTGAACTGCTGGCAGTCGGCAGTCAGCAGAATTAGCCTGCAGGACAGCATTCTAACCACTGTGCCACCACGGCTCAGTGTAAGGTTGAAGCCTTTTAAATAAATAATCTGCAGACTGCAGAAGCAGAGAAATAACATATTTTCTCCCACCAAGTTAAGATTTGTAATATTTCTGGAAATACTGAAACAACTATGTGAGAAGGGGTTCTCCAGGGACATTGCATCACATCAAATGTAGTTATCTGTGCTTACTAAAAATGTACATTCAACATATTGCTCACAGACATGCAAATGAAAAATATTAGCTCTTTCATGTAGATACAGTGGGAAAAATAGCATCAGACAAAGTTGAGATGTGGTAGCTTTCTACTGTCTTAAGATATAAACACGAATCCATTAATAGTGGAATTGAACAGCACGTTAGTGATCAGGGGAGCTGTTCTTAACATTTTGGGAGAGGCTGAGAGCTGTAATGGGGTCACAGAAAGAACTGTGTGGAATTGCATACCAGCAGTGCTAGATTTTTATGTGATTTCTAGAGTTATCGGTGAATAAGTTTAACAATAGTCCAAAGTGTGTTTTAGGGCTTAGTTTAGACTTTTTCATGCAAATCCCACCCAAAATTATCAACAAGAGTCATTTGTTGAGATGGGCGGCTGTAGAAATCAAATAAATTAATAATAAATAAATACAACGATAAAAGGCTACCAATTTCTAACCTTTGTGGTTGGAGAAAGCTCTAAGGTCCACAAATAAGGTATGTATGTATGTGAAGTATTGCATTTGCTCCTGGGGCCTCAAGTTGACTGCTGCTAATTTACTCAGAATAAGCGTAGTTTAGTTGACTTTTGAGTTAATTCAGAATTTAGAACTGCACGGAATAGCTGCAAGATAAGTCAGTTTGGATATAAGATATCGACTGCAAAAATCCAGAAAAATCAGAAAAGGGCAGCAAAAAGGTACAGAAAACAAAGGGTATTTTTTGGGGGGCGGCTAGATTTAGTAGCAATAATATTGGTGTGGTTTATTTTTTTTATATGCAAATAGGCATCCACATCTTACCCTGATGAGGGAAAAATGGTAAGCATATTGTGACCTCATAGCGGAAATGGATGGATCCTGAAGTTGGATGCAGGTGTGGAGATGACAGCTTTGCATTCCGATCTGCATCTTGGCACTTACAACTGTTGCAGCATCCCCAGGGTCATGTGATCCAAATTCAGGTGCTTGGCAACTGGCATGTATTTATGATGGTTGCAGCGTCCCGGGGTCACATGATTGCCATTTGCGATCTTCCCACCCAGCTTCCAACAAGGAAAGCCCAGGGGGGAAACCAATTCCGCTTAACAACTGCCCACCTCACTTAACAACTGCAGTGATTTACTTAACAACCATGGCAAAAACTGTCATAAAATTGGGTGCCACTCACTTAACCTTGCGTAACAATGGAAATTCTGGTCCTAATGAAGACCATAAGCTGAGGACTACTTCTAATTTATAGTTTTATGTAATCCAACCAATAAAGAGTATATAAAATCATTAGCAGATTTACAGTGCATCCATTTAATTTTTGGACCGGTATCTGAATAGAATTATTTTGTCTTTCCCTTTAACTGAGAAAGGAGATAATCACAGCTAGCCAGCATTATATTAAAGTGCCAGAGTTATAAGACTAATATACTTCTAAACATGTTTCTCTTTATTAGACTTAGCACAAGGGCTTATACGGTTCCAAGGCTCTTTAATGGAGATTAGTTTAAATGGAAAATGTGGTTTTTATTTAAGTGCCTAAAATATAACAGACACTTCTGTGCTGAGGTTCTGTAAAAACAGTTTGGTGTTACATAGAATTGATACATTCGGGGAAGGACAATAACCCTTTGAAATGCAAGACCTGGCTTATCCATATGGCAGTTATGGAATGGAAATAGTAACCCAACTCCAATGTGCATATTATTTACTGTAATATTCTCGCACAAGTAGTTGACCATGAGAGACAATGCTGCTGTAGATTCAAAGTTAATGAAATAATCACCTGTCTCTGTTATTTTTCTATTTCTTTTTCCTACTCTATTAAATTGTTGTGTCTCAAATGGCAGCTTTCAGCAAATGAAAGACACTTGCTAATTACATTCTTTCTCGTCTACGAAAATCACTTTGGACAGCTTGTCAAGTACTGTTTGTTTGCATGCCCCACGCAGACAAGCTGAATACTGGCAGTCCTTAGGATGCAGGAGATTCTATACTGCCTTTCCATATATATGGGATCATATCTGCTAATTGAGATTATAATAAAACATTCCTTAGTAGTTGTGGTTCATGAACTAGCTTATAAACGTGAAAAGAAATTTGGATTTCTTAAGGTGTCTATGGAGATTCTCAATCATCCAGATCATGGTTGTTCCAAAGGTGCTTTTCCAAAGGCAGATGGACTTCCTTGTTTTTTTTTCCTTGAACAAGTTTGCTTCTCATCCAAGAAGCTACTTCAGTTCTGACTGAAGGACTGAAGAAGTTTCTTGGATGAGAAGCAAGAGAACCAAGGGAAAAAACCAAGAAAGTCCAGTTGTCTTTTGGAAAAGCACCCTTGGGACAATTTCTTATGATGTTCAGTTTCCCACTCTCTAGAGCAGGGCTCCCCAACTTTTTATCTCATTGAGCAGTTCCATGACGTTTCAGATTGTTTATTGATCCCCCAAATATTTATTATATGAAAATAGTTTAATAAATTACTTTAACTAATAGTACTACAAATAATGACATCAATAATAATGGAAAGGTCCCATTGACCCATGTGAGTTGATACTGACCACTTTAGAGAAACCCGTTTTAGAGGAATCATCACTATCATGCAGTGGTGGGATTCAAATATAGGAACAACCAGTTCTGTGTGTGGATGCCACTTCCAGAAGTCTATTTTGGGCCTGGGCAGGTTACCGGTTCTGCCGAAGTGGTACGAATCGGCTGAATCTCACCACTGCTATCATGCTCATCTCTGTTTCTTAGCTGAGAGAGCCAGCATTGGCTGAAGATGCTTCTGTAGTCATATGGTGAGCATAATTATATGCCAAAGGGCATAGAATGCTGTTACCTTCCCACTGAAGGTAATTATCTACTCGCATTTGCATGCTTTTGAATTGCTAGGTTGGCAGGAACCGGGGTAAGTAACAGGAATTCACCCCATAGCCCGGCACTCAGATCTTGAACCCAGGCTGTCAATTTTCCAGCTGACAAGCTCAGCTTTTTAATTGCTGAGCCACCATTTCCCCTACACCTCCCTTTAGGGTATGTGTAATGTACATACCTCCCCTAAAATTTCAGAGACATAAAGATGAACAATGAAAACAATACAATGAAACACTGGGAAAGGTGGATTTATTGTAGCAATGTCATTAAATGATTCTTCACACTTCTGTTTGCATCTCCACAAGAGAGCTTCACCTTGTACTTTGGGGAATCCTGGTTTCAAACAATAATTCTGAACCTCAGCAACTTAAAAACTGGACTGCCAGAATTTTCTAGGTAACACTGAGCAATTCTGGAATTTGAAGTCCACACATCTTAAAGTTGCCGAGGCTGAGAAAATCTCAGTGTTTTTAAATTAAGGGGAAATGGGATAGAAGTGTTTTAAAAACATTGGGAATAATTTCATATCTGCTGTGAATTCCTCTTTTATTAATACTTTTATTCTGTGGTGAAACTAATATGTTCTGAATGCAAATGAACAAAGAAAGGCATCAAAGTGCACACAGTCTGGACTCAGCAGCAGAAATACAGAATTGATTGATTTTAAATAAATAGCAATAGCACTTAGACGTATATACCACTCCACAGTGCTTTACAGCCCTCTCTAAATGGTTTACAGAGTCAGCATATGGCCCCCCCAACAATCTGGGTCCTCATTTTACTGACCTCAGAAGAATGGAAGGCTGAGTCAACCTTGAGCTGATCAGGGTCGAACTCCTGGCATTGGGCAGAATTTAGCCTGCAATACTGCATTCTAACCACTGTACCACCATGGCTCTTAAATCTAAAAGAAAGACATGTAAAAGAAAAGAATTCAGTAACTGCGTTTGTGGCTCTTAAATTTAAAAGAAAGACATGTAAAAGAAAAGAATTCAGTAACTGCGTTTGGAGAGAGATCTGTGAGAGCAATAAATGGGCATTGAGGGCTATATGCATTCTTTAGGAAAAGTTCATAGGTAGGTAGAATGTTTCCTGATTTGGAAGAGTTAACAAAAACAGTGTTTTTTTTTATGTCTGTCATTCTCTGTTGCTCCTATCACAGTTGGAACTGAACACCTATCCATGCTGAATTGCACTATTTAAGTTTGTGCAACAAGGCAGCATACTTGCACCAATAGGCAGTGTGAAACACGTCTGTATGAAAATGAACTGAGGTGAAAGTGGCAGAGAAAATAATTCAAAAAGTAATTTGATACTTTGGATGGAATAAGAAGCTAGCAGGCTGAAGCTGCTTCTGATATATTACAATTGCTCAAAAGGGCAGTTCTTGCTATTGTAGACTCATACACACACACACACACACACACAGACACACAATCAGACATATAATCACCAGGATGGGCATTGCTTACAATAGTTCACATGCTGAATATTTGGATCAAGTTAGATTCATTTAATTGAAATTAGACTGAAGGAGTTTTGTGTTACTCTGAATTTGTAGAGTGGAATGGACAACTAGCATTTCTTGCTGGAAACATTAACTACCTTATTCATATATCATAAATATCTGAGTGAACAAAGATGAACCTTGTTTGTAATTCTTAAAATTTTTTCCATTGGTATTCATTCTTTCTGATGCATTAGAAGTCAGTCTTATAGGACTATGTCCAATACAAAACATTAAATATCTATCCAAGAATAATATCTCATTTTGTTAAAAAAAAATGACACCAGCTAGTTCCTATAATTGAACTAAATCATCATACAGCCTTGTGAATGCAATCAAAGCATTCAGATTAATTTAGGGAAAAATAGTTCCATAAATGTAGATGTGCTTTAAATATAAAGGTTTGCTCCCTAGCTTATGAATGTTGCATTCCTATCTGATGCAATGTTTCCCCTCAATCCTGTATGATGTTTTGCACCTGAATTTTGACAGCTGTTATAAAAAAACTTTAAAAAGCAATGTAATTTATTGCTTAAATCCTGAGTGCAATTATTTAGCAGTTTTTTCGCAGATGATACCTGTCAGCTTGTCTGGAATCACAATGTCTTTATTTTCAAATCTTTGAAAATATTGCTCATTTACAGCCATGGAACAAACATTTCATTGGTGCAAGTTCTAAGGCAATAATATAATAATATATTCAGGTCAAGATTAAATCAACCTAATCTCATTTCTGCACTAAATAGCTCCTTCCTTCCTTCCTTCCTTCCTTCCTTCCTTCCTTCCTTCCTTCCTTCCTTCCTTCCTTCCTTCCTTCCTTCCTTCCTTCCTTCCTTCCTTCCTTCCTTCCTTCCCATATGTTTAGAAGTATGGTTCCAAATTTTGATACAATAGTCCTAATACATATATTTTTCTAAACAGCTTCTTGTACTATAATGGCTTTTTGGAATTTATATTTAACTATACCCACTAAAATATCTATGCAATTTCTCGACTTGTGAACTGCAGTACAAAATTTAGAGAAATGCATTGTTAGCTACATAACTATGTTCTGACTCACAAATATGTTGAGGAATTGCAAAATGGGAACCTGCATATTTAGAGTAGATTAAATAATTTTTCCCATCTCCAGCTTCAGCTAATCCAGCATGCAACTGTGGAATCTCTTGTGAATTCCTGCACTACACCAATGTTATAAACAGCCAATATAATTTTATGTCCGGTTCAAACTATTAATTGTTATGGTCATACCTTAAATGATTTGGAATCAAATTATTAGCATTGATGTGAGTTCTGCACAACCTTTTAAAGTAGCAAAATAGCTAGTGGGCAGAAGAAACCAGGGCTTCTGAGTAATAAGTTCTTTATGGTGGAATTGTCTACCTCTAGATATTTGTTTGCTTTTCTCTCGGTATGTTTCTCCAAATCCTCTGGAAAATATTTTGAAGGCATATTTGGGGAGAAAGGGAGATTGGAAAAAAGAGGAGGGGAAAAAATCTCATTATATTACAAGAAGTTCTTTAGCAGAAGGTCTGTGGAAGATCTGCAGACTATTTACACTGGAGACAAATCATTTGGCTATACAGTTGCCAAGATCAGTAAAGTTCAAAGGCACCTACCTAATTATGTTTATTGCTTGGAAAACTTCTAGAGAACTTTACATAGTTGTTATCAGTATTTAAAACAAATAACATAAAAGCACTCATATTTTCATCATTATCGAAGTAAAATCACGAGTGATATATAAAGAGAACAAATGTGGAGTGGCTTTTCCATTTAAAATCTCATGTGAGATATAGGTTCACACTGAATTCCTTCTGACTTTCTGATTTGGGTTGCATTGATTAAGTGGTGGATTGAAGAGGACATAAATTATAGTACAAGGCAGTTGAGAAGTTAGAACAATGGTTCTTTTCTTACAAAATTGCTGAAGTACCCTTTCTTAATAAGTGGTACACAAAATCAAAGCAAAGATTGAAATGAGCCCTGAAAATTTCCAGCAGTTTCTGTACCTTTAAGGAAGGAAGGAAGGAAGGAAGGAAGGAAGGAAGGAAGGAAGGAAGGAAGGAAGGAAGGAAGGAAAGGAGGAAAGAAGGAAAGAAGGAAAGAAGGAAAGAAGGAAAGAAGGAAAGAAGGGAATTTATTGCACGCAGTGCTTTTTTCATGGAAAAGAAGCTGACCAATTAAGCAACTATTGTAATTGTTATTACGCTCGCTTTGCTAATCAGAAAGCAGTAAAAGGACCAGAACATTTAATTGACAACAGGCAAGATTTCATTTAAAATTCACTAATCTGCATCGAATAGGTGGGTTTTGCAATGGTCTTTCAGTGAAAACCACCTTGAGTACCTTACTCAGCCTTAAAGTAAGGGAGGAAAACAGAAAAAAGGACAATGAAACATAACTTTATGGATTCTTCACCAAGAGGATAATTATTCTGAGAAAAAGCCTAGTATTTTTCCCTAGGTTGAGATCTTTTTTTTTTTAAATGAGCATGTGAATTAAATATCTCCAAATAAATATTGTAAGCATCAGAACACCTATTATTATAACCTAAGCAAGTCTCTTACGAAATATCCTTAGAATTGAGCTTATATCTTTAAGTTTCTTAAAAGATTTCCCAATATCTCCTTCACTGATTGACTTGACACTGTGACTTTTCAAATGCCAATCTAAGTCATGTTCTTCAGGATGGCAGGTTTGAAGTGGGCCGTTGAAAAACTCTGGTTTCAGCCTCTAGTTAATGGAAGGAACAGACTTCCTTCCATAGAATAGACTGAATAGACTGTCAATTCAGTTACAGTGCTAAATTATAACTAAACCTTAAGACAAAAGGTGAGGAGGGAAGAAAGGGAGAAGGGAGAAGAGAAGTTTGCAGTGCTATCTATTTTTTAAAGTTTTTAAAAGATGATGCTTAACTGGTTCACATCAGGACAATTCCATCACTTTTTTTTAGAAGTAGGAATTGTTGCAAAGAAGCAATCAAGTCTAATATTGTCATTGCATAAAGTATCTTTGCAGAATTCATTCGCAAGACTGTATACTTTCCTTGTACCCTTTAGAAAATAATGTTGACTTAGAACAGCAAGGAGAACAAAACAAAATCGTTCAGTACGCAAAACATAGAATGACAACTTAGAAGCAATCTTGACAAGAGAGGTTTGTGAAGAAGAAGGGAGAGATGATGTTTGGTGATGGAAAAATATACTCAAAGGAAACCATTATCAACACGTGCATCTTTGCCGTCTGAGCTCCATGTTTTCATGCTAGCAGGAGGAAATTCTTCAAAGGCAATTAAAATGCACATACATGCTGGTGGTTTTTAACTCGAGAGGTGAGTAGCTGAATTGTAAGTGGCAATGGTTTCTATTCAAACTGCTTTAAAAGTAGATCAATTAGTTCTTGATGTGCTACATTTACATTCTCACTACCCAGTTGATAATAAGAGGAGTGTTCCACAAAATGAAAGATTTTGATGGGCAATTTCAGAAATAGTGTGTAATATACCACATCCGAAGGTGAAAACTGTAGTAGAAAGTAGCCAGATGTGTTGAAAAGAGCCCAGCCTTTCACATTCTTCCAAAAATGTACAGAGGTTGAAGGAAGCAGACAATGTCTAGTGAGAGCTATGGACCATGTTCAGTGCACACCTTTTCATAGGCTACTGGCTTCATGCAACATATCACCATTATATACCAGATAAATAAATCTTTTTCAATTGGAATTATTTTCAATTGTTCAAACTCTTTGAGTTATACACAAAGCCTTTGGGATTGAAAGTGCAGGGCAGGCTTTGCCAACTGGATGGCCTCCAGATACAGAAATTCATTTCCTATAATACATAGCTGGTGTGAACATGGCTGAGAATTGGGACGAGGGACCCACACTGGAGAAGACTGGCATAACACAAAGGTTACCTGAGGGTCTGTCTTCCCCCAGTTATTTCTACTCCTTCAACCCAGGATGGACATAATCTGGGTCCTGTCAGCTAAGAAATGTCAGCTGGCAGGGATCAGGAAGCGTGTCTTTTCTGCCTGCCCTCTGGAATATTCTCCTTTTTGAGATTAGAATGGCCTTTGAGAAGGTCTTGAAGACCAGGTGATGTACCAGGGCTTACGGTCTTCCTGAGTATGTCTAAGCACTCAATTTCCTGGCTATGTTGACAGTGTGAATTATTGTAGCTCTTGGCTACAAAAGTTAAAAGAAAAGCGAACACCAGGATAAAAGTAAACAAGACTGTTTAATACAAATAAGCCTGTAGATAAAAAGTCGCTAAGCTTTCGTCGGCCAAACTGCCGACGTCGTCAGTTGGAGTAAATTTGAAGCCAGCCCGTTCCCCGATAGCTGCCCCGGTTCTATTCCAGGAGAAGAAACAGAAGGACAAGGAGATCTGGGAGCTGGCTTATATAGCCGCTTGCCTCTGTGCCCGGCTTCTCGAGCGCGTCATTGGCCCATTGATTGTGCTCGTCTGTAATGCGCTGAGTTGCTCTACACCTGGCAATCTGCCCGTGGCCCCGATGGTTGTCTTCCGATCTTCAATTGCTCTTCTGGCGCGCGTGCAGGCGCATGGGGGGTGGCTGTATATACATACATACACACACACATACACACAGAGAGACATATATATATATAAAACTTATTTTTTCTTTTTGTATTATGTTTTAACTGGTTAAGTGTTTTTATGAAACCAGAGTCACTGGTTTGAGGTGGGTAGCTATACAAATTGAATAAATAGATGTCAATAAAAATTTAAGAACATATGACAATTTTTTAAAAATTAGTAGATTTATATATCTGGAATTATACCTGAAAACGGAGCTGAATTCTGACTAGGAAAAGCTTCTCTAGGCATTCAGATTATAGAAATGTTTTGGTTTAATTGCCATAGTGTGATATTATAACATAGAATATGTTAATATTTTTCAAATAACTGAACTCAGTAATCACATCAGAATTACATTAATGTAGAAAATGTTGGAGGATAGCCATTTCTGCCTTACACTGAAGATATGCAGTCTTTGTAGCATCAACCAAGACTTTTATTGGAGTCAGTGAATGTGTTGTTGCCTAAAGATTAATGATACATTTATCTTTTTTTTTGTATGGTTAATCCTCCCCCAAAATAAACCTATAAAAAGACTGGAACAAGGGCTAATGAGGATGCATAATTTGCCCCAGGTATTAACATAGGCAAATTAAGTAAGTAACAACTACCACATCTGCTTTGGTCTGCAGTGTTGGGGTTCCATGATTTATTCCTCTTTATGCAGTATGTTAGAAAACCAGGAGGAGTTATCTCCATAAAAACAAGGCCAAACACATGTTAATCTATAAGTACATGTTTTAAAGACTTTGGCAAACTTCCCGGTTTCCTTGGGATTTCAGAAACATTCAAACATTTGGATTCAGCCTGGTGGTTCACAGTTGTGAACCTACATAACATTTGATATGCTTTGTTGATTTTTATAGGCCTCTGACTAGGCTGAGATAACATGAACACATAGAATGAATTTATTAGTGTTGCTTTGCAAGGGTTTGTCAGGCAGTTATAATATTGACAATAATCAAAGAAATTTCGGAGATGTTTCCCTTTGGCACTTCATTCTAGTAGCTATATTCAATCTCAGTCCTCATGTTTAGACCTTGATTCATGAAACCAGCACATCCACATTGCTTCAGGTTTGTTTCAAATAGATTGTTTGCTCTGTTGATAACATTATAGGGCACCGTGTGAGTCTGATTAAGGCCATGCAATAAATGGTTCATCCTTTTACTTAACCTAACAGTGATTTCCAGAGTAAATTAACCCAGAACTCTGAGATTACAAAGAGTAGTGGAGAAGGGAATATGGGTGGGCATGGATGGCTTTGTTATAATTAGAACATTATAAGTCATAGACTTGATCCTCACATCATAAAAGAGACAACTGGGGTTAAGTTGAAGTGATCATACCATTCCTACTCATGTCAAAGTCTACAAGAGAGCATTCAGCCACACTTCAATCAAGCTTATTAAATAGGCCCAGTCTCGATTCATTTTTTATTAGTTTATCAGAATGTAAAATACAAAGGAAAATGAAACTAATTAGAAAATAGGGGAGGAAAAAGGGAAGAGGAGAACGTGTAGGATAAGAAGGGGGGGGGGAAGCATTGATTCTGACTCTTTTTAGCACAGTAGAAAATAATAACATTACAGCCTCAACTTTTTCTTTTACACAGTAATATATACTAGCCATTTCTAAAACAACAAACCCATCTATATGAGTATGGCTGAAAATCATCCTGATTTTCAGATTTATGCTATCCGGATAGGGCCTCATAAGTACAGGTAGAAACACTTGATAAGTACAGCAGCAGCAACACTTTAAGAGCACAAAGTGTTTTGCTCCCAATCCTACTCCTGGTTGGCTTTTCTTCGGCCAACTTTAATATCCAATAGCAAGGGATGCATATAATGCAATGTAATGCCAGGATCAAGGATCAAGAATGACATGTAGAGGTACTTCTGAATAGTTTATTGTTGTTCACCTATAGACAGAAATCTTGCCAGAGTAAAGCAACTAGTTGCAAAGCTATTGGTATACTCTGTAAACTGCTAGGAAGGGGCCGTCTTTGCCTTCTTCCTGTCTACCAAACATTCCAAGCTTTGCTGCCTCTTTGCCCTCTGGAAAACAGCCCCTCTCTTCTGGGACTCCAGACTACATTCCACCACAGATAACTACATTCTATTTCACCTTTATCCTGAACCCACCTTCTGTTTTCTGCAAAAAAAGGGAGAAGAGTGTCTAACTGATATGATTTTTTTTTTGTAAAACAGGGAACAATATTAATAATGCTCTCCCCCCCTCCCCCCAAGATTGGCTTCCTGGTTGAAATTCAAGTTATAAATTCAACCAGAGGCAAGTGAAGAAATGATGCTATTTACAGTCTTCAGAAACTGAAATGTTGCGACCTAACTTGGTTTTGTGGACAGTAAAAGCAACACTGGCTGATAACTGCCCTTAGGATATTCTTAAGATATTTTTATAGCTGATGTCCTCTGAAAGTAATGTGTAATGTGTAGAGTAGAGAGAGAAGACTGATGGGAGAGGGAAGATCTATTGTCAAGACAATGAATTAGACCAAAGTGGAGAGGGGGATTATGAAAATGCCTCAAATAGCTACTCCCCCCCCAATTCACATGCATATAATATGTGGGAGGGAGATGCAGAAGCACAATTACAACATTCTGGTAACGTATCCAATCTAAATAAAAATACTTTTCAGACTTTCATGGAGTCTATTTCTTGGTTTTTTTCTGCCCCACAAGGCTGACAAAGCAGGATAAAAAGGTGATAGATTGATACATAAGTAAATGTGTAAATCCATCCAAGTGATGCCATTGCACTTTTCAGAAAGCATGTCGAAAGCTTTTGTGAACAGTGTTACACTGAACATTGCTCTGCAGGTCAAAAGCATCTCAGGCAGCAGCTCTGGGAAAAACCCCAATGGGGATCCCCAGGAGTTGGGACCAGCCTGAGTGAATGAGAACAGAAAAAAAAAAGACTGAACAGTCATAGCAGACCCAGAACTATGATCTCCCTCATGTATTCACATGAGTGACTGGGGGGGTGGTCTGTTTAGCACAAAGCAGGTTAAGAGAACTTGAGGCATAGATGTGCACTGGGAAAATGGCACAGGAGGGAAGGATTAAGATTCTGAAGGTTTAAGATTCTTTGTTTTTAGGGCAATATCTCTCAATTCTCAAAGCAGATCCATATAGCTTTTACTCAGAGAAACTAAAATTTCAAGGAAAGCTCATTAACTCTCTGAGGATATGACCACTCTCAAGACTTCAGGCTTCCTTCTGATCTGCTTCCTAAATTTAAGCAAGTTGCTCTGAAGAAGTCTTTCAAGGGGAGAACAGAGGCCTGACTCATTCGTAACCATAGTAGGAAAGACAACAGAGCCAGAAGAAGGGGAAAAAAAATATTCAAGTGAAGATGTAGTAACTCAGAGTGGCAGCTAGACCCCAAAGCAACTGTTTTAATTTCCAGGCAGGGTGTTGTATGCACATGCAGGTAGCCCCAGCTTGCAAAATGAAGACGTTCGTCTGTGAGATATTTTTCTCCAATTTTCCTTGCTCCAATACAATTGTATTTTCTTTTTATATCTTGCGTGCGTCGTTGCTGGCGTTGCCTTTGTAGTGGTGCAGCCTCGTCTTTCCTACAGGCGCAATGTTGCCAGGGAGAGGCACCCGGCACCTTATGGTAATTAAAACCTTTATAGAGCATGCATATTTTAATTATGACTTGTTTTAATGTTGAAAGTATTGACTCAGGCTGCCCACATGAGACACAGCCACACATTCCATCAGGGCCAGCAATGACGGCCAGTGCATTCCTCAAGAGTCCCAAATATTAAACAGACATGCACTCATGTTGAGCCCTGTCTGGTCTAAATATATATAAACCAGGAAGTATAATGGGGCGGGTGGGGGGTGTCAGAGAGGTGGGAATCAACTTCCATATGTTGGAAAGTTAACCCAAAGCTTTAGATTAAGTGGCAAAACAGTGGCTGCAACAGAGAGAAAAACATCTGATGGTTGTAGACTTTGACTAGAAAATAATATGCCTTTGTTAAGGGACAAACAGGAATAGGTTTTTCACTAGCATGGCCTCCAGTTCTGTTACCCAGAGGGATTCAAGTGCTCTTAAGTTTCAGCCTGCACAAAGGTAACTTTCTAAGCTCTGCAGAGTTTTCATCAGTGGCAAGGATGTTCAAAAAAACCCAGAAGTGCCCTAGAGAAAACAAAAGGTGTAGACAGGATGGAAATATCTCAGCTTGAAAAGTAACCTGATAGGGGCAAACGTAGACGAAATAATAGCAAGAATTCAAAGAATGGAAAAGTTCCCTGCCTCTGCCATAACCCATTCCTCTCTTTCATAGCTTACTGTTGGATAATGCCACTCAGAGTCAATAGTGGTTGGGTATCTGCAGGATATGGTTTAAAAAAAATCAAGATGGTAACTACAATGATACAATTATTCATCCCTTCATCTCAGCTGACACCTTGATTTTATTTTTTTATTTGTTTACCAAATCCCCTGGACATCCCAGACTCCAAAAGTTCTCTGGAGACACTGAATGAACAAATGAACTCAATGGCCAATTATAATTTCTTTCCACCATACATCTTTGTTCGGTCTTCTTCTGACCATTTCTATAAACCAGGAAAGGCAAAGGCCGAGCAAACCTATTTGCAACCTCACCTAATTTCACACTGGCCCTTCTTATGAAATCAAGTGATGTCTTCATCAGCTGCTGATAGAAAATTAAGTGAGAGGTGTTGCTTGCACCACCCCTTTGCTGGCATGGAAGAGTTTTAGCTGGTGCGTTCAAAAGAGTTCTGCATCCTACTTAAATTGTATTTATAGGGATATAGCTGGAGTATACATTATAGCGAACATTTCAGTACCACAGGTAGTCTTCAACTCATGAACACAGTTGAGCCCAAAATTTCCATTGCTAAGCAAGACAGTTGTTAAGTGATTTTTGCCCCATTTTATGACCTTTTTTGCCACAGTTGTTAAGTGAATCACTGCAATTGTTCAGTTAGTAACACGGTTGTTAAGTGAATCCGGCTTCCCCACTGACTCTGCTTGTCAGAAGGTCAGAAAAGGTGCTCCTGAAACACCACAACCTTCACCAATATCAACCAGTTGCCAAGCATCTGAATTTTGATCACCTGACCATGGGGATGCTGCAATGGTTTAAGTGTGAAAACCGGTCGTAAGTCACTATTTCCAATGCCGTTGTAACTTTGAATGGTCACTAAATGAACTGTTGTAAATCGAGGACTACCCATAGCCGGAGTATACATTATAATGAACATTTCAAAACTACCAGATGATTGAAAAACGTTGTGTGGTGCTTAGGAACTCCTCTTATTAGTAACTATTTCCCCTGATGTATAGGCAGTCCCATTCAATGCACAATTCTTCTTAATAGCCCCTTATTGCTCTGGAAATTTCCATTCAAACTTAGGGTAAACAAAGGAACAGAAGACTGACAAAAAAAAGATAGGGTTTGGGTTTTTTTCCCCCTAAATAAATAACTTTGTCTCTTAGCAACAGTTCAATAGGCAATACCAAACCAGCCTTGACTGCAAATATTTGTATTCTGAATGTATTTTTTTTAAAAATCTTCCTCCTTCTTGCTGTTGTTGCAATCCTAGCCTGAATGTCTCCTGTGACTTCTGTGCAAGTTTCAGCACACCTTTGACGGGGTGGGCATAGCAGCAAGCAAATGGACTGCTTGTCACCTGATTCTTGAGATGCCAGCAACGACCTAAGCAGATTCCTGGAATGAGAATGCTGCTCCAAATTGGGGTAAATGTTTAACTGGGATTTGTGAACGCTGTGGCTTTCGAACTGGTTTATTCTTAACTCAGTCTCTGCTTTCTTTATGGTCACGTTCATGACTGCGGGCATGAAGGAGTGAAGGAGGCACAGTAAGTAGCTCTATATTCCATATTGTTGAGACTATTACATCTATAAATTGGATGGAAGACCAGTGCGTTTTTCTTTTTCTGTTGATATTCTGTATAAAAACAGAGACACAACTAGGGGATCAATAGAGTGTTAACATTATCCCGGGAGTAAGAAGAAGATAAATGGCTTAGCCAAAAAGAAATACAGAAGGAGAAATCAGTAAAACCTGAAGTTATTATTTAGCTTTCTTAGCCTCTGTATTTTTAGCCAATTGGGCCCTATGTTACAAAAGCAGTTATAGGTTCAAAGTGTGTGGGGAAGAAAGAGAGTAGCCCTGAAAAACCTGATTGTAAAGAATGTGTTTTCCCCCTAGAAATCATATTCTCAGACTGCCTCATTTGAGAACTATTGGTATATGAAATCCACATGGGTTTTAAAAGATTCATAATCAGGAGCGCACCGGAAATCTAATCTAACGAAAGAGAAGCAATCACATTGAATTTGATTTGATGCTAAAACAGGAGTTTTGAGCGAAGGAAGGAGGGAGGGAGGGATCTTAATGGCACCCTAACATTTTCCATATGTGTTCCTCTATAGGTATTTTTCCAAGGACGAAAAATGTTCCATTGCTCGTGAACTCTCTCATTCTTTCTTTGGTTGGGTTGAATAATAAATACAGCCCCTCCAGGAAAGGCTCAAGAGAAACATTCTCCCCAGGGTTATGCTTATTTGGAGGATAAGGAGGAGGATATCTGAGGAGAAATGGTCCCAGAAGATAGGTATTCACAAAGAGGTCAAGGTAAAGGTCAATGATGATTAAGAACTCTGAAGGAAAACTCCACTGGTAGCAATAATGGTTAGTAATACAATAGAATTAATATGGAATTACAGTAAATAAGAATTGCTAGAGCATTCTTCTTTGTGTATAGTGCCATTGTGTTGTATCTTTGCTCTGACATGATACTACTACATGCTTTCCGTAGCAGTATTTTTATTGGAGTAATACTGTGAAGCACATAAGTATGTTCTATTTTCATTTGGAGAGGCTGACCCACAGGTTCTGTTCAGTTATATGACTTAGTCATAGGGTGACTTTTCAAGCACAAATGGCAAATAATTACTGAGAACAACATTTATAGAGCTCGTAGTCTTCAAGCGAAGGTTGATCTAAAGCTTTCAGCAGTTTTTCCTCCTGGTTGGGCCTGCTGGGAGTTGTAGTTCAGCAACAACCAGAAAGCCCAAGGTTTTTCGGTATTGCATTAAAATATATTTTCAGGGATCTCCTTCATAACATGTTCAGAATGATGACCCTTCCCCAGGCAAAGTACATTAGAGCAGTGTCTGAGAATTTTCAGACAAAGATTGGCAGAAACTACCTATCTTGATCCAAAGAAGGGCCAACTGAAGAAGTTTCTTGGATGAGAAGCGAAACATCTTCAAGGAAAAACAAAGAAAGTCCAGTTGCCTATTGAAAAAGCACCTTTTGGGCAACCATGCCCTGGATGACTGAGAATCTCTATAGGCATTCTATCCTATCTTGACTTTTTGATTTCCTACCTTCCATAGAAGTCTTTCTGCAGTTACTTGCTTATCTAGGAATTCCAACAAGTCTGCCTCAAAACATCTGAGTATTATTTAACCTTCTTGGTTTTCTTTCACTGTGCATGCTGAGTTCTTATAGTCTACTTTGTTGGGCTTCATCATTGCCAGAACCCACAGACCATGTTCTTCATGTTGCACATTGCTGAACTAGTCAACTTCAGTGGAGGAGGAGCTAGGCATGGCATGCTGCCGATTACATCATCATTTGCGGCAGATGATGATGTAATCCCTTGTGCACCATGCAGCACTCAGCTTTTGTGCATCAGAATAACATCTGCCCCCACCTTTTCCACCCTGACAGATGGGACGCAGCTGGTCATGGTCAATGGACATTTCCTTGCCCTTGCTGGTCTTCGGATTGAACTTTCTGAGAAATTTCCAAGGAAGGCTTTTTCAGGAGACCATTTGAAAACAAATGAATTAGGGATATTAAGACTCCTAAGTGAGATGGAAGGATTTCTAGACAGGCTTCCTAGACAGATTTCTAAGCAGTCTTCTCTTTCGAAATGGCTTTTATTCTTAAATTGCTGTGCATGTCAGAATGAGACAAAGTATAATAAAACAGTCAGATTTTTCCCACTTAAAGTCATGGCTATTATAATTATGGGAAGTTTGAAAAGCCATTGCTTCTTCAAATAAGGGTAAGGCTTTGTTATTATTCACTCTTGTTTGTCCTCTCCTAAATACCATCGGGGCAAGCAAGGAGAGAAGATCTTTGTAGGCTGTAGCTCATTTTCACAGTAACAAAAAAGATCCAATAAAACTCAGAGACAGGTTGTAGACATGATCTAGGTGTCCATTCCTTTGGAGAGCTAGTCTGAAGCAAAACATGATGGAGAAGGGATTATTTTCAATTGTTTTCAGTGCTTTTCCCCCTCCTTTAAGTCTTCTTTTCTTCTCTACTCATATTTCTGGTCACAGCTTTCTACGTGCCTGAGGCAGAAGCACTTGGTGCGTTCTTATGAGCATTTCTGAGAGCAGGAATTCAATCTCAGCAAGGCTGAGCAGAACAGGTTTTATAACTGGAACAGAAGGGAGGTTCACTGAAAGGAAATACGTTCTAGGAATAGGCAAAGCTTAGGACTTAGCCAACCACATCCTACCAGAAGAGTAAAGAAAAGGTATGTTCCATGCATGTGTGAAGAAGAAGAAGAAGAAGAAGAAGAAGAAGAAGAAGAAGAAGAAGAAGAAGAAGAAGAAGAAGAAGAAGAAGAAGAAGAAGAAGAAGAAGAAGAAGAAGAAGAAGNACCCCAAATGGGGTCCCGACCCACAGGTTGAGAACCACTGCTCTAGACCATGTTTACTCCAAAGTCTACTGCATTTAGTAGGGCTATTTACTATTACTATGCAGTTCTATGCACAGAATTGTTCAGTTCAGTGACTGCAAATCTTAAATAGGCTTAGGTTGCCTGTATACATATTTAAAAGTAAGATCTAGGATTTATCGTAAGCACATACCTATGACACTTATGCTTTGAAGTAAGCACTGTAGAAATCAGTGGGAGCTTTATTGTTTATTCATTGGGCTTATGTGCCACTCTGAGTGACTTACATACTTTATTTCCCTAAATATGATCCAATATTTCCATAAACATCAATAAACTATTATTATTAATAAAATAACAGGAGCCCCTTTAGTCTAGTAGTTAAGGCACCAGGCTAGAAACCAGGAGATTGTGAGTTCTAGTTCCATTTTACGCATGAAAGCCAGCTGGATGACTTTGGACCCATCACCCTCTCTCAGCCCAGCTCACCTCACCTATTGTTGTGGGGAAAATAGGAGGAGGAAGGAGTATTTGATGTCTTCACTGCCTTGAATTATTTATAAAAATAATAAAGGTGGAATAATTTTTTTTTAAAAGACCACAACCACATGATTGAAGCCTTGTCCCTTTTTATGTTTAAAGACAGGTGGGACGTTGATCATGTGATTGCAGATGCTATCTTCGTTTTTTTAACTTCCCTTGCAAATGTCTCAGTATTACTGTTAGATCTTACAAATATAATTTCAGTTCCTGTTTTCTAGCCACCAGTGAAAGCCAGCATTTTCAAGGTTCACTTAATTTATATTAACAGGAGCAGGAAACAATATTTTATTTCAGAGAGAGAGGTATAAATATATATGTAGAGATAAATTAAATAGACATATAGATGATATAGATATAGGTATAGATTAGATATAGATATATAGACATAGACATAAATATATAGATAAAGATATATCCTTCTAGTCAAACTCTTAGCAGTTAACTATAGTTCAACTAAATCTAAAAACTATTCATGAGCCCTCTGTTAAACTATAATAGACCAGAATTAAAACAACTAAGCTAAATTTAGGAGAATTAGAGATTAAAACTACAAACAGCTCCATGCTGTAAATTATCATCCAGCTCCAAAAGCTTGATGAAAAAAAGCCAGTTCTTTGACTTCCGGTTTTGTGCTTGTAGCGCATGGCCACACGAGAGCGGACCTCCGGTCTCCACAGCTAGTTTTCTCCTGCCAGGGGGACCCTAGATGGGTTCAAAGTTGCCCCAAAGAGGTGACTGTGAAGGAGGGGTGCTCCATTGATCATGAAGGAGGAGGAAATATATGTAATGTTAGGACAAATACAAATGACAATAGACTCAAACCACGAGTGAAATATAAACCGATTAAAAAGGATGTTATATCTAGATAATATAAGATAGATAAAAAGTATAATATTTTTATAATGCATGACATAAAATATTGGGAGGATGTACCTAAATGGGAAAATTTGTACAGTTAGATGAGTATAAGGGAATTTAAGCGTAAAAAAAATATAAAAATAGGATGCATGCTGAACTAATGAGATGATGGTTATGAGAATAATATAAGCTGAAAAAATGTTATATAGAGAGATTATTATTATTTGTATAAATATAAAAAGGCCTATATCTAATCATTTATATATTGAAAATATTAAGAATTATATTTTGGCTAAGGTTGAAGAAGGAGAATACAAATGGGAGAAGGGAAGATCAAAGAAATATATCATTAATTAATATATTAATTATGGAATTATCAAATTTAATTATAATTGATTGTTAATTAATTATTATTGTCCTTTTTCTTGTTAAAATATAAACCATCACAACACGCTGTACACCAGGCACTGGAAATTGTTATAGTTAAAAACCAATAAAATATTTATAAAAAGAAAAAAGTAAAAAACCAGCTCTTTACTGATTTTCTGAATGTAATATTGGTGAAAGCTATCAAGATCCCAAAGAGAAGTTTATTCTAAAGGACAGGAGCTGTTACTAAAAAGCTCTAAGTCTGGTCTCCTGCTTCCTTGGTCTTCAAAGATTGCTGTAATCCCACACATGATGTATGAACAACATGGCAGGTTCTGCTTGGAGGAGATGGTCCTAAATGGATCTTAAGGCCAAGCGTATATGAAGTCATGAATGAATGAATGAATGAATGAATGAATCTATTTTCTGAGTCTGTAGCAAAGTGGCAACAAGTCCAGCAGGACTAGCATTAGTCACCAAAAAATCTGAGGCATTCAAGTTATACTGAGCCAAAGTTAATGCATTTTTCATACTGAAATGCAGAATCAGTTGCTAAAGCCTTGTGCCAGCCTTATGGTTTAACATGTCCCCTCTCTAAATAGGGAGGAAGAATAGTGTTGTCATCTTGCCATCTTGCTTGTTTTATGCTGTCTCTGCAACATATGTTTAGATCTTAGTTCTGGGATGAGATCATGCTATTATTCAAGACAGTCTAAAATTCTGATGTATATTCTGGGTAGGGTTCATGTCTTCTGGGCTGAAAAAAAAAACCTGCCTGGAGGAGTTTTTCCAATACATCTTATCTGTATGCCTTCTGAGTTTAATAGCCAGTTAGATAGAAAATCTGTTTCATTTTTTACACCCTTCTCACCATTTGTCCTGTTGGCCATGTAGGTAACAATGTGTTGTGGGTAGAGATGAAACCTCTATATTTGTGGGTGATGGCCCAGTTTAAATGTTAGCTCAACTGCAACAAAGATCCAGCCTGCCTCTACACTTAAGGGTTAATTCTGTATTGTTTCCTATAAGATCTTGCTGCATAACTCAGATGGATTCCTATGAAATCCATCTCTTTTGTCCTTTTCCTACAAATTACAACCTTTCAATCTACTGTGGTGTAAAAGGTGATGAAAAATGTGGAGGCAGTGTTCAAAACCACATTTGACACAGGCTCTTCCTTCAGAAAGGCTCTGTGATTAGATACAGGAAGACAGATGAGGAGATGGCCCGGTATGTGGACAACACAATACTCCCGTGTCAGGAACCTTTGTTTTCTTATTAGCGTGTTCACTGGGTGTGGATGAAGAAATAAATTGTTCATTCTGGACACAATCATCTTGGGCAGGAAGAAATTCATCACTCACCAAAAAATGGAAGAAAATTATTCCCCTATAAGTGGCCATTTTTAGAGAAAATGTCACATGGTTACCCTTTCACAGAAGGTTAGAAGTACGGAGTAAAAGTACAAGTCAGAATATATAAAGTCTCAAGTTGAGCTGAAGCCCTAATGAATTCTTGGACACATCCATGTTGCTTTCTTGGTGACGTTATGGAAATGCTTTGCCCTTGCCTTCCTCAGAATTTTTTTTAAACTTCTCAGTTTAACCTCCAGCTATTGGTATGTGTATTGGAATTGCTCTGATCCATACAAGGAAGAAGAAGAAGAAGGAGAAGGAGAAGGAGAAGGAGAAGGAGAAGGAGAAGGAGAAGGAGAAGGAGAAGGAGAAGGAGAGGAAGAGGAAGAGGAAGAGGAAGAGGAAGAGGAAGAGGAAGAAGAAGAAGAAGAAGAAGAAGAAGAAGAAGAAGAAGAAGAAGAAGAAGAAGAAGAAGAAGAAGAAGAAGAAGAAGAAGAAGAAGAAGAAGAAGAAGAAGAAGAAGAAGAAGAAGAAGAAGAAGAAGAAGAAGACAGAATGAAGTGACCTCAGAGTAGCCATCCCTTAGGCAAAGAGTAGGCAGAGTGATGGATAAAGAAAGGCACAGATGCTTAATTTATGGCCCCTTATGGTTAGTCATGAGGTGATGAAGAATCAACACCATTGAAACTGTAACACTAATATCATGGTCCATATAGAATTATGAGCAGAGATGTAAAATGTATTGGTAAGGGGTCACCCATATAGTATAAGTGCTTGATCTTGCTACACTAATTCTTTCTTTAAATTTTAATATTGTCCTTTTTCCTATCAGTGACCCAGTTTAAACATGTAGCAAAATAAGGTAACAGTTAAATCAGGAGTAGATATCCTGAAACCCCCAAACCTCGTGTTAGCCTCAGACCTTTTCTTAGTGACCCCATGTCCCATCCAGCCATTTTTTGTTAGAAATAATAGCATTGTATCCTGATACTTAAAAAAAGAAGAAAAACAAAGACATCGGTCCTAAGGTAAGTTTCCTATACAAGTAATCTTTGATTTATGAGCACAACTGAACCCAACATTTCCATTGCTAAGCAAGACAATTGTTAAGTGAGTTTTGCCCCATTTTACGACCTTTCTTGCCATAGTTGTTAAGTGAATCACTGCAGTTGTCAAGATAGTAACATGGTTGTTAAGTGAATTTTGCTTCCATATTGACTTTGCTTGTGATCATATGATTCCCGGACACTGCAACTGACATAAATACATGCCAGTTGCCAAGAGTCTGAATTTTGATCATATGACCACGGGGATGCTGCAATGGTCCTAAGTGTGAAAAACAGTCACAAGTCACTTTTTTCAATGCCGTTGTAACTTTGAATAACCACTAAAAGAATGGTTGTAAGAAGAAAAAAAACCCAACAGAATCTTGGCTTAGTTCACTTTGCAGCATCTATCTTCTGTGGGTCTTGCTTTCCTCCAGATGGGAAATGTGATTGCTTCTGTAGCTACCAAAACTTGCCATTTTCAATTGGGGAAGCATCTTGTGGCTATAAAGATGGGCTACTGGTGAAATAACTATGGCCTTAGCACTGTTTACAGTCAAAAGAACCCCACACTTTGAAGTAAAAAAATAGCACAGGGAGCTCAGTCTATGGAAGAGCAATAAGAGGGGTACCTGACAGATACCCCATCAGCATGGAATGGTGCCAACCACATAATTGCCTCAAGATCCTAGGACTTCTCCCAGCCGCATGGATTAGACAAGGCCTGTGTCAGACTGCAAACTGAGATCATATTGCTCTTATGTTCCCTGCAGGGCCTAGCTGCTTTTAAGGCGAGCATACACATTAGCCACTACCAGTAACATCAGGGCTGTGAGCACTGACTTGCTGGAGGAGGCCAAGGTTATGTCTAGCCTAGCCTTCCTCAACCTTTTGCCCTGCAGCTGCATTGGATTACTTTGTCCAGATTCTCAGCCACAGCAGCCAAAGTGGCTGGGAATTCTGAGCGCTGAGTCCAAGACATCTGGATGGCGCCAGATTGGAGAGAGCTATTCTAGTACAAAACACTCTCCCCACCACTGGTTATCCAGATGCTTCAGTTACACTAGAATTGAATCTACTGATTTCACAACACCAGGGAGAGAATCAACTCTTTTTTTTTTTAAAGAAGCAAGAATAATTCAAGTCCTCACTTCCTCGCATTCTATACAAAGAGAAATAATTTTGTCAAATAATAGGAAAACAAGGTAGTGCCTCTTTGTCTCTTTCCTAATTATTCCTTTTAAATAATGTTTTGTCCCAGACAGCGAATAGTAACTATATTTGTAAATGGATTTTACTAGGATTATTGCAAAACACAGCTTCAAGCTTTGGAAAATTAACACCACCACTCATTTATTTGAACCCTCATCTCTGTAAGCAAACACAGATTTCCATTGGAACGGACTACTGTAGTGACTTTTTAATAATATGTATTTGATATCCATTAGATGTTTTTGCAAGCCATTCAAACATGTCCTCCTGTTCGTTAAAATCCCTCAAATCATACTATCCACAAAAATGAGATTTTGAAAAATGAATCCCATCAGTTAGGGATGACTTAGTAAGTCCTTAACTTGGAAAGCCTTGCAATGTGTCAAACTAGATCTTCCAGAATTAGAATCAGAAGGCTGCCAAGATTGGGGAAGACTGGTGTAAACAATGAGCTAATCAAGACCCCAGAAATGGGACTCCCCATTAGCCTCTTTGCCTGGGTATATTTAGCTGTTTGAATGCTGGTGATTTGACAAGCAGGTGCAGCCTTATCTAACAAATAGCTTGTAAGATGATCTCACCAGTTAAGCCATATAAGGCCAGGCACAAAATGTCTTCCTCATATTGAGCAACACTGAGAAAATGGACAGAAATGCTTTATTTCAAAAACAGAGTTCATAACTCTGAAACACTGAAGGTAGTCCCCTGCATTTCATTTTAAATTTAGTGGTAGTCATGTATTATTTTTTGAAACTAACTTGATAAAATGACTATAAAATGAGATGACTGCCCTTTGGATTGGATATTCCCTTATATGGAAGAAAAAAACTTGGCAAAAATCTTCAGCCTAAAAGATTCATTTAATGTATGATATAATAGAGTATGCCAAAATTTGAACCTCTAAAGCTGTTTGGAAGTATTTAGTGCTTTAAACAAGCTTGCCTGGAAAGCACATAGCCATGTTAATTTAGTAGAAGCAACCTTGATTGTGATACTCTGGATTTCATGGAGGATCATATAACCTGGACAAAACAGATTGTTTTGTCCAGCTGATGAAAATCTGTCCTATTAATAGCAACCATTTACCTATCAAAATTTGGGCCCCATGAAAAGTATATCCCTTGTGCACACATACTCGCAAAATGGGGAGACACCCCAAGCCCTTCAAATAAGTAAACATGGCTATATATATATTATCATTGATAGAAAAATCCTTCTTGACATCATATATGGCACTGCAAATTTTTCTCATTCGTTCATTCTTTTGATAATATTTGCCCATCTTTCAACACATCCTTTAAAATATCTTTCAGACAAACTTGTCAAACATGTTTGTTTGGGTATGCCTAGTTTAACGAAGAGAAGGACGAGGGGGGACATGATAGCAGTGTTCCAATATCTCAGGGGCTGCCACAAAGAAGAGGGAGCCAAGCTATTCTCCAAGGCACCTGAAGGCAGGACGAGAAGCAATGGGTGGAAACTGATCAAGGAGAGAAGCAACTTAGAACTAAGGAGAAACTTCCTGACAGTTAGAACAATTAACCAATGGAACAACCTGCCTCCAGAAGTGGTGAATGCTCCAACACTGGAAGTTTTTAAGAAGAGACTGGACAGCCGTTTGTCCGAAATGGTGTAGGGTTCCTGCCTGGGCAGGGGGTTGGACTCGATGACCTCCAAGGTCCCTTCCAACTTTTTTATTATTATTATTATTATTATTATTATTATTATTATTATTATTATTATTATTATTATTATTATTATTATTATTATTATTATTATTATGTTCCATGATATCTGGTGACAAGGCTGTCAAAAATAGAAGAGGGAAATGAAACATAGATTAGATCTACAGTATCTAACTGCCCAGTATCAGTCAGTAATGCACTGTTCTATCCTGTGTGTATCTCCCTTGAAATTATAGCTGAATACCAAGTCATACCAGCATAGCATATACTTTTAAACTGGTGATGCTTCATATTGGCCGATAACTTCTCAGCTATTCCCACTGTTTTTATCAGCTGCATTTTATTTAATCATGTAAGAAATCCAAAAGGCTTATATTTAGACAGATTCTGGGCCTGAGGGTAACATAGTAGTGAGAGTAATTAATAGTAGTAGAGTGTAGGCTGTATCTGAAAGCTACAGAGGCTATTTATGGATTGAGATGTAGCAGATTGACTGGAGTATGATCTGTGGAGACATTAGCCACCTTGACAGGCTAAAGCATCTTTTACTACCTGTGGCAGATGTACTATTAGAACCTCTCCATCGATAGATAAAACTTGTTTGGATGTTGAACAATGCATGTGGGAGAGCTTTTGAACACTGGAAACTTCACCTAGTGCAGAATACAAATCGATCATAGGAGGGAAAGCTTGCTGAGTTTCAAGCAGCTAGAACAGTTGCTACTCTTCTCTGAATCTGGTCTTAATGCAAATGGGATCCTGGAAGAATTCTGCATCCCTGTAAACTGGCCCAAATAGTGATTGCTTTAGTAGCCTGCCTGGCCTACCCAACAAACCCTAGAAACTCGGCAGAATCCTTATCTTGGGAATTCCCTTTCAGAGAAGCTTGCATGATACAGTGATTTTTTTTTAAAATGACCATGGGAAAATATTTCTTTTTGCTCCTCTTCCCTTTCTTCTACTTTGTCTTCTCTGCAATCCTGTATACATGCATCTAAGGTTACATCTTGCGATTCATGGGCATGTTTGAGCAGACATGTAGACATTGACAATGCTGGTATTTTTGCTTCCCTCGGCTTTGGTTTGTCCCTTTTATGGTAGCTTGGGATTTATCTGTTAATTCATCTCAATTTTCTTTTTCTGTGACTGGATCAAATTGTCCCATGTCATCTATCAGAGCTTGATTTGGAAATGTGTGATGATGGTGCTCCAGAGATGAAAGCCAGATTTAGTTGAAGAATCACCAATTGGTGATGGGGATGGAGTGGGGTGGGGTGAGGTGAGGGCATCAATTTGGTACTTAAGATATTCCTTGAAATGGCCAAGAGATTGTTGCTTTGTCTGACTCATGCGAGTTATAATGTACTAGACTATCCCTTACAGGGAAATATATTCAGTAAATAGAGGTGTCAACTTTTTATGTGACACAAATATGGAATGTAGTAGGGGAATTAGAGAATGCATTCTCCATTTCCATTTATTGTACTTTGTAGTTTCATTGCTCAGCTATCTCTCAGTACTTTGCTGACCTTGCTTGATGTCAAAAAGTTCTCAGATGGCACACCACTAGGACATGTGGAGGCTGCAAGCTAGATTGGCAAAAATAAAAAAAATAGGACAATGAGAAAACACTTCTATATGGTTGATGAAAAAAAGTCGACACAACAGTGGTGTTTGAACTTAATTTGAAGTAGCTCAAAGCTTTTGAGTCTTACTGGTCTACTTCTGTCCGATTGGTAAACTCAGTTTGAATATTGAATCATGCAGAAAAGATGACAGATTTTGGTGCTTTGATGTCATACATGCATGTACAAAACCCTGTAAAAAGGCAGTTTTCTTCATGTCATACGTGTGATTATAGCCTTATTATTGTTACTGATGCTGCTGTTTATCAAGGTATACCTGCAGAAGTTGATTTAAAAATTAAAATTGTCCAAATATTTTGAGACTCACTGTGCTGCATTTTACATACCAGTCTCTTCAAAACGTAAAGAAGTTGCCTTTTCATTTTCTAAAGAGAACTTTAGATGTATATTATTATGCATGCGTTTGCATTCTGTTTATCTTAATCTGTGATGTGCTGTTGTGGTGCTGAAAGGATAGCGCCTATTCTTAAAACAGTTGTCAGGGCTTAAAAAAACAAAACCGATGCCCCCAAATCTTTGTTGGGCCCAGGAGTAATTCAGTTCTCATTTATTTGTTGAAATAAACTGAATCTGTATTATAACTTCAGAAAATGATACAGATGGTTCTCTGCCAAGGTGATTTTCTTTGCACTGTTTTATTATGTAATGCAACTGCATTTATAGGAAAGATTAAATTTAATAAGGTCCAAATTCCCATTTCTTCAATAAAAGATGTACTTAACCTGCTATGACATTTTGAGAACATTTTTAAAAACTGTCTCTCCCATATCAAAAATCACCTTCCACTGATATATTAGCTTTCAATGGGCGGGGTTGTTTTCTCTAGGCTATGATTAATTCTTGATTCAAAAATGTAATTCTAATGTATATTTTTAATATTACTTGGAGAAAATGCGTATAATGTAAGTGCAATTTTTGGGACATTTTGAATATAACAGAAATATGTCATAGTTAAAATGAAAACGAAGCCCTCAAATTTTATAGTGCAAGAATAGTTCTATAAGTAGCTTTGTAAACTCTGTATTATTTGCTAACAATGACATACATCCGTTGAATTTTTGAGCAGTGTAGTTTAAGCCTAGGTTGCATTGTTAAATTTTACTAAACCGTTACAGGTAGTCCTCAACTTAGGCCACAAATGAGCCCAAAGTTTCTGTTACTGAGCAAGACAGTTAAATGAATTTTGCTCCATTTTACAATCTTTCTTGCCATAGTTGTTAAGTGAATCATTGCAGTTGTTAGGTTAGTAACACAGTTGTTGAGTAAATCTGACTTCCCCATTGACTTTGCTTCTCAGAGGTTCACAGAAGGTAATGACATGATCTCGGGACACTGCAACTGTCGTAAATATGAGTCAGTTGCCAAGCATCTGAATTTCGACCATGTAACCACAGGGATGTTCCAATGGTCGTAAGTGTGAAATCCAATCATAAGTCACTTTTTTCAGTGCTGTTGTAACTTCTAACAGTCACTAAACAAATGGTTGTGAGTTGAGGACTACCTGTACAATCAAAATTAGAGTTCTTGACCAACAGAAGCTGCAACTCATAAAAAGGTCATGTGACCAAACACAACTGTAAGGTCAAAAAGACTGTAAAGAGCACATTTAAAAGAGAAAATAAACAATATTCTACCTAATATGCATCCAAGACCCCAGTAATAGCCAGTAGGATTCCTGTGGCTCAAATTACTTTGTTTCCAATGCTACAGAAGAAAACTCATATAAAACTAGATCTATTCCTCAAAACATTGGAAATGTTTTGTCCAGTTCCTCTATAATAGCTTTTGACAGTGTTTTGGAATAATTGTATTACACTTATGCTTTTATGATTTTATCTATCACCCTTAACCATTGATGCATTAATACAGTGATTTTGTCATTCTTATTTTTCCAAGATTAATTTTTTGTAGTTAATAGATTGCTAAACAGTTTGTGCAAAACGAATGTTATCACTTACATGTAGCACAAACACTACTTTATGTCAAGTTGAAATGAAGTTTCAAAAATTAGAGTTCACAATTAAATATCTCTCCCACCATTTTCCTATTTGTACATGTGAAATGTTGACTAATTGATAATAAAATTTAACAAATGTAAAAACCAATATGGAATATTTGTACGTGGCTTTTGCAATCTAATTATTTTTGTTTGTTATATGATTTATAAACTATGTTAGGATAAAATCTTCCAAGCTGGTTTGTCACATAGTTTAAAGTTTTCATTAAGCAGAGGGGATTAGATTAAACCTAATGGTAGCTAACTGAGCACCATCAACCCATGATTTTATAAACCTACTGAGGAAGAGGGAATTTTCAGGGCTCCATGTCGTCTTTAGCCTGATCTTCTACTCTTAACTTAAAGAGATAATTGTTTTCTTCCTATTTCTCAACTGCTTACCTGCCCTTTTGCCTATTACCTGTCACTTTAGAATGTATTGAATCTAAATCACTTACTTCTACATTTCTTGTGAATCTGTTTTTATTGGCAATTACAGTATATGGACAACATTTTCATCTGAGTAGTTTTATGGTAAAGTTTATGAAGAGCTATGCAAACATCTTATTCTGGTTTCCCCTGGATGAAAGAAGAAAGGGATGGGAAAGCCTCAAGAAGTAGAAACATAATGTTTCCTGAAAATAAACATTTTTTTCCTTACTCTGTTGCTTTTGAAAAAGTTGAAACTCAAGATCTGAAGTACAGGATAGCCTTTGACTTATTACCACAATTGGGACGAGAATTTCAGTTGCTGGTCACTTAGCGAGTCATCACATGACAGAACCCAATTTTGCAATCATTTTTACCACATCCGTTAAGTGAATCATGAGATTATTAAGTGAATCCAGCTTCACCAATTGACTTTGCTTGTCAGAAGCCAACTGGGAAATTGCAAATCATAATCATGTGGCCACAAGACACGGCAGCCGCTGTAAATGTGAGCCAGTTGCCAAGCACCTGAATTGTGATCGTGTGACTGCAAAGGGTTGTGACTTCAAGGATGGGCCATAAGTTACTTTTTTTCCAAGGCCATTGTAACTTTGGACTACTTTTAAATGAACAGTCATAAATTGAGTATTATTTGTAAAATTCAAAACATACAAATTATTGATAATTTATCTGGGATTCATCAGTACGCAGATGACACCCAGCTGTACATCTCCACCCCGGACCACCCCAACGATGCCGCGGAAGTGATGTCCCGGTGCCTGGAGGCCGTGCGAGTCTGGATGGGGAGGAACAGGCTTCGACTCAACCCGTCCAAGACCGAGTGGCTGTGGTTTCCGGCGTCACGTCATAGCCAGTTGGTTCCATCTCTGGCTAT